>NC_140919.1:8811876-8839500 GCF_045865225.1 Trachurus japonicus | reverse complement strand
GAATATGTAGTGTATTATTTACCTGAACTTTTAGCTTTAACATCATGTATTATGTTCTTCTTTTTATGTGTGTCCTGTTGTTCACATTTTTCCCGTGAGAGCCTTGCATAAGGTCGTAAACTCTATAGGTTGGATCCTGTCTCATGTCCATAAACGACAGACATGAACTGCGTATGTTAAACATTTATAGGACACGTAATGCCTGTCATGATAAGATATAGATAAGATATAAGATAAGATACAAGGTGGAGTTTTGGAGTTAGAAAGTATATAAGATCATGGTTTTGAGCCTTAGAGAAGAAGATCCCACTTTGGCACCAGGGATGCTTCAGGATTCGGCATTTTTGTACACTGTTCTTCTACTTGTTAATAAACTTCTTTTTTGAACACAAGTGAAGACGTGTCGGCGGTGATCCCTTCTTTTCATCAACACATCAATATACCACAATTTTGGCGTCACGAACTTGGGCGTGTTTGTGGCCCTTTCAGCGTTTTTCTTCAGCTTCGACCAGCCGACTTCCGCACTGTCCGCGGCTTATTAAAAGGGTGAGTTTTTCACACAAGTGTGTGCTGGTTTGCTCGTGGGAGCTGCTGTCTGCTGCTAGGTCACACCGTTAAAGATCTTTGTGTGGGTGATTGTTGTTCTGATGATTAGAAGTAGGTTATCGTTTTAAATTTATCTAAATTCGGGGTTTTTTTGGTTTTTGTTTGTGTTGCAGGCAACGCAAAAAGGGGGGAAGTAGAGAATCAAGAGGAAAAAAAAAAGAAACTTAGGACAATAGAGAACTAAGGATAAAGAAGAGAATAGGATAAAAAGAGAATATAGGAAACTTGAAGTAAAACAGGCCTACAGATAAGAATAAGAGTAAATAAGAGAATGAAGAAATAGGAAAATAAGAGAAGAAGAAATAAGAGTAAAAAGCTTGAATTAGTAACATGAGTTGAACTAAAAAGCAGCAAAAATTGGTGACGGCGTCTGTGATCTACTCAGTAAGACATGTGTATGATACAGTGCAAGAGTTAGATATAGTTTCCTTTAACTACTAAACATAAAGAGTTACGTAGAGGAGCCTGTACACCTAAATAGTAAGACATGTGTTTTTGGTCGCTATGTGAAAATTGGCTTTAAAAGGAATTGGATTAAAGGAAAATAAAATAAGAGTAAAGAAAGAAGAGAACTCCTTGGCCAAGGGGGGAATTTGGAAATTTTAAAAGTAACAAATTATAAAGAATAAGAACAAGGAAAGAAAATAGAAGTTAAGTGAAGGATTAAAAGAGGACAATAAAGAGTAAGCCTAAATGATAAAGAGAAGATAAACGAAGAAAATAAAGGTAAAGTTGAAACTAAAGAAGAAATAAGAAAAGGATAACAGAGAAAAAGGAAATAGTTTTTTAGTTAAAGAGAAGTTGAAAGGAAGAAAGAAACTGCAGTTATTAAGCAAAAGAAATATGTGATCACTTACCGGTACATTTGGATGTTTTGTGTTTGTTGTGTGTTATGTTTTGTGTTTGTTGATTTTTGTTGTATATGTGGCCAATGTGATAGATTTTATGTTGAATAAGGTATGAGAGTGAATAAAGTATAAGAATAAGATGTTTGAGTAAGTTATAATATGTTATATTAAATATATATTTATATATTCTTTAAGTGTTAACAAATATGAGCCTGAGAAGGATGTTTATGAACCTTTAAAGGACGTTTAATAAGAAATAAAATTAAGAATCTTCTAAGGGGACTTTGTGATTAACTTGCTATGAGCCTCTATTTAAGAGAGACTTTGGAAAATAAATCTGTAAGAAACTTATGAACCCTGGTAGAAGAACTTTTTATGTGGTGGAGAAGTTTTTGATAAAGCCTGATTAATTTTGGGAAAACACTTATTTAAAGTGAGAATGTTTTTATAAAATTATAACGTTCAAAAGTTATAATACAGAATTTTTGAAAGAAAGGAAAAACTTGCAGTAGGAATGTGTTTTGTGCATCTAGTGATTTTATAAAGCACTGAACTATTTGTCTGTCTTCCTTTCATGGAGCGAGAGTTCAAGGAGGAGACCAGAGCCTAAGAGGTGTGTCTAGAGGAGGACAGAGGACAGCTGGCTTGGATCACATGGATTGAGGCTTGCGGATGACAGCGCATGCATCTGGATCCAGTGATTAAGGCCAGTGTGATTTTATCCACAAACTCTTTGTAATAGAATACCTGCATTTAAATGAAAGTGTGTACATTTGGTTGCACATTTAATTTGACTGGTAGTATGGATTAACAGAGTGCATTCATTTGCTCACATACATAAAACCCAAAATTGTATGTTGTAGTTATGTAGAAGGAAGACTTGGCAACTGACTGATTAATCAAGGCTAACTGATGTTGAGCTTTTGTAATTTGATAGATCTGATAAGACTTTGAATTCCTTTGAAGTTATTTGTTTCATCTTTCTTTTACTGACTTGGCAATACAGAGGTTATAAATGAATTAATCAATAAAAATAAACTAAATAATATTTAATTAGTTAAGTTACGTAAAGTTAAGCACAAGAATAAATGGGAGCCATGACATTGATAAAATAGATGTAAACAATCTAAAAGTAGTTACTGCTGTTGAACTAGTAGAGTAATTGATTATCCATGGTTAGTGGAAGAAACTCTCAATAGAGATATAATTTAAACAATAAAGTTGCTGGTGTTCATATATAAGGTGATCGGAAAAAATAAAATAAATAAAAAATCAATAAAAGATATTAAAAATATATATATATATAAAGAGAAGAGACAAATAGAGCTTGACATTCTCCAGTTGCTTGAAAAGGAGGGTCAAAGATGGATAATGAGAATCCTTCATTTTTAAGAAGGCATGCTAAGAAAAAACCTCTTTCTAGGGAGGAAGAAGAGAGACGACAAACTTTAAGTAGGATTGATAAAAGTATAGATCAATGCCTTAAATATTTGGACCAATACACCACACCAAAAGGCCGGAGATTATTACAGGAACAATTACAGGACTTGCAAATGCAAAAGAAAAAGTTATTGAAAAAAGCCTCCCAAAAATCACCAAGGAACGAAGATAAGTCTGATAAGATCTGTCCAGTGGTTATCAGAGGACAGAATCTGGTGTATAAATCTTGGGATGATACAGTTATGCCAGATTTGTTTGAGAAATTACCCATTCTTCTGGATGGAGCACATTTTTGGATTTTAAAGTTGGAAGAGATTATGTTGGGAACGAAGCCTACCATGGGAGACTTTAAGAGACTTCTGGTAAATATTATTGGGGTTCCAGCCATGGAAGAGATTTTACAGAAAGCTGGATATAATCGATATGTGGGATCTACTGTGAATGATTCAGAGCTGTTTGCAGCAAATAGAGGTCGATTGTATAGAGCGTTAAGAGATACATTTCCAACAAATGTACACCCTGATAATATTCATGTTGAATCATTAGGACAAGAAGAAAATCCGAGATCCTATGTGTCGAGAGCCTATCAGGTATGGAGAAATGTTACAGGGAATGATCCAGAGGAGAGTCAGCTGGAACAATCAGTCTTGTGAGCTAAGATTCAGAAGGGGTTGCCCCCGTCAGTGAGGAGCAAGTTAGCAGAAGTGGTTGGCTTAGGGAGCATGACAAAGAGTGTTTATGCAGATCACATAGCATACCAAGTAGAGCTGTATAGAAAGAAAGAGCATGAACAGAAGGAGCAAGATCAGGAGATCCTCAGACAGCTCAATCAAATTCAATTGGTGGATAATAAGAAGGAGGAGAAGCAAGTAGTTATGCAGAACCAGCCTGAGACAAATCAGTTCATGCCACAGCCACAGCCACAGCCACAGTCAAATCAGTTTCAGTGTCAGGCACCACAGCCTTTATCAATGGTTCCTGTAGCTTATAATGCACAGCCGACCTTTGGTCTGCAGCAGCAGGCATGGAGAGGAAGAGGTCGAGGTAATTTAGGGAGAACAAGAGGAAATTTCAATCCAAATTTTCAACAAGTCCCTGAAGTGTGTTATAATTGTGGACTAGTTGGTCATTTGTTTCGTTCATGTAACAGAAAAAGAGGAAACTCCAGAGGAATCCCAAGAGGAGGCTTTAGAGGTCAGCCAATGACATTCTGGGGACCAGTGAATCCTTTTAGGGGTCCGGAGCTAGGATTTTAGGGAGACCTTTTACAAAAACAAATAGATCTCTGTTAGAAAAATCAGGAGCATACATCTATCTGTACTTTCGGGAAGAGATGCTTTGTGTTCTGTGATGACACTAGCATTAAAACCAGTTAATTTGTTCTCCTTCTACGTCTCAACTGTCCATTGCATTGGCTGGCATATTATTAAAACATGATGTAAACATTTAGGAAGTGCAGGGTAAAATATCAACATCAGTATAAGGACATATTTTGACTTACACTTGTCTGAATGAGGTTAATGTTGCAGTGTTGAACAGCCACTCCTCAACACTCATGTGTTGTATTGTTTTGATTTTTGTTGATAGTAATGAAACCTCGTAGAATTCATAAGTTGTAGTTTAGCATTTATTGACCAAACTGACATGCATCAGATGCTAAAGTGAAGAAGGTAAAATTGCACTGCTTTGGCAGTAACATGTAGTACAGTATGAGCATAATTTCTGAAGTCTAAACAGTTGTTGTTTTCATTCTCCATCTTTTCCTTCATACAGTTAAGAATTATTGTTATTGCCATAGTGTAATAAAATGAAACGTACGCCTGCATAACAAATCTTTCTAGCATGTAGTGGTTTTAGTATTGTGTTGGTAAATGTTGATTAGTTGGTTTACTGTTGGGGAAAAAAAAAAAATACATTAATTATCCACAAAACTGGCTTTCTCATAATAAAAAATGAAATAGGACAGAACATGACATGGTAAGAAAATTGTGTGTCTCCAGTGCAAGTGTGGGATTCACTACTCACTCAGGTCAATGGCCCAATTTGAGCCAAAGTGTGAGGCTGCTGCCTCTTAAAGTTCCAGTGTAAAATGTATAATTAAATAATACAAGGAAAAATTAGAAATTTAGCAAGCTTACTACACTCATTGCAGTAACATACAGTATATCCAAAGAGCTTAATTTACACAATATGAAGTTGTATGGTTACCTTAAAAAGTTGAGACAATTACAAACAGGAAGCTGTTCTTGAAATAAAGAAATAGTTATGGACAGACCGAGGTGCCACTTAAGATTCTATTGGTCTTTGGAGAATCATGAAGGATTGATAATAGTGCTCACTGACCTTTTAGGTCTGACAATTCAAGAAGCACATGGGTTGGCCCATGTTGCAAGGGGGGAGGTTATAGTATGGATTTTATTTGCTTGCTTAAATAGATTGATTGGGTTATAACCAGGTAGATGCTCAGTCACTTGCCAAGTTAACCAAGTTTTGTCAAAAGATTTGCAAGGTTTTTGCCAAGTTTTTGTCTAGAGAAGTCATATACGAGGACTTCTAGATTGAACATTCTTAGATAATGGATGAGAGTCTGTGGATAAAATTAAAAGAAAAAAAAAAAGATTTTGTAACAATAGGGATTTAAGTGTGATGTGTTTATGCGTTTGATGCTTTAATTTGTATTTGTTGTTTGTCGCAAAAGATACTGCTGTGTGTTTTCTGTCCTTTTAGAATGATATTGGAAGAAGACAACCATAAGAGTGATTCTTCAGGGACCCTGAGTTCCTGAAAAGATGTATCTGATTGTGGACAGTGAAGAATGGACTGAACGTGAACTAATGAAGTCTACAATGGGAACCGGACGCTGCGAAGGAGCTGCAGTGTCTTGATAATGTGATATTATGTTTTCATGTTTTCATGTATGTAAGTTTGCTATTGTCCATGATATGTTTTTGCTAGTAAGTGGATATATTGAAACCTCAGATGTTTTCTTTTCTTTTTGACGTTTAGGAAGAGTAATGTTAGGCAGGGATAGGTCCAATGGAGGATCCGATGGGTTGACCAGCCTGAAATTGGATATTGTTTGATTTTATTTGTCTGAGGTCTTCATATGTATCTACTTGTGTTATGTCATATAAGCTTTAAGAATTCTTTATTTTTGATTGGTCTGGAGTACAAAAATGTGGTTGCCTAAGGCAGAGGGGCCGTGAGGGAATTTCCTGTCTTGATTGTTTGATGGAAATTTCAAGGAAGATTGGCTGCCTGGCAGGTTTTCGCTCTCACACTCCACAAATTGTTTTATTGCTAATTATTGTTTTGTTGTTAGCAAAATATATATTTATGTATCTGTTAGTTTCATTATGATAATAATAAAGTGTATGATATCTTTTATGCGTCGAGACTCTACGAGCCTCGAAGGGGGGAATATGTAGTGTATTATTTACCTGAACTTTTAGCTTTAACATCATGTATTATGTTCTTCTTTTTATGTGTGTCCTGTTGTTCACATTTTTCCCGTGAGAGCCTTGCATAAGGTCGTAAACTCTATAGGTTGGATCCTGTCTCATGTCCATAAACGACAGACATGAACTGCGTATGTTAAACATTTATAGGACACGTAATGCCTGTCATGATAAGATATAGATAAGATATAAGATAAGATACAAGGTGGAGTTTTGGAGTTAGAAAGTATATAAGATCATGGTTTTGAGCCTTAGAGAAGAAGATCCCACTTTGGCACCAGGGATGCTTCAGGATTCGGCATTTTTGTACACTGTTCTTCTACTTGTTAATAAACTTCTTTTTTGAACACAAGTGAAGACGTGTCGGCGGTGATCCCTTCTTTTCATCAACACATCAATATACCACACTTTTACAGTGCTCGATGAAAAAAAGGGTTTAAAGAAAAGGAAATTAAATTTATGTTAAAATCAGGAGGTCATCCTCTGTGACATCATCTTCTCATATTAACGCAACATATTTCTCATATCGAGGGGTGAGAACCAAAAGGGCGTAAGTGACATTTTGGGCGAAAATGAGTTCTATATATCAAAAGAAAGGTCTTGATGAGCTCTATCCAATGATGCCAAAATTACCCATCTGAGATCAAACTGTATTGAATAAAGCAACAAAACAATAAAGACCTAACTCAAAAATGTGAGTAATGTTTGGAGCCAGAAGGGCGTAAGTGCACTTACGCCCTTCTGGCCCTGAAAAATACATCTAAATACATGTTGGACCCACATGTTGGTTCAGAGCCAGAAGGGCGTAAGTGTAGTTGTTGCCCTTAAACAGCATTGAAAATGGCTGAGAAAACTGCAGACATGGAACTGTCTGAGGCAGAAAAGATTTTGATGAATATTATGAAACAAACTGATGAATCCTATATTAAAGAAGTTAAAGATGAGTCAGAGTTGTTTTTGAATGTATGCCGTCACAAGAGTGATGACAGTAAGACAGAATCATGCCTTGAGAGCCTTACTGGGGTCATCCCTATGTTCCCTAGCTCCTATGTACCTGTTATGTGTGTGACTGGGCAACATAGAACCCTTTCATAGAAAAAGGGTCCTATGTTCCCCGCTTTTCCCCAAAAAGACCAGGGCAACATGCCATTTTTTGTCCCATACCTGCAGTGGAGTTGTGACTTTGCAGATTTTTGCCTATTTTTTAGTGAGAGGTTGAGTTGTGACTTTGAGTGAGAAGTGTAATTGTCACATTGGTTGGGTTTAGGCAATAAAGACAGGAGTTGGTTAAGTTTAGTACAGTAAAAAGACCAGGTAGAGGCTAGACAGGCCAGATAGATGGATAGAGTCCAGATAAGTAGGGAGAGTCCATCGACCAGCAGCAGCGGGGAACATAGGACCCTTTTAAAATAATTAATGAATGAGGTACATGACAATTAATTACTTATTCAAGTGTTAATTATTCAATCAGTTCAATGCATTGTTCAGCAGATACGCCCAATATGTCCTAGAAGACTTGGAAATGTTTGGTGCCAAAAAGGCGTATGTGACGTTTTTGACATATTTTTTTGATTTTAAAATGTTTAAGAACATGTTCATTGTGTTAATATGTCATAAGTTTATTACATAAATACTCATTCATATAAGCATGTCTGTGGTTGCAATGTTGTGGTATAGGGTTAATGAATACAGTTGATTGAAGTCTGGTCAAAATTTTGTTTTGCCTCTCCTGTAAAGTTTGTCAAATGTCACTTACGCCCTTTTGGTTCTAAGCCCTCGATATTTGACCCTTAAAAGATTATTAATGTTGCAGCAGGTGTGCACAGACTTCACCACAGACTAAGTTTACATACATCGTTTACCTTTGACATCCCAAACCAGACAGCACTTGATGTTACTGTCACATTCATGTTCACCATGTTCACCATGGTCTGACTGCAGTTAGCTTCAGTAACAGCTTCTCCTTCATCGATGCTGACGACCTGTGACCTCCATGAAGAGTCATGACAGAGGTGTATCCTACAGTATGTGTGTAAAATAAGAGTCTCACAAGTGACTATAGCTGGTTTGTGTTAATGTTGTTAAAACATGCTTTGACAAAATCACGGTTGACCCCGCCTTTCTTTACAAGAAGAGGCTCATCACAGCTGCTGCTGCTGCATCACATGCTGTCCTCGTGGATTCATCACCCAGCACATCTTCCCATGTGTCACAGCTGATCTACAGTGATTCAGGCAGCGTTCACACAGACTCTACACAAAGGTCAGAGACAGCCACATCCACCAACACTGATACACAACTGTGAGTATTGAGAGTAAGTGTACCTATTAAGCCCACGTACCATATAAGCCCACTTGTGACTTCTAAGTCAAATAAAAAAAAAAACTGCATATCACCATTTTTGCTGGTTAATGGTGTGGTGGAAAATTGCTGTGATTGGTATTCTCCTTGTAATAAGTGGTAAGGCAGTCTTTGAAGTGTAGCGATCCTGTTAACTCCATTAGTGGAGACATTTGTGTACTGACTACAATAAACCTGGGGGCAGAGGAAGGACACTATGATGACCCACGTACAACCTTGTTTACTAATTGATCCAGGCTGTAAATTCCTATAGACCAGGGTAGCCATTCGTTGAGTAACACATCTGTTGGATTGTTTTATGGCCTGGGAGGGCTAGTGCTTGTAAGTGGGGTAGAAGGGACTGCAATCTCTGTTCTTGGGGCACTACTCTGAACTGCTATCTGCTGTGCAGTTCTGATTACTGTTCCCTTCTCTGTAGAGAATAAACTTTGGTGCATGCTACCTTGTTCTTTGACTCTCCACTAGCGGAACCAAAATTTCCACGACAATGGTTCTTCCAATGAAGCTGCTTGTTACATAAATTATACTTTTTATTGTAAGCAAATCAGGGTTGTCGATCTTGAGTTATTGAAGCGCGTGACATGTGCCTGCTGCTCCCAAAGAAGTTGCAAAAAAACTTCAGTGATTTTGATGCCCTGAAAAAACAATACTAATTCCATATTTCTACTCCTACTTTTGCTAAGTACTCATTTGTTACCAACATTTAAGAGATTAGTGCTTTAAATAAAACACGTCTTAGAAAAACTTTTTCTTTTGAATTCAAAATATGTATTTTAGCATGCTAGCAAACAGTCCACATGCTGCATGCTGTGTTGTAATCTGTGTGTGTTTGTATGTGTATGGTGAAACGAAACGAAATGTAAATGGTCATGTGAAAAAGAATTTCCCTAGAGGGACAATAAATGTCTAAAGTCTAAAAGTCTAAATAGTCCAGTGACAATGGCCCCCAAAAATTGAGATACCCCTACCGGAGGTAGAACAAAATCTAACAATGTTTTTCCTCATCTCCAAGGTCTCCCATATGAAATGGATTCTTAGGTTAAAATATTTTACTGCAAACATTGTTAAATTGATACATATTGTCATACACCCCAAACTTAAAAAAGAACAAAAATACAGCCTGGCCATATGGGAGTTAAGACACATAAACTCATGTAGATTAATAACACAAGCTCTGACAGCTTTGAAACTTGACATAATTGTGGCCAGGAAGTTCCTTTACCTATTAGAAAAAACTGGATGTGAATATCTTGATGTGTGTAACATATAGAGACCTATAAACACTTGCCTTAAATAAGCGGACATGCAAAAAAAGAATATCTATGCAGAATATTCTCATTTACTTTGTAGTTGCTCGGCCAGGGATTGTCATAGAAACACACATGATGGCTTGTTTGAAAGATTTGATTGATTTGTGCAGAATCCAGTGATACCAAATATGTGAATATAGCATGCATAGTCAGCATAATACATCACCAAATGTATGAGGTGTCCCAAATGAAAGAAAGTGAAACATTAACATAATCAAGTCTCCACAGCCCATTATCAATGGTGACAAGAATGTTGACCAGTTCAGTCTTACTGCAACCTAAGCAAGTAACTTTGGGTAAGTGCTACTCTTTTTTATAATACATTAAATAATAGCATATTTCATGATGACACCTTATAGTTCATATGGAAACAAATATCCAGTAGAATCAGTTTAAATTGAAATAGAACACCTCAAAAATAGGCCCACTTAATTTTTTTTTTTTTTTAAGTCATTACTGCATAATGGAAAATAATTCTGATGTTGACCCTAAATTTTGTAAGAGCCGCCCATTGCCATTTGCCATGAAGTCTTAGAATTAGATCGACTCGAGAAGGCTGGTACGGTGAGTGGGCTGCGCCAGTGGTGCCTGTAGTGAAAAGAGACAACATAATTCGGCTGTGTGCCGATTATAAATTAACAGTAAATCAGGCTGCCACCACAGAGACCTATCCCTTGCCCCGAATTGAGGAGCTGATGGCGGGACTGTGTTTTCAAAGATCGATCTTGCCTCACCATATCAGCAGGTCCTTCTAGAGGATGAGACAAAGTATTAGAATACATTCACCCTTAAGTGGACAATTACACTTATTATTAACTTACCACCCGGCTACAATAATAAACAATAAAAAATTATTATAGTGAACAATTCTAAATGATCACAATTCTGGGTAGCTTCCTCTTTACCTGTGCACTGCAAGCGCCGTTGGCAGTGAACTATCTCCATTAGTTCTGACATCACCTCAGAGTTAATGGAATGAAACTTTAAACATCTTATCTAATAAAAACACACTCTAAAAAAATGTTACAACCTCCTGCCATTCTTTCAAAATTTTTTAGATGAAAATATATATATATATATATGGTGAAATAAGTGCAGATTTGAGACCCCTTAATGAATTGAGCCGATTCTTTCTAACTGTCTAACTGCAATCGCCACAGGCTGTCCTGCCAGAACAGTTGAGATGATGATATGCCACTCATTTATTTTTCAGATGCTTTAATATACGTGTGTGGTTTCTGTTCAGAGAATTACACAAAAAACATAAATGGAAATAAATTATATGCATGATTCTGAAACATAAAATAGGCTATGGCATAAAACACAATATGATATAAATAAAGAAAATATTGATAAAGTAAATGTATGCATTCATTTAACACATCCCTAAAGCAATACACACTGAAAGGCATGTGACAATTGAGTGACGGTCCCTTAGTTAGTAATTATCCCTAGCAGGCGGCAAAATATAGGCAATTAACTCTGGCGACGCCGTCGCACATTAATAAATGGACCGGACGGCCCATGCGAATGTGAACCGTCACATAAACATACGTCCTCAACAATAAACAAAACAATTTGAACACTTGCAGTCGCATGGACGCACAATCTGAATGAATGAAAGATGAATGAATGAGTCAGTACGTTTACATGCAGAGCTTAATCGAGCTAGGCTCAAAATTCGATTTTGGCGTCAAGTCGGACTTCTGTCCTTGTCTCAATATACATGCAACTGAGAAAATCGAATAACTGACGGGGTCCGCCCCCTCATGCGGCGTCACCCGTTGCTTCAGCGGGTTAATACGCCGCCTGTCCTGTTGACTTTTCTGTCACCTCGTAAAAAACTGAATATAAACAACTTAGTAAACTTAATAATAAATTCTCAACTGCAGTTCCTGACCAGACGCGCCAGTCTGGGACGGATTCGCGCTGAGAATAGGGTACGGGCTTCCTTTTTTCCTCTCTCTCTCTTTTTTTTAAAAATAAAACACGCTTGCTGGTCGCGCTGTGTGAAATGCATTGAACTGGCGCTGACGGGCGGCTTCTCTGCTCCACTTGGTGCCGTCTCTACTGTTGTGGAGCATGCGCACATGCATTGTCCAGTTATACTCTGACTAAGGTGTATACATGACGGAGAAAATCGAATTCCAATCGCATTATCTGGGTGTCTTAATCGGAGTTCTCAACTTCGATTTCAGTAGGACTAAGGTGTTTACATGCACTTCAGTTGTCCAGTTATAGTCGGATTAAGGCAATAATTCGGTTTTTTCAAGTGTCATGTAAACGTACTGAGTGTATCCCGACTATGATGGCTCATCCGCTGCTCTCCCTCCGCGATCAGCAACGATCGCTCGCTCAGCCAGGTGATCAGCGACCTGATTGGTTCAGAACACCGCAGCTTCACATGAACACTATATGCGAGCTGAGTGACCTTCTGTACAGCCGCCCGAATTTTGCAAAGCAAAATTGAATCAGGTGAAGGTCAGCCAGGAACATCTTGAGGAAGTGCAGGGAGTCTGGTGAGCCGAGCGTGTGTACATCTTGTCCTTAACTTGGACCTATGCAGTTCGCAGCTTGCCATCTGTAGCTGTCGCCATAATACAGCTATGGGTTTCCGTGGCGACACACAGAAAGTTAGTGATACTGTCACATTTGATTTCTAATTGTTTTCTTTATTATGTTCATATACATTCATAATACAACTTTCTGCAGTTAAATTGATAGTTCTGCTATTAGACATTATTAGAATATTAAGTTAAAATTGTTAAAAAGTTACTTCCTGTCAGAGTCACGTAATACGTGAGCCGGAGGTTGTGAGTGAGAAGCAGGCAAGAAGGAGAGAAAGAGGGAGAGACGAAAAGAGACGGAAAAGAGACAAAAGGACTGTCTATCACTGGTTTAGCAGGCGTACACGGTAATTATTCTAAACTACGCTGTGAGAATAATGTATGTGAAATGTGTTTTGTTTTACTACAGTTTTCACGGTGTTCCGTAACTTCACCAGAGAATAAATGGTTGTGGACATCAGTACGAAGCGTCAGTCATTTACCAGGGTAGATACACCATCAGAACCAGAGATGACTGCTGTAACTTTTCCTACTGGCCACAGAGCCTGTGGTAGTTGCTGGTCCACTATGAGAACAATTGTCCCAACTGTTAGTTCATCTGTGTCTTGCTGCCACTTGGAACGAGTCTGGAGGGAAGGCAGATAGTTCCTGATGAAGTGGATCCAAAATTGATCAGCCAAGGCCTGACAATGCCTCCATCTACGATGACTGAGGAGCTCTGTATCTGGGTAGATGACCTGTGGTGTGGAGGGGTCAAGCCTCCCCATAAGGAGCATATTGGGCGTGATTGCATCTGGGTCTGCAACATCCGATGAGGTGTAACCCAGGGGTTTGGAGTTGACAATGTTGACAATACACACTGGAAGGCATGTGACAATTGAGTGACAGTCCTTTAGTTAGTAATTATCCCTAGCAGGCGGCAAAATATAAACAATTAACTCTGGCGATGCTGTCACATAATAAATGGACCAGACGGCCCATGCGAATATGAACCGCCAAATAAACATACGTCCTCAACAATAAACAAAACAACTTGAACACTTACAGTCTCATGGACGCACAATCTGAATGAATGAGTGTATCCCGACTATGATGGCTCCTCCGCTGCTCTCCCTCTGCGATGAGCAACGATAAATCGCTCAGCCAGGTGATCACCGACCTGATTGGTTCAGAACACCGCAGCTTCACGTGAACATGCTGATCATCAGCGAGCTGAGTGACCTTCTGTACTTATATTAAACAGAAAATGCATTGGATAAAAATCACAAAGCCAGACATCCAGTCCAAAAATATCTTTTTATTCATACTTTTCTCGTGTAACCTACTTAATCATATCTGTACAAAATCTCTGTTCTGCTCCATTTAACAATATTTTCATGCTTCACTAAGATTTTGTGGGAAAATAATGAAATCTTTTAACAGGGAGGGAAAGAGCCACTGTTTGTGTTATTATAACATTTCTATCAAAAGTTATTGAACCAGAAAGTTTGGATCTATAAAGATCTGTCCAACTTTACTGAAGTGTTGGACTGTGTGAAAGGTGATGGAGCTCAGTTATATGATAGTGGAGCTTATTACAAAGCAGAATAAACTGCACACAACAGCAGAGACTCTCATCCTCCCCTCTGGATTAGTTCTTTCTCAAATTGTACATTTTCAAATCAGAATCAATGTTTACAGTTTGATGTGAGTGACCACACGGGTATGAAAACCACTGCCCCCTGGTGCTGAATATAGATGTAAGGCTCTATCTAAGATGAATACACAAAACATCATACAACCGGCTCAAAGGCCACAACAAAGACGGAAGGTGAAGTCAAAGTGAAGACAAGGCCAAAGTCACATTCATTAAACAAAGGGCTCCATAGTGTGGAGTGACAGAGTTTAATATCAAATCAGTAGAAACAGGTGAAAAGCATCTAATGAATATTCTGATATATATAATATAATATATCTGATTGACTTTAGTCTGAACTGAATCAGCTCAGTCGTTCAGAAACACCAAACACTGAGACTGATGCTTTTATTTTGTAAAGACAGGAACATCAGACTCTTACCAAAGTAAATGTCACCATGGTTTTTGTCCTGTAATAATCATCTTCAAAGGGATAGTTCACCCAAAATTCAAAGTTCACTCATTATCTACTCACCCTCATGTGGACTAAGGGCTGGGAGAAGTTTCAGAGTCCTCCGTGGCTTCTCTGAGTTACAGCGGGGCTCCGTGCAGCACTGCATGTCCATATGACGGTTGGAATGGG
Organism: Trachurus japonicus; assembly: GCF_045865225.1. Classification (NCBI taxonomy): domain Eukaryota; kingdom Metazoa; phylum Chordata; class Actinopteri; order Carangiformes; family Carangidae; genus Trachurus; species Trachurus japonicus. Next base: position 8,824,652 of record NC_140919.1, on the reverse strand, counting down.
CCTCACTTTTCTTCGTCCAAAAAGACACACCAAAAAAACATCCAAATACCTCCTTACTGCTCGTCTGTAATGTCCCTCTTGTATTGAAGCCCCAACATGAGAAATTGTTCCGAAAAAAATGAAATAAGTATAGGCTTTAAGCTTGTTTGTAGCGGAAGCTCCCAGTGTTGCTCTGCCGGAATCTTGCACGATTTGCGGAGCCGTGAACTGGGTGTCAATGCAAATTATACAACAAGTAGTTCCGACCAAGCAATCTGATTGGTCAATAAGACATTTAGAACGTGCTCAAATCAGCATTACAGCACGGCTGACTCATCACTGAAAATATTACTTCGCCATGTCATGTTGTTTACACATCTCCATGGCAACATGGATTTTTCCCCTTTTATTTAAAAAAACTAGAGATGTCCCGATCACATTTTTTTGCCCCCGAGTCCGAGTCCGAGTCATTTGATTTTGAGTATCTGCCGATACCGAGTCCCGATCCGATACTTTGGCAATGCAGTAAAGTTTTTAATGTAGATCAACTGTATCATCCCACTATTTTTCTGTTCTTTGTGCTCTACTAGGGATGTAACAATATCACAATCTCACAATAATACTCTACCTCAATAACAAGCCCATGACATTTATTGCAGTATTGTAAACTCTCAATGTATATTAGCACAGTAGCTCCACAGTATAATATTAATGCAGTTATCCATAAGTCAACAACAAGAACATTTGGTCAAAAATAAAATAGCTTATCATGTCTTTCTCAATCACCAGCCTCTCTCCCCTGATCCCACCCTCTCCTGCCTGTCTGCCCCCCCCCCCCCCCCCCTCACCTCGCTCCTTCTCCCTCCCTCACTCACTCCGCTCCTTCTCCCTCCCTCCCTCCCTCCCTCCCTCACCCAGCTCACCTTGCTCCTTCTCCCTCTCTAACTTTAAATAAATACCTGGTTCTGTATCTGCCATCACGCAACACAATGGTAGTTTTTTTTTCAACAGTATGAGAAGTTTAACAATGTCCGCGACATCTGCGCGGTCGGTCCGTGTGTCGGTCTCACGTGCGTTACGTCGGACTCGCTCTCAGTAGAAGCTGCAGTGACTGTTGTTGCTGCAGGTGTGTGTAGCGCTCAAACATCAACAACAAGCTGCTTGGAAGTCAGCAGTGAAACAACGCAGCCACACACACACAAACAAACAGTGAGCTGACACGGTGACACGATCGTCTCTCACACTCTCGCAAGCGCCGTCATTTCATATCGTTACTTGTCCACGACGACGCAGCCACACACATACACCGTGGAGCTGTGCGCCACAGACCATGCACAAAACACAAGCACGCTGCACCGAATGCGCGTCGCTTTGGGTAATGAGCGCACATGACGAACGTCTACAGTAAAAGTAATGTGTTTGAGAGTGCAAAAGATGATACATCTGAACGCCCCCCATGCGGCCCGTCTTCGCTTTAGACAGATAGGAAAACCCTGACATGTAGATATGTAATATATCCGATTCCTGATCGGGATGTAACGTCCGATTCCGATCGAGTCTGAAACCACGTGATCGACCCCGATTTCCGATCACGTGATCGGATCGGGACATCCCTAAAAAAAACGTCATTATTACTCGTGAAAATAAATCACAAACTACATTGACCTCCTGTAGGTTGTTCCTGACAGCTGCCAAAGTCACATTTATGGAACAATTATTTTATTTTTTGTTAACATATTGTAAACTTCCCCGTTACAGCCGAGAGGATTGTCTCCCTCCCATGTGTGTAACGTTACAAAGTCGGAGAGACACGAGTTGTGATCGCGGTGAATATGTTTTTTTTAAATATGGCCTGGAGCTGAATATTTCATTGGATAAAACGGAGGTGACTACCTGTATGTTTCTCTCTCTCCCTCTCTCTTGCTTGCGCCTTTTGGGCTTTTAAATAATCTGGAGTAATCGTTTGGCTTTCTCTATCAGCTGTGTCGGCGACACGGCGCTATACCTTCATTTACATGCAGAGTTTGTGGTTGTAGAAGCTACATATGTGAAAGGAAAAAAACGGCATCTTTGTTATAACTTGGGCGAGTTTGTGCAGTGTTGATTTAGTTCGGGAAAGTCCGAGACCGCGTTAAAACATGAATGTCAGCTCAGAGTTCATCTGGGACTAGAAAATCATTAATGTTGCTAGGTCGTTACTAAGGTTCGGACTATTTGCTGTAGAGGTGAACTAGGTTCCATTACACATAGGAGTCTACTGACGTGACTGATTGTGTTTCAGTTATTAGTCAGACCCCATTTATTTCCATGGAAACGGGAAGCACACTCGCAAAAAAACGTTAAATTTTGAGAGCAATACGTCCATCAACATGAATATTTATTTAATTATACGCTTTATTTTGTTGGTAATTGTTGTATAATCGCAATATTACCCTCGAGGGTGTGCTTAAACGTCATTTGAGCACTTCAGTGATGCGGTCAGGACCGAGGCCGCAAGCTCGTGCTCAAATGACGTTAAAGCACACCCTCTCGGGTAATATTGCTTAATTGCGCAAGATTCCGACAGAACAACACTGGGAGCTTTCGCAACAGTACAAACAAGCTTAAAACCTGTACTAATAAATAATTTTTTTTTTTTTTCGGAGAGACAGAGACTGTCTGTCTGTTCAACAGTGAGAAGGTTTCTGTGACAGGAGGAGACTCTGATTCACTCAACACAGACTCACTGAGGCACCGTACGACCAGAGCTTAGACAAGAATATGGGCCCAAATCCAAACCCAAACCCAGGATAGAGAGGTTGAGTGAAGGTGGTGTTGAAGGTGTAGATGTGGATCAGTGAGTCAGAGGAGACTCTGTAGAAGGACAGAGAGCCAGCAGGACAGTCCACATACACTGCTATTCTGTTAGAGACAGAGGAGGAGGAGGAGGAGGTGATAGGTGTCTCTCTGTTATTGTGCCAGACAGTGTAACCACCATCATAGCAGAAAAGACTCCAGGACTGATCATTCTCTCCAAACACACAGTCTCGACTGTCTCCTTTCCTTCTGATTCCTCTGTAACTCACTGATATATAAACGTCTCCTCTGCACTCGACCTCCCAGTAGCAGCGACCAGTCAGACCAGTTGAACACAACAGCTGAGGCCAGTAGTCAAATCTGTCTGGATGATCAGGATATGACTGATGCTCCTTCACACGTGTCGCCTTCCTGTTGTTGTCAGACAGTTTGATCTCTGTGTTCACTGTGTTTGTGTCGATTGTGAGTTGACTGGAATCTGATGGAGAGAACAAGACACAGCTGCAGTTATTGATCATGTGATCAGTTATTGACAGTTTGATGAAGACTCATGACGTCAGTGATGTGACAGTGTGAAGATGGTTGAATGTGCTGCTTTGTTTCCATGAATCAAAGTAAAAACACACTTACACTTCCTCAGACCTGGTGTCAAAAATTTGACTCCAGCAGGCTCCACCCTGAAAGGAGGAGGGGGGTCAGAGCAGCACCTTCTCTGTCAGCATGCACACATGGACATTACATGGCTCTCACACACACACTGTTTTATCACTGTGTTCACATGGAGGCTTGTATGGATGAACATTGAGCACAGAGAAGAAGGAGCTGGAGTCTTTATCTAGTGATGAAACAGAGCAGGAGGAGACGAGGAGGAAACACTTCATCATGTGTTTTCTCCATGTGATGTCACTTCAGTGTGAGACACACACTTTCACTCTCTGACCTGTCCAAACATTTTTACTGGACTTGAAGTCAGAGTCCAGAGGAAACAGAGAGACTGTAGAGCAGAGAGAAGCAGGCTCAGCTCAGAGCACATGGACTCAGACAGGAAGTGAAGGTCCAGCTGCTGGAGACTTTCATTATGGAGCCACTTTGTGGCTTCACCTTATCTGGAGTCAGATGTGTTGGAGCAGCGCACACAGTCTGAAAACAGCTGTTTGATCACACACACATTCAGCCACAAACACTGATTATTACACTGTTCACTACACTCACTTTCTTCTGATTGACAGCTCCAGGCCTCTGGACAGTGATGACAACTGGATATCACACTGTGATTTACTGTCTCCTCAATACAACAACACATCTCATCAGGACAAGATCAGGATCTCAGAGAGACTGTGCTGATTATTGATCATCAATATCTGACCAGACAGAGACCTGATGGTGCCGCCTGGGAGACAAATGTCTCTGAGCAGTGGACATGGTTTGATTCTTGTTGCTGTGTTGCTATTAGTGTGTCCACACTCAACAGGTGTCTACAGTCTCTGGGACTGTTCAGGTCAAACACTCTGTTGGTTCAGGAGCAGTTCAACCAGCTGCAGCTGAAATGTTTCCTGAAACACTCTGAAATAAAGTCTGATCCAAACATCTGGAGAGACTCGGAGTACAGCTAAGAGCAGCGGGTTTCATCACTGAGATCTCTTCTCCTGACTATGACACAGTGAGTCATGATGAGACGCTGAAGTCATCATGAGGAGAAACTCCTGATCCCAGTAGTTCATCACTGTGACTGATGAAAGCAGCACAGCTCATGCTTGAAACACTCTGAGATTTTGGCTTCAGTATAAACTGTGTTGGGATGAGTCGGACTGGGACAGAGGACGTCAGTGGAGTGGGCGGAGCTTCACTGTGGCCTACACCACCTCTGGATATGGTCTGAGTGATGGGATCTGATGTCATCAATGCATTGATCACCTAAGATGGATGTTAATAACAGGTATGAACAGGGCCATAGAAAATGTTCCAGCTCCTCCTCCTCTTTAATACAGTGTGTGGCTGCAGTAGCCTCTCCATACCTGAGCGAGTCCAGTCTCCAGCCTGGATCCTCCAGTCCAGCAGACAGCAGTTCTGCTCCGGAGGTTCCTGGATGGTTGTAGCTCAGGTCCAGCTCTCTCAGATGGGAGGGGTTGGAGCTCAGAGCTGAGGCCAGAGAAGCACAGCCTTCCTCCGTGACCAGACATCCTGACAGACTGAACACACATAACAACACACAGGAACCCTCTGTCAACACCTGCTGCTGTGTTCAAGTGTCATCAGATAAACAGCTGGATGGATTCTCACCTGAGAGTCTCCAGTCTACAGTGTGGACTCTCCAGTCCACCAGACAGCAGCTTCACTCCTGAGTCCTGCAGGTTGTTGTTACTCAGGTCCAGGTGTCTCAGACTAGAGGACTGGGAGCTGAGGACTGAGGACAGAGCTTCACAGCTTCTCTCTGAGAGGTTATAGTTGCTCAGTCTGAAGAGATGATCATGAGGAATTAAAGAAGAAAGCAATTTATTTTCTGTCCTGTTGAAAGACAGAAGGGCTTTTATATAGTGATGAATAAATCCAACTATCTCTACACTTACATAGCTTTGTTGGAGGCTTTGACCACTGGCAGCAGCCTTAGAAGAGCCTCCTCTGAAGCAGAGTATTTTTTCAGGTCAAACTCATCCAGATCTTCTTCTGATGACAGTAAGATGAAGACCAGAGCCGACCATTGAGCAGGAGACAGTTTATCTGTGGAGAGACGTCCTGATCTCAGGGACAGTTGGATCTCCTCCACTAGAGAATGATCATTCAGTGAAACAGGTTGATGCTTCTCTCTGCAGACGGAGTTTCTACAATCTTCTTCTTGATGTACTGGGCTGTTTTCTGATTGGGCCGTGAGTCACTTCCTGTCTGAGTCATCAGACCTCGTAGGAGAGTCTGATTGGTCTTCAGTGACAGACCGAGGAGGAAGCGGAGGAACAAGTCCAGGTGACCATTTGGACTCTGTAAGGCCTCGTCCACAGCGCTCTGGTAGAAAGGTGCTGATTTGTCTCCAAACACTTTAGACAACCTGGAGGTTGTCTGTTGTGGTATCAGGTTGAGTCCAAAGTTGATGAAGGTCAGATGGACATGAAGAGCAGCCAGAAACTCCTGAACACTCAGATGGACGAAGCAGAACACCTTGTCCTGGTACAGGCCTCTCTCCTCTTTAAAGATCTGTGTGAACACTCCTGAGTACACTGAGGCTGCTCTGATATCGATGCCACACTCTGTCAGGTCTGATTCGTAGAAGATCAGGTTTCCTTTCTGCAGCTGCTCAAAAGCCAGTTTTCCCAGAGACTCAATCATCTTCCTGCTCTCTGGACTCCAGTGTGGATCTGTCTCAGCTCCTCCATCATACTTGACCTTCTTCAGTTTTAGATGAACCACCAGGAAGTGGATGTACATCTCAGTCAGGGTCTTGGGCAGCTCTCCTTTCTCTCTGGTCTTCAACAGCTCCTCCAGAACTGTAGCAGTGATCCAGCAGAAGACTGGGATGTGGCACATGATGTGGAGGCTTCGTGATCTCTTGATGTGGGAGATGATCTTTCTGGCCGGCTTCTTATCTCTGAACCTCTTCCTGAAGTACACCTCCTTCTGACCTCTGTCACCATGTCAACACACTGAGGAGGGATCTGATTGGCCGCTGCAGGTCGTGTGGTTATCCAGAGGCGAGCAGAGGGAAGCAGGTTCCCACTGATGAGGTTTGTCAGCAGCAAGTTGACTGAGGTGGACTCTGTCACATCAGTCAGGATCTCAGTGTTGTGGAAGTCCAGAGGAAGTCGACACTCGTCCAGACCGTCAAAGATGAAGACGACCTGGAACTGATCAAACCTGCAGATTCCTGCTTTTTTGGTTTCAGAGAAGAAGTGATGAACAAGTTCCACCAAGCTGAACCTTTTCTCTTTCAGCACATTCAGCTCTCTGAAGGTGAAGGGAAATGTGAAGTGTATGTCCTTATGGGCTTTGTCTTCAGCCCAGTCCAGAGTGAACTTCTGTGTTAAGACTGTTTTCCCAATGCCAGCCACTCCCTTTGTCATCACTGTTCTGATTGGTCGGTCTCTTCCAGGTGGGGCTTTAAAGATGTCTTCTTGTCTGATGGTTGTTTCTGGTCTGTCTGGTTTCCTGGACGCTGTTTCAATATGTCTGATCTCATGTTCATCATTTACCTCTCCAGCCCCTCCCTCTGTGATGTAGAGCTCTGTGTAGATCTGGTTCAGAAGGGTTGGGTTTCCTGCTTTAGAGATCCCCTCAAACACACACTGGAACTTCTTCTTCAGGGCAGATTTGAGTTCACGTCGACAAACTGGAGCAACATGTCCTGAATGAACATAAAAGAAAGAGGATTCAGAAAAGAAATATAACATTATCTATCAACTATATGAACATGTTTCCCTCCATGTGTTGATGTCAGTGAACGTCTCATTTGTCCATCGTGTTGAATCTTTAGAGAAATCCTCTTACTGCTCTGCAGATGCTCAGCCAGCTCCTCCTGCTTCATCCTCCTCAGGAAGTTCACTGTGATCTTCACTAATGCCTCTCTGCTGCTCCTCCTCTGCTCTTCATCCTCACCGTCCAACACCTCATCATCCTCCCTCTGACTCCCTGAGCATTCTGGGTAATCTGGACTCAGAGCTTTGTGGATCTTCTTCAGCTCGTTCTTGACAAAAGTGACCATGTTCTCCTCCAGCAGCTGGAACAGAAACTCTATGAGTGACGGCATCAAACTAAAAATATGGAGCTAAACATCAGATCCATGTTGGACCAGACTGATAATCCACTGGTGTCAAAGTGCAGCATGGAGATGATGGTGAACACAACAGATGTAACAGCAGCTGTTGGACATGTCCTCACCATAAATATGGAGTCCAGGTGTGTTTGATGCTGCTGGGCAGACTGACCACTGGGAACCTCTGAGCTCTCCTGGTCCACACTGTGGAGGAATCAGTGTCAAGTCAACATCAGTACAGAGAGATAATACAAGATGGACTTTATATGTCCCCCGAGGACGTTCACAACAGACAGGGACACTTTGATTTCAGACCTGGTCCAACAACACGTTGTGCAAACTGGTGCTTTTCTACAATAACCTGAGTCTGACTGTCAGTTACAGCTTACATCTGATCAGCTGATCCATGTCCTCCTTTGAACTCAGCACCCAAACCCTTAGACATGTCGCTCTTTAAAGACAGACAGCTGGGTTCAGGAGAGTCTGGTCTCTGCTGCTGGATCCTGAAACAACAACACAACTGATGTTAAAGCAGAAGTAAGCGATCCGGTTGTTTTTCTGACTTCTTGTCAGCCGATGGAGTTAGCAGCCCTCACCCTCGTCATGGATCTATTGGTCCTCGTCCCTACGTCACCACATTCACGCGTATCCCTTGGCTGCACACACAGGGTCTCATTCATGAAACGTGAGTAAATCTGTGTGTAGATTTGCACATAAAAGCTCACTCTACTAAAACTCTACTCCGGATTCATGAACGGTGCGGGAAACTCAGATTTGATCGTAAACACGTGTGTAAGATGATGAATGCCAACCCATCGTAAACTAACAACACACCCCCGGTGATCAGCAATTAGCATCTCCATACATGAATAGCCATATAAGGAGATCCTGACCACCATATTAGGAGGTAGCTGCATCCTGCTCACCTGTGGCCATGACGCAAACGAGGAAAGAGGGAGAGAGAGAGAGAAAAAGAGAGATCGCGGATCGAAGTCATTTTGGGTGAAGTGGAGTCCAGAAAAAATATTTAATTGTCTTCTGTTAGTAGTGGTGTGACTGGGACAGGTCAAAGGCTGGAGGGAAGAAACAGATTTAGTGAATTAAGTAGGCCTATCCTTGGTTGATTAAAGAACCGTTTAAGAAGTAAAGCCAGAATAGTTCGATATGAAACATGAAAAAAAAATAATAATACACACACAACTACAGAGCTACAGCAGTGACGGGAGGAGGAGGCTCTTCACAGTCTCAGCTCTAGAGGAGCGTGGTTGTATCAACACATGTAGTTATATAGGCAGGTTATATTGTTACAGAAGCACCCGCCGTCTGTCACAGCTCCATCCAAACCGGTGCCGACTGCGCTGCTGCACAGGGTGAAGTGTGCGCCCACCGAGCGTATACTGTAGCAACACAAAAAAGTTTTTTCTGGTTTTATATCAGATTATTATCATCATTAGATGGAGCCTTGACGTGTTTGTGCGTGTCCGATCCCTAAAACGTCTCTCTCTCCAAATATGTCTAAATTTGTCATGTTTAAATTACGTGTTTCAAAGGCATCGGCGTATTTTGAACATGAGAGAGAGTAATACGGATTCAAATTGTAATTTTCAACAGTAACAAGAAGTATTTATTTGCATTCCTACATTTACACAAGCGCTACACACAGTCCGGAGCAGGTGTAGATTTCGTGAGTAGCTACGAAAAAATCAGCACTACTGAAAGATTGATGAATGCGGAAATCCGTGTAAATTTGCGCTGCTCAGGGTTTACACACAAATCCGTGCTGCTCACGTTTAATGAATGAGACCCACAGAGAGGACCGCCCCTTCATGCCGTTCTCTCCCCCCATTGGATAAAGGTTTTAGGATACAAGGAAATAAAATAAAAGTTTTCTCCTTGGCTTACAGCAGAGCAGAGTGACTGACAGTCCCGTGTTTCAGACCAAACACTCTATGTAAGTGATTGCCATCGGAAGATACAACTATTTAAGACTTATATTAACACAAATATTCTGCTTTAAATAGTTTTAGGTTTTCAAAAAAAAAATGAACACAGAACAAACTTTAACCTTGTTACCTTAATAAATAAAAACAATCCTTGACTTTTTTTCCCTTATTCATGTAGAGAAAGCTGTAAACCATGATGATGATAATGACGGATTTTCGTACACCAGAAAATGTTTTTTATCTGTCTTGTTCTATAGATGAGTTTAAGTTTCTGTTTTCACCTGAGTTTTGCTCATTCTCTCGCAGTATTTATGGATGTTTATTCGTCTGCTCCTGTAAAAAGCAGCTGCTGAGATTCTGCTTCAGCTCCTGTAACCAGTGATGGCAAGTAACGAAGTACAAATACTTCGTTACTGTACTTAAGTAGAATTGTCAGGTACTTTTAGAAGTATTTATTTTTCTGACAACTTTTTACTTTTACTCAGTAAATTTTTTAACGCAAATATCGGTACTTTCTACTCCTTACATTTCCCCAAAATGCTTGTTACTTTTTTTTTTTTTGTTTACATATCAGGATTTCTGCGGCAAAGTAAAATAAGATGAGTCTTCATAGTTCCTCCTCAGCTCAACCCGCCTGAATTGTCAATCCACTGAGCGGGGGGGGGGGGGGCATGAACATTTAGTGCAAATGAAATGATGATTTTAACCCAGTGGTTATGTCTTCCTGTTTTAAGTAGATGGTGTTGACATATTTTCTGTTGCTTCTGGGCTGCACTGTGAGCATCACTGAATATTAACATGTGGATGTTCAGGCAGGGACTCTTTACTCTGGACAATGTGTGTCTGAGTTATAACGCAGTTTTTATGGTGAATCACTGAAATTTGACTCCACAGGAAGAACGTTCAACAGAAACTCAAAAGCTTTGAAATTTAGTTTTGTCTTACATCTGATCAGTTGATCCACGTTCTCCTTTAAAGTCAGCGCCTAAGCCCTTTGACATGTTGCTCTTTAAAGACAGACAGCTGGGTTCAGGAGAGTTTGGTCTCTGCTGCTGGATCCTGAAACAACACAACTGATCAACGTGAATGTTGGAGAAAAACTGATGAAAAATACATTAACTTATTATCTTATGTTAAATAACTTTTAGAGAGAAAAAGTCTTTCTGACTGTTTTAAATTCTGACCTTCCATCAACAGATCGACTGAAATTAATAGGACGATCCATGGAGAAGTTGCTCTTCATGGACACACACCTGGATCCAGGTCCAGGTCCCGGTCCCGGTCCAGACAGTGGCTTGTGCTGCTGCTCTGGCCTTGAACACAACACACACTGAGCTTTGAGTGTGAATAATGATGGAGCAGTGATCTGAGTCATGGACAGTTAGAAATCCTCATCTGACCTTTGACCTGTGGTCTGGCTCTGACGTCCCCCACACAGAGTGGTTTTAGAGGGAGGGGCTCCCTCCTCTCTGTCCTCACACTGATCCATGCTGCTGAGCTCACATCCACATCAGCTCACACACACTTTGTAGCTTCACCTGCAGAGGAAACACACATCATTCATCTGCACAGCAGCTCACATGTCCATCATGTCTCCAGCTGCTCCTCCACTGATTGGCTCTTCTTCTCTGCTTCATATCAGTGTCAGTTGAATGCAGTCACACAGCAGTGAGGAAGAGGAAGCTGCCATCAGCTGCTGTACTTCTACTATCAGTCCACTAGATGGCATCATGAAGCTGCAGTGAAGTGAAGAGCAGCCCAGCAACATGATCCATGGACCACTGTTTCCATCCACTGACACACACAAGGACTGAGATCCACTGAGTTGATGTGACACAGTCTCTGTGTGGACAGCGTCCCTGTAGAAAACCACTGGATCAAACAAGCTACAGCTGATTATTACACACACAACAACTGGGCCAAGACTTATTTCACCTCACAGCTCCACTATCACAACATTCAATCATTTCACTCACACTGGAAATTCAAAGAGAGAAAAACACTCTCCAGCTGCCACTGACACTTATTGTCTCTGTCCATCCATTCATCGTCTGCTCCATCAAATGTCAGAAAATACAAATGATGCGTTCAAGTTCCTCTCAGTCTGAGGCCACGTCTTCAAATGTCTCGTTTTGTCACAGCAACAATCAAAGAGACAAAAATATTTAGTTTACAGTCAAATCAAACTGAGAAAACAAGGAAATCTTCAGTTTTTGAGGCTGAAAACTGAAAATTTCTGCTTGAAAAATGTTGATTGAACAACTGTTGCAGCTCTGAAAGATTCTTCACCACAATATTGATGATTTGTGTCCAATGATCGATAACCCGCAGTGTTTGCAGGTGTGACAATACCACACAAACATGGCAGACACGTTTCTGTCAGTCCAGACTTTGCAGTTACAGCTCTGACTCAGCTTATAATAACAAAACAACAACACAACCATAAGTTGAAGGGGAGAGAAGTCAGGTAACGAAGGGTGTTAATGAGGAAAATAATAAAACGGTTCACATTACCTTCACACGAGAACAAAAACTGCGTCACAACTGCTGGTTCAAGGTGAAACTATGAAAGTTACTGCTGGTTCAAGGTGAAACTATGAAAGTTGCCTCACCTGTTGGACATGAGGATGTGGTCTTACCTGGACTAACCTGCTCTACTGCTCTTTGCTCCATTTTCTCTCTCAGTTGATAATCTAAACAAGTGTAACCCTGCTCATGAGCAGGTAACATGTCACGGCCGTGGGTGTTGTGGGTTACAAAGGTTGGTTCTTCATAAAAAAGACACAGATACAACAGAACAGTGAGGCCGTTAATTCACAGCTAAACTTACATGCCCAACTCATGTCACTGCAAGCCAGAGAAGTATCTTTACCAGTCCCCCGTAAATCAAAGGCAGGCGGAACCAAAATATCCAGTATAGAACCAAAAGAACAATGCACCACAAAACATCTATACAAATAAAATATTACAAGCAATAATATACCGTAGATCACAGACTAAATTAGATTCATAACCTTAACAATATTGCACAGTTTAAACACAAAATACATACAGTATATCATGTAGTACTATAACATTATATACAATAAATTGCACATGGCAGCAACATTTAAACCCATGATTAAAAATAAAATAAGCATATAATAAACACAAGTTTACACAAGTGAGGAATCCAACTGTGAGTTTGAAGTTATGAAGCAGTAACAAACACAGCATTTGTCTGTTTTCTGAAGGGCCACACACACTTTGTAGCTTCACCTGCAGAGGAAACACACATCATTCATCTGCACCAGCTCACATGTCCATCATGTCTCCAGCTG
>NC_140919.1:8508388-8811776 GCF_045865225.1 Trachurus japonicus | reverse complement strand
CAGCAGATTTCAGAATAAAACACTCAGAGAAACCAAATCCTGCAAGTTGTTGTTGGATGGATGGTGTTGTCTAGGTGGTGAGGGGGCGGGGCTTTGTTGTGACATCACAAAGTGACAGGAAGTCCTGGCGGCTGGTTTTAAGGCTCAGTTTCTGAATCCAGGCTGTGTGCATTTCTCTGTGGACTGAGGCTTTGATACTTTCACAGTATTAATACAGAACCTAGAGCTGCTTTATAATCACACTACACATGGACATCTACCTTTATACTGTATGGAGCTTTAACACAAACATCTACCTTTATACTGTATGGAGCTTTAATACAAACATCTACCTTTATACTGTATGGAGCTTTAACACAAACATCTACCTTTATACTGTATGGAGCTTTAACACAAACATCTACCTTTATACTGTATGGAGCTTTAACACAAACATCTACCTTTATTTTGAAGGAGCTTTAACACAAACATCTACCTTTATATGGAGCTTTAAAAGCTCTAGTTTTAAACCGTGTGTAGTCCACTGACCTGGGTGCAGACTGTAGCAGGTGACTCTGCTGCCCTCCAGCCGGTTGGCCAGCTCCCTGGTGAAGAGCACATTACACAGCTTGCTGCTGCAGTAGGCCTGGAGGTCGTGCCAGCCGGACCGACCCGACACCAAATCTTTCTCGGACGCCAGCAGAGGGAAGTGGACGTTACCGAAGCGGTGCAGCAGCGCGGCCACGGTGACGACGCGGCTGGGCCCGCACCGCTGCAGCCGCTGCAGGAGGAGGTTGGTGAGCAGGAAGTGACCCAGGTGGTTCACCCCCAACGCCGCGCCGAAGCCGTCCGCCGTCCGCCCCGGACCCATCACACCTGAAATACAGAGAGTGTATTACAGACTGTGTACACTGTGTGAGGAATGACGTCACACTGTGATGCCTCAAACAACATACAGTTATGTAGATTAAAAAAAACAACTTACCTCAGGCTCTCTTTGCAAAAACTGGCATTGCATCTTTTTCTTGCTGCAACCAGGTGCACATCCAACTCCTCTTCTTCCTCTCTGGATTTCTCCATACAAACACTTCTATTGATTCATAGTTTACCTCTACAGCCGTGCTCGATGATGATGTTTCTGTAGTTTTGATTTGTGTTGTACCCAAAAACTCAGGTGTTAGTGATGGTACCGTCACTAGGGCTGTCAACGATTATGCTAAATTTGAATATATATTTTAATATTTAAAAAAAAAACAGATTAGATTGTAAAAATTCATATTCAACTGTGGGAAAAAAACACATCAGCGGCTGCTTTGTGAGTGGGTGCACTGCAGTGAAAGGTCACAGGAGTTGCACTTGCACAGCGTCACTCACTGCTGAAAGTGAGACGCGACAGAAACAACGGCAGAAGCAGATGGCAGAGAGAAAAACTAAATGTCAGAAAGTTCAGAGCAGAGAGAGCGGCTTGGACTCCCAGCAACCTAAAAAGCCCCGTTTGGAAATACTTCGGATTTTGGTCACGGCAAAAATGCGGAGCCTCGATTGCGTTACGGTCTACGGTCTTAAAAGTTTTACGGTATAGGATATTAGTCCATTTACTTATTTTGCAATGTGTAGGTATGTTTTCAAATACATGTTAAAACTGAAATAAAAATACTTATACCAGTAGTTATGTCTTGTTGTATTAGTTTGTCCACCTGTATTGGCATAATGTGAAAATATAGATATTCAAATGGTTCAAACCTATGTGTTTTTTTAGAGAGAATATTTGAACGTCATTTTGGAGCAATTCTGACCTCAGACTTGATGCTTAGTCCATGTCCAATAGATCCATGTCACATGTTTGTGGTCCAGAATGAACTAGGTCTCCTTATTCTACCACAATGTTCTGACTAAGATGGCGCCAGCGTGTGCGGCTTGCCGTCTACCGGCTCTACTATATTTGTTTGCTGCTGTATTATTTTGCTCTCTGTGCCAAGATTCCTCTGCCTTGCTGGTATATGATCGACAAGTACTTTTTGACATCGGATCATGTCGAAACACACTGCCAGAAATTAATCTAGGCGATCAAACCTCGGGTCTCCCCCCTCCCCTGGCGGCGGTACCAGCCTACCTATGGCGGTCTCCGGTTGTTATTTCACGGAGGAAGCGCCTCCGCAAACGCGGAAAGAGAGCAGGTGTCTTGGTGAAAATCAAGAACCTAAAGCAATCTACCTGCTGGACGGATCCTAGCCATCTTCTCAGAGGATCGCGTGCGCGGCTCCGGCAACCTGTATACCTTCGCTGGATTCAACCTGTGATGCCGCCGTGCCCGGCCCCCGGCTACCCTCACCTGCTGGCGGAGGTCCCCCCCCCCAAGACGCCGGGTCCGCAACGGCGGTGTGGATTTCAGGAACCTTCGGCCGCTGCGCCGTGCATCCAACCAGGGCGGCGGGGAAACGACCGTTAGCCTGGCTCTCCTGAATGCTAGATCGCTAGCAAACAAGACATTTATTCTGAATGACTTTTTCACCTCTCGTGAATTGGATTTTATGTTCCTGACGGAGACGTGGATTCAGATCGGTGAGTCTATCCAGTTCTCTGAACTGCTCCCCCCGGATTGTGTGTATTTCAGCTCCCCCCGATCCACTGGCCGAGGTGGGGGGGTAGCATCTGTTTTTAAATCCAGCTTCCAATGTCGTCTGTCACCGCCGATCTCCTTCTCCAGCTTTGAGCTGCAGACTTTCGTTTTAAACTGCATTACACCCATCATGTGCGCTGTGGTCTACCGTCCGCCTCGGTTCAATAAGGATTTTATCAACGACTTCACGGACTTTGTGGCAGGACTAACAGTGAACTATGACCGATTTTTAATTGTTGGGGATTTTAATATCCACGTCTGCTGCGAATCGCGTCCCTTGGTACAAGACTTTCTAAACCTCATTGACTCTTTTAATATTACTCAGTCTGTATCAGACCCAACACATGAAAAGGGACATACACTGGACCTCATATTGTCATTCGGTCTGGAGTTAAATGTCATTGAGATTGTTGACATACACATCTCTGACCACTTTGCTGTTTTATTTAATATCACACTGCCTCATTCCCTGGTTAAACTGTGCGCCACGGAGCGCCGTGTGCGCACTATTAACCCTTCTACTGCCTGTGAATTTTCTGCTGCTTTTTGCGATTCTGTACTGCAGGTTCACGATTGTGGTCTCACCCTTAATGAGCTCTTGGACATGTTTAATGGTACCTGTATTGACATATTAGAATCAGTGGCTCCCTTTAGGTGCAAACGTTCTAAGCGAGTAGGAGAGCCTTGGCTTAATGACACTACTCGCACGTTAAGACGCACATGCAGACGTGCCGAGAGAAAGTGGAAGAAAGATCATCTACAAGTTTCCTTAGAAATCTTAAATGAGTGTCTGATCAAATATCAAAAATCTGTCAAATTTGCTAAAAGTCAGTTTCTATCCAATCTTGTGTCAGCAAACAGCCACAAGCCTCAGTTTCTATTTAGTACTCTGAATAATCTTTTGAACCCCTGTGATCACAATGCTATTATTCCTTCATCTAAACTGTGTGAAGATTTCTTACATTTTTTTATTGATAAAATTTCTGATATTAGGTCCTCTCTTTTGCCGTCTGCATCAGATCCTGCTGTCCCTCCTATATCCCCTGCTGTCTTTGAAAATTTTGAGCATGTCTCCCTCCCATCTTTAACTGATATTGTAAAGCACCTCAGGCCTTCCTACTGTCCTCTTGACAGCATCCCACCCCGCCTCTTTAAGGAGGTTTTCCATATTATTGGCCCCTGTGTTATGAACCTGATGAATTTATCTCTGATGACCGGCTGTGTTCCAGCTGCTTTAAAACATGCTGTGGTCCAGCCCCTCATCAAAAAGCATAACCTTGACCAGACAGTTTTATCAAATTTTAGGCCCATCTCCAAGCTTCCTTTTCTTTCTAAGGTCTTGGAGAAGGTGGTATATGAACAGCTTCAGTCTTTTATTGATCAAAATGATATTTCAGAGAAATTCCAGTCTGGGTTTAAGTCACGTCACAGCACAGAAACAGCGCTTTTAAAAATTTTTAATGATCTTCTTTTGACAGCTGACTCTGGTAACTCTGCTGTCCTGGTCCTTTTAGATCTGACAGCTGCCTTTGATACAGTGGATCATAAAATTCTTCTGTCACGTTTGAACAAGTGTGTGGGCATTAGGGGCACTGTTTTGAAGTGGTTTCAGTCCTACCTCTCAGACCGGAGCTTCTCAGTCCAGCTGGGCCAGCATTCTTCGGCCACTTCCCCTCTAAATTGTGGAGTGCCCCAAGGTTCTGTTTTGGGCCCCCTCCTTTTCTCGATATATATGTTGCCTCTGGGATCCATATTTAGAAAGTACAACATCTCTTTTCATTGTTTTGCCGATGATGTTCAAATCTATCTACCCCTAAAGATAAATGGGCGAGCCTCTGTTCAGGCTCTACTAGACTGCCTTAAAGATATCCAAACTTGGATGGAAGTTAACTTTCTGTCTTTGAACAAAAACAAAACTGAAGTCATTTTATTTGGTCAACAAAATTTGCTTGATGGATGTGACAGTGCTATTGGTTCCCTTAAGTCTTACTGTCATCCTTTTGCAAGGAACCTTGGTGTTATTTTAGAGAACGACTTTAGGTTTGACAAGCAGATATCCTCCATAGTCAAGACAAGCTTCTTCCAACTAAGGCTGTTGGCTAAAGCAAAGGTTTATCTCCCAAGAAATGTATTTGAGAGATTAATTCACACCTTTATTACGTCACGTTTAGATTATTGTAATTCATTGTTTGTTGGCCTTGACCAGAAAGCACTGCAGTACCCAGGTCCAGACTCTCCACTCGTGGAGACAGAGCCTTCTCAGTCGCAGCTCCTAAGCTGTGGAACAGCCTACCTCTCCATGTTAGAGCTGCACAGTCTGTTGAACATTTTAAAACACTTTTAAAAACGTATCTTTTCTCCTTGGCGTTCACTCCCAGCTAAGCGAGTAATCTTGGTTCTCTCTCTTTCTTTCCCTCTCTCTCTCTTTTATTCTTTCTTTTTAATCTAGATTTGTTTTAAAGTGACTACTATCCCTTGTGTTGTTTTTAATTATTTGTTGTTTGTTGTAGTGTTTGTGATTAACTGTGTTGTGCTTTTGCAATTGTACAGCACTTTGGTCAACTGAGGTTGTTTTTAAATGTGCTTTATAAATAAACTGTGACTTGACTTGACTTGACTTGACTTGACTTTGTTTCATGAAATTAAGACAAAACATGGATGGACCATACAAGGTAAAGGACTATTTCATCATATTTCTACATAATCTTCACCTGCGTTGTTGACGAGTAGATCCAGTCTGGGCTCGGTCTTCAAGAAGGTTTCGGCAAACCTGCGAACGGACTTCAGACTCGCCAGATCCAGCTGCATGAACATCACCTGGTTGTTCCCGCTCTCCTGAAACATAAACAACAACAAGGACTCTGGTTAGAAGAAGAAAAGTGAGGCTGATATCAAACAGGTGTGTATCTGCACTCTGCTCTGTGGTCACGGTTTTCAGATTAGTTGATCTACTGACATCATGTGAAGTGGACTCAGCGATCTCAACGAGCAGCCGACGACGCAGCGTCTTCCTCGTGCCGTACAGTACTACTCACTCTGCGGATGTCGAAAGCAGCGGCCTCAGCTCTCTCCTTGTCTCGACAGGCCAGGATCACCCGCGCTCCTCTCTTCGCCAGATCCAGAGCCGTGGTTTTGCCGATGCCAGTGTTGCTTCCTGTGTACGGGGGGAAAAAAAACATTTCAGACACGTCAAACTCAACAAAAATGGCACCGTATTGAACTCAGTGAAGCCTAACTGTCAATCAAGACCATTTGTATTTAATATTTATTTACTTGGAAACACATTCACAAAGGGATTAAAATGTAAAATATGAGACAAGGACAGTTGGATGAGCCACCAATCCACATCATGGTGCAGCTCAAGTCACAAAAATAGAATTTAGGGGGAAAATAATAGGATGTAGCAACACTCACAATTAAAAAATCAACTGACTATTGACTATTTGATGTTTCATTGTAGGTAATAAATAACCAGAGATACTGTGACATACATATTATGAGGTAAACTTCCTGGACGGGTACAGGTGTGTTAACTGAACAGGTTAGCTCCCTCACTTTTCTTTCTTTTAAATAAAATATACTATCACTGTATTTCCTCAAATGCTGGTTATTTTCCTAAATAGTAGCTTTGATTTGTTAATTTGTTGTCAGGGCTATGATAAGTATGATATGGTCAAAATCTGACTCATATATTATTAGATATTTTAAGATGCAAACTCTTTTTCCTGTTAGTTGGGACCTGTTGAAGTTTATCACCTGACCTTTATTTTTGAAACATTGATCCATCGGCCATTAAACCAACTGTACCTTCACTTTGCCGTTAAACTGTGTTGTTTTATTAACAATAAACCCCTTTTTAAATCAGATTTGACACAAAACAACCAGTGTTTGAAGTAAACAGCGACGTCACGGCTGTTTGCTCCACGTGCAGCAGCAGCCGACAGGTGAGGCTCGTTACCTGTAACAATGGCCGTCTTCCCCTCCAGCGTCACGGGACTCGAACATCTCGCTCCTCGGAACAAACCGTAGTAAACTATCACGTAGAAGCAGACTGTTGCTGCTCCGAGACACAGCAGCAGCGACATCACGGCGCTGCACCGCTGCTGCTCAGTCAAGGCGGGCGACGGCACAGCGAGCTCTTCCGGTTGGGACTTTCAAAATAAAGTTCACGTGGCTGGATGGAAGTACAAAAAGTAGCCTATATAGGTTATTTAAAGAGCTAAAAAGTCGAAATTTATACATGAATGAATGTGATGATTTGTCATTTTCACTAATTGAAAGACTTAGCCTTAAAGGAGAAACCAACTCCGACATCTTAAGTAACTTCCGGTGGTCTTTCAGGGGTTAATGAAGAGACGTCACTCTATAAGGTTTAGAGAGAGAGTAGCCTAACGTCTCAAAGTAATGAATTACACTATCAGAGAAAGTAAACATGCGCTCTACGGCTTCACTTTCCGCTGAATGAGTATGTACAATAAAACTCAGTGAGATTAAACGTCAATTTGTTTCATTATCCAACTTGTAATGAGAAACAAACCAGGAAGTGGGAGTCGGAAATGGGGACTGTTGGCCTTCAAATTAAAGGTTGCACATTGATGGACAGTTTGGACACTATGGAGTGCCATTTTTGTCAAAATTTGATAAATGAATAAAAAAGAAATATAAATAAATATCGACATATATGTAAACATAATGTTTGTTTATTAATTAGGGTTAGGGCCGTCCTGTATTCACTCATCTGCATGAGTAGCCTACAGAAGACTGTTTTTGATGTGCTCTGATAAACAACTGCCTATTACTGTGTCCAGGTTTGTGTGATGTTCCCATTTAATAGTTGAAATGTTGACAAGAAAAACATAACTGAATCAATGCAACAACAAAAAAAGGACTTGATGTGAAGCTGCTGGAAACAAAAGGAGAGAGTGAGGGAGTGAGTGATCAAGGGGTAAAAAAAAAACACACACCTGACCACCCATAAGGTAGACAAATAAACAGACATGGTTCCTATAAACATTTTTTATTTATTATTTCACATCCAATTATTTACAGGACAGATCAATTCAGTTTAACAATAAACTCAGTGACAGAAATGATTATTATCTGATAGGATCAGTGTGGTTTTTGTGCTGCTCTATATGAAAATACACATGACATATAAAATCGATTAATTGATTCAGTAAAAACATACAAAAGAAAAAAACATTTAATTGATCATATTTACTGTCCATACACTTTTTGCACTGTTAATCTGCCACTTTTGCACAAGTCACTATTTTTCTGTTCACTCCACTACCTCACTGCAAAATCACAACTTGCTTCCCACTCACATCAAAGCTGTTTGTTGGGTCAACGTTTTGGTTTATCGACATTCATCAGGACCGACACATAACTCTTCTTGATAACACTCCACTACCTCGTCCAGTATTTAAATTATTATTTTTTAGTTCTGTGTATGTTACCACTGTTGTACACATAAACCGTACATTTATTCTAATCCATGTCCCCCATACTGTCCAATATTTCAGCAACTGAAGAAACATAGTATTTTTCTTTTTCCTCAAATGATTTTTAGTGGCCTACAAAAGAGTAAAGTGTGTCTAAAGGAAGAAGTTTATAAGAATCACTGAGAAGAGTTTAAAGAAATCAATTGATTTAATCCATGAATGTGAAAACGTGAGTGAGAGACAGAGACAGACATGTAGAGACTGAACTGTCTGTTCAACAGTGAGAAGGTTTCTGTGACAGGAGGAGACTCTGCTTCACTCAACACAGACTCACTGAGGAACCAGGACTGTAGAGTGTAAACCCAGGATACAGAGGTTGAGTGAAGGTGGTGTTGAAGGTGTAGAGGTGGATCAGTGAGTCAGAGGAGACTCTGTAGAAGGACAGAGAGCCAGCAGGACAGTCCACATACACTGCTACTCTGTTAGAGACAGAGGAGGAGGAGGAGGAGGAGGAGGAGGAGGAAGAGGAGGAGATATCTGTCTGTATGTCATTGTGATAGACAATGTAACCACATTCAAAATTACCACCATAATCATCATAGTAGTAGCTCAGACTCCAGGACTGATCGTTCCCTCCAAACCAACAGTCATCACTGTTTCCTTTCCTTCTGATTCCTCTGTAACTCACTGATATATTAACGACTCCTCTCCACTCGACCTCCCAGTAACAGCGACCAGTCAGACCAGTTGAACACAGCAGCTGAGACCACGGGTCAAATCTGTCTGGATGATCAGGATATAACTGATCCTGCTCCACAAGTGTTGCCTTCCTGTTGTTGTCAGACAGTTTGATGTTTGTGTTCACTGTGTTTGTGTCGATTGTGAGTGGACAGGAATCTGATGGAGAGAACAAGACACAGCTGCAGTTATTGATCATGTGATCAGTTATTGACAGTTTGATGAAGACTCATGAGGTCAGTGATGTGACAGTGTGAAGATGGTTGAATGTGCTGCTTTGTTTCCATGAATCAAAGTAAAAACAGACTTACACTTCCTCAGACCTGGTGTCAACCATGGGACTCCAGCAGGCTCCACCCTGAAAGGAGGAGGGGGGTCAGAGCAGCACCTTCTCTGTCAGCATGCACACATGGACATTACATGGCTCTCACACACACACACTGTTTTATCACTGTGTTCACATGGAGGCTGGTATGTATGGATGAACACTGAGCACAGAGAAGAAGGAGCTGGAGTCTTTATCTAGTGATGATACTGTCACTGTCCCTTTAAGACCGTGGCCGGCGCGTGTGTGTGTGTGACGTAGTGGTGCAGGAAGGTAAACAGGAAAAGGAAAAGACATCTACAGTGATAGAGGCACAAACAGAGAGCTAGGTGCTGTTAATGCTCCAGTGTTTAGTCTGCAACAGTGTCCAGAGTTTGACCAGGCCCAGTATTGTGTTCTGCTCTTGATAAACTGAGGAATTAAATGTGCGGTTCTGCACCAACGGTTCGACTTCGTCCTCCTTCCTTCCTACACTTTGGCCCGGACTCCAAGACGCCAGTTACCAGCAACGAGCCAAACATAATAACCAGCTCCCAACTACGGTTCGGACAGAGAGAGGGTTAAAAAGGTAACAATACAGAGCAGGAGGAGACGAGGAGGAAACACTTCATCATGTGTTTTCTCCATGTGATGTCACTTATAGGGATGTCCCGATACCACTTTTTCACTTCCGATACGATACCGATATTGCAGCCTTCAAAATCGGCCCGATACCGATATTGATCCGATATTAGGGGTGGTGAAAAAAAACGATTATTTATATTTTTCAAATTCTAATACAAAGGAGATCCTCCTGTTGCTGACTGACAGGCTGCTGCTGTCATGTTCTTCTATGGGACAGACAGTAGTGAGCTTACTTTTGAACTGTAAAATATTTAAAAATAAACCTTATTTACAACTGTTATTGAATTACTGTATGTATATCAATGACTGCGTTTACATGCACTTCAGTACCCCGATTTCAATCGGGTTTTTTAAGTACCCCGAATTTGTGTTTGCGCATGTAAACACCATTTCCCGATTCCAGAAATCGGGATAAGCTCATATCCCGATTTTGAGAAACCCGGTTTTGCTGCCCGGAGAACCTGAAAGAAACCAGGATACTGGAGCATGTAAACACAGTACCCCGATATCTGAAAGCTGCTCAGCCAGCTGACGTAACCGTTACCATAGATACGTTACAACTAACAACATGGCGGCACCGGCGAATACAACATCAACAAGAGCGTATTTTTGGAGTGATGAGGAGACTGAATTTTGCCTTTCTATAATGAAAGAACTCAATATTACACGGTGTTTGGATGGGAGGAAACATCGAAACGCGGATTTATTCAAGTGTGTCGCCGATAAATTACAAGACGCCGGGTTTCCGAAGCGGAGCGTGGAGCAAGTGAGGTCGAGGTGGAAACTGCTCAAAAAAAGTTATTATTTGGCGAAACAACAAAATAAAAGAAGTGGCTCCGATCCGTCACCATTCAAGTTTTATAAAATTATGGACGAAATGCTGGGCCACCGCCCACTCGCCACTGCAGCAGACAGAGGGGTTGACGTTGGCTTCCCCAGTGAGGATGCTGAGCCTCCACAAGATGAATCATTACACTCAGGTAAGGTCTTTACGTTATCTACCGTTAGCACATAACGTTATAAATCGTGGTGGTCAGTAACTAGGCCTATGTAAAGTACATTCAAGTATTATTAGTAGCTCAGTTTTGAATGCAGAACTTTTATTTGTTGTGAAGTGTGTTCGCAGTATGGTAGGCCTATAGGCTAAGTGTAGAATGAGGGGTCGTTGTGGTGGTATAAGTCTTGATGAACAGGAAAACAGGCAAACAGGAACGGAGAAACGGAGACGGACTTTATGTTTACACTCTTTGCTGACCGGCCTCATCATCATGACAACCACAAACAATCGCCACTACCACACACACTGAACCAATCATAGGCAAGGGGAAACAGCTGATCATTACGACACATACGAATAGGCTACAAAATAACAACTCGCGGCAGTAGAGCCGTAGTGCTTCTCCCAGTCAATTCAGAGTATTTTCACAGCATTTTATACGGCCCGTCTTCGGTCTCTGCTCCGGTCCCGAGCGGGCTTCGGACACGGAGCAGAGACTCAGGTCCGACAGTGCAAGGCTGTCCCTCTCTGAAGCAGAGGAGAGGTCGGCTTCACTCCCGTTTTCTTGACAGATGCGACTATACTCCGGTGCGACATATAGGCCTAGTCCGGAAAATACGGTAGTAATATATTAACTATATGCACTAAATATAACACCCAGACATATCCAAACTCTAAGTAACATTACTTTAACTTACTGTAAGGGTCTGAATAGGCCACCACTGGTTAGGCCCATATAGTATTTTTCACGAGAGTAAAGTATAAAACAGTTAAAGTGTTGTTAAAGTAAAAGTATAAACAGATACAAGACGTTAACCTAATGTTCCTATCTATAGATGATGACCTTGAAGCTGATTTAAGCTCAGGAAGAGCCAGTACCCCTGCAGCTGAGGACAGTGAGGACTCCCCAAATGCCGATAGCCTCCCTGTATCTGCTGGAGGAAGCTCTGTGCATCCTTCTACTGACACATCCTCCCGATCCACACAAGGTAACCAGTGACATACTGCAAGTTACAGCCCATGTGTGTTATCTGTACTGTAAATCCTTCAAGTTTGACCCTGTGACTGAGTATGGGCCTATATATTGGTTGACAGGCCCTCCAATTATAAAACTTAACATGGTACATAGTAGGGATGGACATTTTAAATGATTTCTGTATTTGAGTACTCTCATTAAATAATTTACAGTATTTGTGTAATCACACATTTAAAAAAAAAAAAAATGGGTCAATCATGAAAAACAAGCGGAAAATGAATACTCCAGTACTCATTACCAGTATACAGTAGATGCAGTGAAATTGGGATGTAAGTAACCAGGAAAATGGTGGTAGGCTATGTACCTGACTGCAAAAAATAAGATAGCCTACTTGAATATGATGCAAAACACTTTATTTAGGGTTTATCTTATCTTAAATTATGCATTGTTTTACACGAACATAGATTATTCAAAGCTTCTCCAACACAGCAACTAATAATACAGGCGGGGAGTATGGGCTCCAGTCCCACAGAAGAGCCACTGTAGTACAAATTTCTCAAAGAGGGAATGCTGATTATGATAGGACACTGTCAGAACACACACAATGCATCACAGCTTGATGCTACTATATTAAACAACAAAATTAAAACATATAAAACTACCTATTAGGCAGGAAGTTGAAATGGTGTGGCTGATTAGTGCATCACGAATGTATCTGAGGCACTTAAATAAATAATGAATACTAATCCCAAATTACATGTGGCAGATTAGTTTTTTCAACCCATTACAGTTAGAGTACATATAAACAAGTAAGGCTGTTGTCACATGAACATATATCCTGCTTACACAATTTTAACCAAATTTAAAGCAAGTAACTTATATTTTATGTGTGTTCTTTTCAGAGGGGACAAGGTGCAGAAGGCGCAACACCCCCAGCCGCCAGCATGACTTCCTGGAAAGGTTCCAGCAAAGTCAGAACGAATGGATGGAGCGTCAGCTCCAAGAGAGCTATGAGCGGGAGCGTAGGCTTCTTACTGAGGTTATACAGCAGAGCAGTCGCTCCATGGAACTAATGGTGAGCCAACTCGTTAGTGGGATGAGAGGCTCTTATAGTGTTCCACAAAGGTTTCCCTATGCTAGTCCTCCTAACACTGGTTATAATGTTTCTCCACCATACTACCCCCCATCTGGTAGCTCTCAGGGGAGAGGAATGGAGAGTGACACTGAGACCTCTTTTTTTGAGCTGTAGTTTTTTATGTTACTGTAAAGTGAGGGCAGATGGACTACATACTGTACAACTGTATTGAATTTATTTGTATTTTTGTTGTGTTGTATTTAAATAGTATTAGTATTTAAAGAATGAAATAATTGTAACTGTTAATTTAGTATTTAAAGAATTGTAACTGTTCATTGAGTGTAAGTATTTAAAGAATGAAAGAATTGTAACTGTTAATTTAGTATTTAGTATTTAAAGAATTGTAACTGTAATTGAGTGTAAGTATTTAAAGATTGAAATAATTGTAACTGTTAATTAAACAAAATAACTATTTACAGTAGCCTATATTTTTGTTTGTAGTAACATCTTCAGCTCACAGACGCACACCTTTACGGAGCGGAAAGTTTGCTGCCATGTGATTTTTGAGTGCCTCTCTAATTGCTTGGCCATCTGCACTGACAACATTCACGGGATTATCTCTCGGCTGAGGAAATTGTTCCTCCAGAATGGTTGCCTCAAGCATCCATCTTGGATTGCCTTGGTCCTTTTCTTTTTCACAGAAGTTGTGTAGGGCGCAGCATGTTGCAATGAGGTAAGGGGAAAATGAATAGTGCAGATCGCTCCTTTTCAAAAGAATTCTCCACCTTGCTTTTAGTCTCCCAAACGCAATTTCGACACAGGCACGGGCAGCACTAAGATACACATTAAACGAGTCCTGCTCAGGGGTTAGTCTTGGAGACCGTGTGTATCCCTCTAACAGTGGATAAGCTGGGTCACCAAGGATGAAAAAATTTACACCCTGTCCATCAACTTCCAACTCTGCAAAACAAAGAGAAGATGACTATTAGCTGGAGGAAAACACTCTGTTCTCTTGATTCTCACAATATATAAAGAATTCACTTCTCTAAGTAAGTGCAAGCTTTGAAATTGTATACTGTCATACTGTAGACTTGCCTTAGGCAACTGGTCAGCCTTTTTGAACAGATCTGACTGACGCAGGACGTTGGCATCATGGGCACTGCCGGGTACTTTACAGTTCACACTCCAAAAACTGAAGCACAAAATAGTATTTTGTTAGATGACTAACATAGTCTGTTACAAGGTGTATTTTCATCTCAATCTTCCCTGTATTAGAATTTATGGCTTTTGACATGATTTTTGCTTGGGGATGCCTGATAACCAGTCATTCCATACAAACTTGGAATTCACTAAAAAACTGACAATAACATTATGTCATGCTGGAGTGGGCGGTCATACCAGTATTGATCATCTACCACTCCCTGTAACACATAAGAAGCCCATCCTTTTCTGTTGATGAAGTCCCGGTAGCCGTCAGTAGGTGGCAGGATAGGTATGTGGCTTCCATCTACACAGCCGATCACCTGAAGTAAAAATCTAGTTAATTAGTTCTGTTTATGACCTGTGGAGGGCAGCATTACGCTGGATAGCGTACAGCCGGCCGGAACTGATCAAGAGAAGAAGAAGAAGGAAAAGCTGATGATCACCTGAGGAAGTCCGTAGGCTCTTTGAAAGCGCTCGGCTATCAGGGAGGCTTCATCCTGGCTTGGGACTTTGATGAAGTGGCTCATAGCTATGTCCACCATTCCGCGACAGAACATATACACAAATTTTTTCACTGTGCTTCTGTGAACACCAAACTGGTTAGCAACCAGTCGATATTCGCCACAACTGCCAAGTTTGTACAACACTATGGCCACTCGCATTGGTAACGGAACTGGTGCTCGGACTACAGTTTCCTCCGGTCTCATGAACGGGTCAACGACACCACACAGTCGGTTGAAGGATGCCCTACTCATCCGAAAGTTTTCTCGCCATTCAGAATCAGAAAACTCTGTGAGGACGACCCTATCCCACCAATCACGGCTACGCACTCTCACCCACAGCTCCCTTGTCCTACGCGCAGTGACAGCCAGATACCTGTCAGAGGTGAGGACATGTTGAGTATTTGCTGTCGCTCTCTCCTCCCATTGCTGATAATGAGATGTATGAGCCATATCTGCAGCTGGATGTTGGCATTTAGTAATACTAAGGCCGCTATCTGCCAGAGAGGTCTCATTTTTAATTGGTTAGTAGCCTATAGCAACGCAACTAAGTAACGGTAGTGAAGCAACTTAGTAACAGTTACGGGAAGTGTAGTAACTGTGGAGCCTGGAGTTGGACATGTAAATGAAACCGGACATGTAAATAAAACCACTCTGATGAACTGAAACTTGTTTTGAAGTCATTACAGCCGCGTTTTCCTGTACATGCGCACGTAAGACGTAATCAGAAACCGGGATACTGTATTTATCATGTAAACAGGGATACTGAATAACCGGGTTTCTCTAACTTCATGTAAACACCATACCCCGAATTTGATCAATAATCGGGGTACTTAAAAAACCCGATTGAAATCGGGGTACTGAAGTGCATGTAAACGCAGTCAATGTCAAACAAAAGGCAACATCTTCTTGCTTCAAGGTTTTATTTGTCACTCCAAATTGAAGATTATAGCCTGCCCGGTTACATGCTGCCATTCAGACATGCTGCCACTCCGACATTCTACTATTCAGACATGTCACCATTCAGACATACCATCATTCCGACATGCAAACGTCCTGCCATTCCGACAGTTTCGTCCCGCCATTCTGACAAGGCTTTAATTTCCATAAGCAAATGTGCGTTACTCCGAGCGGTGGTTAGGGTGTGTGTATGTGTTTGTTTCCGTTTTTTTCGTTCTTTTTTCATGTTTTCAGACATGTGTACAGATGTGATAGTCTAGTCCAGGGGTCTTCAACGTTTTCCAGGCCAAGGACCCCCAAACTGATGGAGAGATGGAGCGGGGACCCCCTACTTATATATAATGTATAAAATTGTGTTTTATAGCCTATTTAAATGGTCCTATAGTGCCGTTGTATAGGTGAGAAAGGTGATGATAATTCTAGGGGCCCACAAAAACCCCGGTAGTCTAATCTTTGTATGACTGAATTCTGCATAAGACCCTGACTAATACTCATAGTAATGCTGCATTAGCATCAAAACAAAGTAGGCTAAATAAGAAATGATAATACATACGTAGTCTATGAAAAAAAGTGGAAAAGTCAGGGGGCAGGGGCCCACTTTAGTATACTTTCAGGGGGCCCAGAATTGCTAGCAAAGGCCCTGGTGCCATATGCCAAAAGTACATATTCTGGACTATAAATCACACTTTTTTTAGGAGTTTGGCTGGTCATGGGACTCCTATATTTCAAAGGGACTTACATAAAAAATATATGCCATGCCATCTATGATCACAACAGGTCACAACTACACTCGTGGTAACTGAACGCTGCTACTGCACCAATGAAAGAATTACATGACTAAACTATAAAAAGACAGAGAAAACAAAGCAGTGTTTCCCCTACTTTGTTTTTTTCTCTGGCTTTTTATGCATTTATTTTGAAAGGGCAGCTGGAGAGAGACGGGGCGCGGAGAGAAAGTGAGAGGGGGGATTGACACGCAGCGATGGGACTGTCAGAGGGTCGCTGCAGCAGCTGTGCTCTACCAACACATATGACATGTCATGTCTCGGTTCCACGGAGCGTTTCAGTGACGCTGCTTCATTACTGCTGCGCTATGAGCAGACGTGGCGGCGCGCGTAAACGTCACCGTCGTATGAGTGTGTGCTGCCTGTGGAATTAACGTATGGAGAATGAAAACTACAGTCCCATGGTTGTGGTGTGTAGGCGATGGTTCAGGGACCGAGTGTCACAGCACCAGTGACAGTGGTGTGTGTGTGTGCGTGTGCGGGCTGATTTTAGAGGGGGGGGGGGAGCGAGAGAGAGAGAGAGAGACACCACGGTGCGCTGTGTTTGTATCAGACACAATACAAAGGCTCCCTGACACCTATATTACAGGAAAACAAAGGACTTGTATGTAAAAATCTGATAGGGAACACCCCTATATTCACAATGGATATTTTTTTCATAACTTCCATATCTTTTTTCATATTTTTTTCCCTCAACCAAAACTTTCGCGACCCCCCTGCAGTACCTCCGCGGACCCCCTAGGGGTCGCGGACCCCCTGTTGAAGACCTCTGGTCTAGTCTCTGTATTTCACTGAACTCAAAACGCGCCCATCACAGGCGGCATATAATAAACAATTACACACAGATCAACAGAAC
This sequence comes from Trachurus japonicus, assembly GCF_045865225.1. Lineage (NCBI taxonomy): Eukaryota > Metazoa > Chordata > Actinopteri > Carangiformes > Carangidae > Trachurus > Trachurus japonicus. The sequence goes on along the minus strand of NC_140919.1, from coordinate 8,794,694 downwards.
CGGAAACCCCCCCCCTCCCGCTGTCCATTAAGTCCGAGTCCCAGCCGTCGGAATGAGTGTGTGTGTGTGTGTGTGCGCGCGCGCGCGTGTGCGTGCGTGTGTGTTGGCGCGTGGTGAGGGTGAGTGAGAGAGAGTTTGTTTGTCCTACTGTCCACACGGGAGAGACGCCGCGGCTCCACCGAGGTGACCACGCCAGTCCTCTCCCTCCTCCCGCTTGGCTGAGAACGGGCCCGGCCGTGCGGTGTCCAAACGGCCCAGCAAACACAAACCGTAATTTCAACGTTGATTTCCGGTTGAAACCAGGTTGATATAAGGTTTGAACGTTTTTCAACCTCTTTTCAACCGTCTAAAAAGTGGTTACAACATCAACGTGGCGCAAAACACATATTTGTTTAATTTTGGTTGATAATAATTTCCATTGTAGCTCTCAAAAGAGATTGTATTGATTAGATTGACGTTTTTTCTCTAAATGAGGGAGGCGAAATTACGTCTAAACAAAACGCAATTTCAACGCATTTAATGTTTCATAAAATATCATAAATATGGACATATATGAGCTTTGTGCTGTTAATAGAAAGCTTCCAGTACATCGCAATGGTGATATTTTAATGAATTTATGTAAAATTAGAGGATGCCGTGTACTGCTGTAACGCGCATGTGCAAACACTTAGGCTGAGGACTTGACCATAACCGGCTGCTGCACTGAGCGAGTGCGGCGAACGAGTCGGTCCTACTCACGCTGCCTGAGTCGTCAAATACAGCATTTTTGGTAAGTGCATGCACTACTGTGCAGTATTTCCTATGTTCCAACAAGAAATTATGACACCATTTGTTTCATTTTACACTGCTCACGATGCGGACGAGGCCGCTCGTTCGGGCATGCTAACTTAGCAGTAAGGGAGTTAGCATGGTAGCTTGTAACGTTTTCATGCTGCGGCCTTGACAAAACTTTCTGCCCGACTACTTTAAGGCGTGTGTTTATAATGTTGGTTCGCTATTGCATGTAATTCCACAATTGGACTGTCGACGGACTGTAGCCTTCTAAATTTAATATTCAGGCCATTTTACAACAAAAATACACAGCTGAAAGCGAGGGGGCTGCAAGCTAGGGAGGGAGTGAATGAGGGATTGTGATGATAAAAAATGGCCCAAAACTTTGTTGTTTGTCCTACTACAACAACATATAGAGAAAGTATGACCAGTGGGAAAAGGGCACACCCTACTGAAATGGGCTACTGTATGCAAGTAAAAGTAAAGGGGAAAAACAAAAACAACAACAAAAAAGGGCCTTCAGGGAAACTGTGGTGTACTCTGTGATTAAAGGTATTTTTTGCTAATAATAAAGTTTGTCTATATTACTGAGTGGTTGCACAGTGAAATCCTTGCATCTCATAATTTCTTTACTCTTTCCCTAATATTTTAGATGCTGTCATGAGGTTGAATCCCAGCCCCACAGGCAAATGTCAACAGCGCCATGGCAGACCACCTGAAACAGGCTGCAGGGAGGACTAGTGGTGGTGGTTTTGATTCAGCCCTGCATTCCACAACCTTTGTTCTAAACAATTTTATTTAGAGAAGATATTTTTTTATTGTTTGCAGGGTTGGGGAGTAATGGAATAGTTAAATATTACATAGTTAAATACAGTATTTTAAATAGAAACTTGAAAATTTTCAACGGTCGGCATTAACGTTTTTTAAACGTCTTTTCAACCAAAAAATGTTTGCTGGGGGGCTTTTATAATCCACAGGGTAATCCACCAGGAAAAATAATCCACTATGCCGCTTTGGAATTGCTGCCACGCCAGCCGTCCAAACGCCGACTGTGTCTCTCACTGTCCTCCCCTCTCACCACGTCACTTCCCCATTTAAAGCCTCGGTCCCACTAATGCACTTTTACGCATTATGCACACAATTTACAGCAAAAAAGAAACATTCATTCATTCATTAAAGGTCCGCACGTCCCAGTGCGCAAACCACAAGGATAATTGATCATTTCCCTGGCCTAATACACAATGCAAAAAACCTGGGGAGCAAACCTGCAAATCAACTACCCCAGCTGGCCAGGCTAAACCCAGTGGATCACTACAAGTTGTTGCAACTTTGGGGAATTTACTCCTGGTAAAAAGGCTTACAAACATGGACCAGGACAGTTTCATAATACGCACAAAAATCCAAAGGAAACGAAAGGTAACTTTAAAAAAAATAGCAACAGCATGAAGTATTCAAAATATGTGTTTTATGCATGCCACTGTGCGTCTGCCTGTTCAGCTCTGCTACTTGAAGTTCCCCCTGGTCCCTGGTGGGACCATGATGGGCTCCTGCTTGGCCCGTGGCGATAATTTAATCCCCCGCGATGACGTAGCGAACGCAGCCACGACTGTTAACGCCCCTCTGCAGTCCGTGTGAAAATCAGCTGCAGTGTCTCATTTGTCCACGGGGAGGAGCAGTGATTTTGACCCGAGTTAATCTGTCAATCACTTTTCCTCCTCCTTTCTTTTTTCCCTCAGATGAATTGCCTCCAAAGCAGGCGATCTATAAGTAGCTTCAAAGATAAATACTGTAAACACAGACAGTCGCTGGACACCGTAAACATGCGCTGTGCACCTCTGTAAAATTCTCAATAAAATTTCATGAATGAGTCTATTTTTCACCACAGAATACTAATATCCCTCCCCCTGCGCTATGCTGACCTGACGCGTCTAGAGTGGTTGACAGCGCTCTCTCTCTCTCTCTCTTTCTCTCTCTCGCCTGACGCGCGATTCCGCGACGATCTACTGGCACTGACGCACCTGTCTTAATATGGAACTCAACATGAGAGAGAAGGTGCGCTTGTGTAGAAAGTGAATGGCTTGTGAAGACGTACAGCGCGATGGAGAGAGAGAGAGAGAGAGAGAGAGAGAGAGAGAGAGGGGGATCATACAGTAGGCAATATAGCGCGCACTGCACACCAGCTGATCCGCCGTTCCACTGAGTGAAATAAGCAAGTTAGTCAGATAATCAGGGCCGTTGCTAGGAATTCTGGGGCCCCTGAAAGAATACTAAAGTGGGCCCCGGACTTTTCCACTTTTTTTCTTAGACTACTTATGTATTGTCATTTTTTATTTACCCTACTTTTTTTTGATGCTAATGCAGCATTACTATGAGTATTAGTCAGGGTCTTATGCAGAATAATTCAGTCATACAAAGATTAGCCCTAGTATTTATTTATTTATTTCGGGGCTGGGACTTCAACGCGTCAATTTAGAGTGATTAATCACAGAAAAATAACGAAAGAAATAAAAGAAGAAAATAAAATAACGCATTTAATATATTTAATATCTCTGTCAGTACTGTACAGAGTTAAATGAAATTCCAGCACTGACTCCATATTCAGACCATCTGCAGTCCTGTTTGATTTTTGTGTGTGTGACAGTTGAGGGTCCTGTCACTCCTATTGATCACGCGCTCTGGCTACTTGGCCAAGGGGATGTCCCTTTGGCCGAATGGTTAGCGCACATGACTGTTACCCGAGAGTATGGGGTTCGAAGCCCGCCCGGGACCCTCTTCACCTTGCCACATGAGCCTTTCCTAACCTCTGCCGGGACGCAACGTTGCAAAATTGATCACACAGATCAGCGACACACTGACTCACTGTGATCAGTCACATCATGTGGAATAAAGCAGCCGTCCTCAGGACCAGTCCTGAGCTCCATCAAACCTGTCCACACATTGACAAAGTCAGAGTCCAGAGGAAGCAGAGAAACTGTAGAGCAGAGAGAACCAGGCTCAGCTCAGAGCACATGGACTCAGACAGGAAGTGAAGCTCCAGCTGCTGGAGACTTTCATTAAGGAGCCACTTTGTGGCTTCACTTTTGACTTCAGTATAAACTGTGTTGGGACGAGTCAGACTGTGACAAAGGACGTCAGTGGAGTGGGCGGAGCTTCACTGTGGCCTACACTACCTCTGGATATGGTCTGAGTGATGGGATCTGATGTCATCAGTGCATGGATCACATGAAACAGATGTTAATACCAGGTGTGACCAGGTGTGAACGGGGCCATAGAAAATGTTCCAGCTCGTCCTCCTCTATCAGACAGTGTGTGTGGCTGCAGCAGCCTCTCCATACCTGAGAGAGTCCAGTCTCCAGTCTGGATCCTCCAGTCCAGCAGACAGCAGCTTCACTCCTGAGGCTCCTGGATGGTTGTAGCTCAGGTCCAGCTCTCTCAGATGGGAGGGGTTGGAGCTCAGAGCTGAGGCCAGAGAAGCACAGCCTTCCTCTGTGACCAGACATCCTGACAGACTGAACACACAACAACACACAGGAACCCTCTGTCAACACCTGCTGCTGTGTTAAAGTGTCATCAGATAAACAGCTGGATGGATCCTCACCTGAGAGTCTCCAGTCTACAGTGTGGACTCTCCAGTCCACCAGACAGCAGCTTCACTCCTGAGTCCTGCAGGTTGTTGTTACTCAGGTCCAGGTGTCTCAGACTGGAGGACTGGGAGCTGAGGACTGAGGACAGAGCTTCACAGCTTCTCTCTGAGAGGTCACAGCCACTCAGTCTGAAGAGATGATCATGAGGAATTAAAGAATAAATGAATTTATTTTTGGTCCTGTTGAAAAGACATAAGTGTTTTTATATAATTATGAATAAATCCTACTATATCTACACTTACAGAGCTTTGTTGGAGGCTTTGACCACTGGCAGCAGCCTCAGAAGAGCCTCCTCTGAAGCAGAGTATTTCTTCAGGTCAAACACGTCCAGATCTTCTTCTGATGACAGTAAGATGAAGACCAGAGCCGACCATTGAGCAGGAGACAGTTTATCTGTGGAGAGACTTCCTGATCTCAGGGACTGTTGGATCTCCTCCACTAGAGAACGATCATTCAGTTCATTCAGACAGTGGAACAGGTTGATGCTTTTCTCTGCAGAGGGAGTCTCTGCAATCTTCTTCTTGATGTACTGGACTGTTTTCTGATTGGTCTCTGAGTCACTTCCTGTCTGTGTCATCAGACCTCGTAGGAGATTCTGATTGGTCTCCAGTGAAAGACCCAGGAGGAAGCGGAGGAACAAGTCCAGGTGTCCATTTGGACTCTGTAAGGCCTCGTCCAAAGCACTCTGGTAGAAAGGTGCTGATATGTCTCCAAACATTTCAGACGACCACCAAGATGTTGGTTGTTCTTCTGTCAGCAGGATGATTCCAGAGTTGATGAAGGTCAGATGGACATGAAGAGCAGCCAGAAACTCCTGAACACTCAGATGGACGAAGCAGAACACCTTGTCCTGGTACAGGCCTCTCTCCTCTTTAAAGATCTGTGTGAACACTCCTGAGTACACTGAGGCTGCTCTGATATCGATGCCACACTCTGTCAGGTCTGATTCATAGAAGATCAGGTTTCCTTTCTGCAGCTGCTCAAAAGACAGTTTTCCCAGAGACACAATCATCTTCCTGCTCTCTGGACTCCAGTGTGGATCTGTCTCAGCTCCTCCATCATACTTGACCTTCTTCAGTTTCAGATGAACCACCAGGAAGTGGATGTACATCTCAGTCAGGGTCTTGGGCAGCTCTCCTCCCTCTCTGGTCTTCAACAGCTCCTCCAGAACTGTAGCAGTGATCCAGCAGAAGACTGGGATGTGGCACATGATGTGGAGGCTTCGTGATGTCTTGATGTGGGAGATGATCTCTCTGGCCTGCTCCTCATCTCTGAACCTCTTCCTGAAGTACTCCTCCTTCTGTGGGTCATTGAACCCTCTGACCTCTGTCACCATGTCAACACACTCAGGAGGGATCTGATTGGCTGCTGCAGGTCGTGAGGTTATCCAGAGGCGAGCAGAGGGAAGCAGGTTCCCCCTGATGAGGTTAGTCAGCAACACGTTGACTGAGGTGGACTCTGTCACATCAGACAGGACCTCAGTGTTGTGGAAGTCCAGAGGAAGTCGACACTCGTCCAGACCGTCAAAGATGAAGACAACCTGGAACTGATCAAACCTGCAGATTCCTGCTTCTTTGGTTTCAGAGAAGAAGTGATGGACAAGTTCCACCAAGCTGAACTTTTTCTCTTTCAGCACATTCAGCTCTCTGAAGGTGAAGGGAAATGTGAAGTGTATGTCCTGGTTGTCTTTGTCTTCAGCCCAGTCCAGAGTGAACTTCTGTGTTAAGACTGTTTTCCCAATGCCAGCCACTCCCTTTGTCATCACTGTTCTGATTGGTCGGTCTCTTCCAGGTGGGGCTTTAAAGATGTCTTCTTGTCTGATGGTTGTTTCTGGTCTGTCTGGTTTCCTGGACGCTGTTTCAATCTGTTTGACCTCATGTTCATCATTGACCCCTCCAGCCCCTCCCTCTGTGATGTAGAGCTCTGTGTAGATCTGGTTCAGAAGGGTTGGGTTTCCTGCTTTAGAGATCCCCTCAAACACACACTGGAACTTCTTCTTCAGGACAGATTTGAGTTTATATCCACAAACTGGAGCAAAATATTCTGAATGAAAACACAAGAAATGAGATCAATAAGAAAATATAACATTTTAATTCCTCTAAAAAACGACTATATGAACATGTTTCCCTCCATGTGTTGATGTCAGTGAATGTCTCATTTGTCCATCATGTTGAATCTTTAGAGAAATCCTCTTACTGTGCTGCAGACACTCAGCCAGCTCCTCCTGCTTCATCCTCCTCAGGAAGTTCACTGTGATCTTCACTAATGCCTCTCTGCTGCTCCTCCTCTGCTCTTCATCCTCACCGTCCAACACCTCCTCATCCTCCCTCTGACTCCCTGAGCATTCTGGGTAATCTGGACTCAGAGCCTTGTGGATCTTCTTCAGCTCGTTCTTGACAAAAGTGACCATGTTCTCCTCCAGCAGCTGGAACAGAAACTCTATGAGTGACAGCATCAAACTAAAACCATGGAGCCAAACATCAGATCCATGTTGGACAGACTGACAATCCACTGGTGTCAAAGTGCAGCATGGAGATGATGGTGAACACAACAGATGTAACAGCAGCTGTTGGACATGTCCTCACCATAAATATGGAGTCCAGCTGTGTTTGATGCTGCTGGGCAGACTGACCACTGGGAACCTCTGAGCTCTCCTGGTCCACTCTGTGGAGGAATCAGTGTCAAGTCAACATCAGTACAGAGAGATAATACAAGATGGACTTTATATGTCCCCTGAGGATGTTCACAACAGACAGAGACACTTTGGTTTCAGACCTGGTCCAACAACACGTCGTACAAACTGGTTCTTTTCTACAATAACCTGAGTCTGACTGTCAGTTACAGCTTACATCTGATCAGCTGATCCACGTCCTCCTTTAAAGAAAATGACCAAGTCCTTTGAGTCGTCGCTCTTTAAAGACAGACAGCTGGGTTCAGGAGAGTCTGGTCTCTGCTGCTGGATCCTGAAACAACAACACAAATCACGTTCAACAGTTTTACAAAACAATTTTCTGCACAGTTATTTTAAGGAAATGTGAATGACTTCCTTTTCCTACATTTTGTAACAATGGGCCTCATTCACCAATATCTCTTTAAGTAAGCTGGAGTCTTTCTCAGCTGACTTTGGGCAGGAGGCGGGGTTCACCCCTGGAAAATGATCTAGACAGTATGGAAATGTTGGTGATTTGTTTTTAACGATAAGTGTTTTGCTTCACAAGAGAAAATACTCTTACATTGACTCCAGTTGTTCCCATGAGAGCAGAATTCAAAATGTTCTGGAAAATTCAGTTTTTGAGATAAAATTCTGATATTTTCCAAACTTCATCAATCATGACTCCAAAATATTGTCTTTTTTTCAGGAAGATTGAAAATGTATAGCAAGAATTGGATTGTATATGTTTACAGTTCTGTTTACAGTCAAACGTTTTCATGCACTGTAGGCTCAATTTTTGATATATTAAAAATCCGAGAAGCAAGTTTTGTGGAGGACAGTCTGAAGATGCTCTCTAGAAAGTTTGGAGACAATTGAGCAAAAATTGTGGGAGGAGATAGGCTTTATAAGTTTTACAGTTGTTGAAAAAAAAACAGGAGTGATGGACTTCATAATTTGTAATAAGTTTGAGTTTAAGTTGACTAAAGTATCAGCAGTGTCAGATCCTGTCAGTCATTCACTTAATGTGTGTCTGAGTTATAAAGTTATAACATTATACATAATGTACAATTATTATACATATAATATTTTTTATTAATGAGAATCATTGAAATGTGACTCCACAGGAAGAACGTTCAACAGAAACTCAAAAACTTTGAAATGTAGTTTTGTCTCTTACATCTGATCAGCTGATCCACGTCCTCCTTTAAAGAAAATGACCAAGTCCTTTGAGTCATCGCTCTTTAAAGACAGACAGCTGGGTTCAGGAGAGTCTGGTCTCTGCTGCTGGATCCTGAAACAACAACTCAACTGATAAATTTGCATGGTGGAGAAAAACTGATGAAAATATCTTCAATCTTTTAATAAACACAACAAATCAAGCGTAGCATTAGTTCTGGCAGGCCATGACGTCAAGCTCTTAATCAGCACAGCGTAGCTGTCATCACCGGTGCAGATCAGCTGATGGCTTAGCTGACTCCCGTGGCGGCTTCCTATTGGGGAATTGCATTCAGATTGCATTCATTTAAACTGCTCTAGCCCGATGTCACCTCCCTTGCTGCTGCTGCTTCCTCTGCCAGCTTTTTTGCAACCGACCTCCACCCCAGCTCCTCCTGTTGTCTGTCATGAACTTCATCATTGTATCTTGTTGGCTGCTCTGCTCTGTTTGGGTTTTCTTTGCTGCTGCGCTCTCTGCTTATGCCGTTCATGATGGCTCATGAAGGGCAGGGAGGTGCTCTTCCTGCAGGGACAGGAGCAGGGGGTCCCAGAACAGTACCATACCACCAATAAAACTTGTGCTAGTAAATACATTTTATTTTGACGCAGTGGTCCTGACAGAACTGACTTTTAGAGAGAAAAGTCTTTCTGACTGTTTTTAATTCTGACCTTTGACCTGTGGTCTGGCTCTTGGTTTTAGAGGGAGGGGCTCCCTCCTCTCTGTCCTCACACTGATCCATGCTGCTGAGGTCACATCCACATCAGCTCACACACACTTTGTAGCTTCACCTGCAGAGGAAACACACATCATTCATCTGCACAGCAGCTCACATGTCCATCATGTCTCCAGCTGCTCCTCCACTGATTGGCTCTTCTTCTCTGCTTCATATCAGTGTCAGTTGAATGCAGTCACACAGCAGTGAGGAAGAGGAAGCTGCCATCAGCTGCTGTACTTCTACTATCAGTCCACTAGATGGCGTCATGAAGCTGCAGCCCAGCAACATGATCCATGGACCACTGTTTCCATCCACTGACACACACAAGGACTGAGATCCACTGAGTTGATGTGACCAGTGTTGTGAGTACTTTAATTACTTTTTTCGTGTAACGAGTAACGTAACGCGTTAGTTTCGTGCGTTGAGCAATCAGTAACTTAGTTATTTTTTAAAAAAAGTAATCCGTTACTTTTCGCCGGATAAGGAAAGGAAAATCCCGACTGCAGCCTGCTTTTTGTCAGACAGTAGACTGTGCAACCTGCGGATGTGTCAGCCGAGGCGCAGCGCTGTGATGCGTCTGTGCCCTGCTGACCTACGTGTGTGTGTTTCAATTCGCCAGTGAAAAGGACAAGAACATAACGGTAAAATGCACACTGCGTTGGTGATAAGCTTCTGTTGACCGCAAAAAATCCACAAGGGCCCATTCACATAGATCAGCTCCATGTACGGACCTGCTTCTCCAGCAGCAACAAGCAGCCCAGGCCGGCTCTCAGTGCTTGCCCGCTTTCAGCAGCTCTCTCTCGGCGAGCGGCAGCTCAGTTCTCCCCCGGTCCAGCCCGGATCTCTACTCCATAGCTGCTGTAGCAGCAGTGTGATACCAGTACATTTAACCACATTTTTAACTTTTATTACACACAAGGTAGGAAGTTCACGTCTCGCCAGCCTCCCTCCTCCCCACATGTGAGTCCTCCGTTCAAACTGACAGACAGATCGAGCAGTGAAGCCGCTGAGGGATTCACGGCAACTCCTGAATCAAGAAAAAAAAAAAAAAAAAAAAAAAACGCTATGTGGCATATTTGACTGTCTTTCCTGTTATTGTTATCCTGTAGAGCTGATTTGGTTGGATGACTGATGTTATTCGTCAGGACTCGGTGCATTTAAAAGAGGCTGTGTGTCTGTCAGTTAAGTTGCAGCATGTGCGAGGCCCTGCAAAAGGCTTTTAATTTTTGGTAACGCAAGAGTACTCTAACGCGTTACTTTTATTCATAGGTAACGCTGTAACGTAACTGATTACTTTTAATTGATGGTAACATTGTAACCTAACTAACTACTTTCCAAAGTAACTATACCCAACACTGGATGTGACACAGTCTCTGTGTGGACAGCGTCCCTGTAGAAAACCACTGGATCAAACAAGCTACAGCTGATTATTACACACAACAACTGGGCCAAGACTTATTTCACCTCACAGCTCCACTATCACAACATTCACTCATTTCACTCACACTGGAAATTCACAGAGAGAAAAACACTCTCCAGCTGCCACTGACACTTATTGTCTCTGTCCATCCATTCATCGTCTGCTCCATCAAATGTCACAAAATACAGACAAATGTAAGATTCAAGTTCCTCTCAGTCTGAGGCCACGTCTTCAAATGTCTCGTTTTGTCACGGCAACAATCAAAGAGACAAAAATATTCTGTTTAAAGTCAAATCTAACATAGAAAACAAGGAAATCTTCAGTTTTTATGGCTGAAAACTGAAAATTTCTGCTTGAAAAATGTTGATTGAACAACTGTTGCAGCTCTGAAAGATTCTTCACAACAATATTGATATTAATATTGTGTCCAATAATCAATAACACAGAGTGTTTTCTATGTCTAATCAAAGACATGAATGGTGAGGACACAGAGACAGTGTCCAGCTGCTCCTCTTCTCATTCATTCTAATGAGTCAGTGAGCTGATGTAACCTACAGAGTCACAGAACAAACATGCTGTGGTTTCATCTTTAATCATGTGTTTCTGAGCTCATCAGGTGTTTTTAATCTACAACCTGCAGCTGCAAAGTGACCAGTAGCTTCACCTGTCAGGTCCATGAGCTGCAGTACAAGAAGGAAGTAGCACAACAAGGAAATACTCTAGGAGAGTACAAGTACCTCACAACTGTACTGCACTAAAGTTACTGTGAAGAACCTGATGCTGAACATTGATCAACACTGGAAAATCAATCATCAATAAAGAAACTGTCAGTGATAGGCAGTAACAGCTTCTGCTCTTATTCCAGCGCTTCTACCGACAACATCCACACAACATGGCGGACACGGTTCTGTCGGTCCAGACTTTACAGTTACAGCTCTGACTCAGCTACAGTAACATTATAATAACACAACAACAACACAACCACAAGTTGAAAGGCAGAGAACTTGGGTAATGACAGGTGTTAATGAGGAAAACATTCAGACTGTTCACCTTACCTTCACACGGGAAAATAAACTGCGACACAGCCGCTGGATCAAGGTGAAACTATGAAAGTTGCCTTACCTGTTTGATGTGAGGGCGTGGTCTTACCTGTAGGAACATGCTCCACCGCCCTTTGCGCTCTCTCTCTCTCTCTGCATGTTTTCTTAAGACTGAATGTTCTAAGCTCTCGAGGTCACAGTAAGATTCACCACCAGAGATGACAGAAATGTTAAGAACATAGCCTAATCAACTAGAGACACAATAAAACAACAAAAAAGCTCTGGTTGTTATGAAAAAAATCCAGGCTTTCTTGATTATTTTTCCTTCACTTTAAACGGTAACCGCTACATTAAAGCTTTTATTTTGTTAGTCCTTCTACCGTTAGAACTACGGACTTTTATTTTGAAGGTCTTCCGGTTGTCGTAGCTCCTTGTTTTGGAGCTTGGTTTGAGTTTCGCGGGCTTCAGACAAAAGACAGCGATCAGATTTAACTCTATGATAAAGATCTTCTTTATTTCACAATTAAGCTCCTCACTGTGACGGAAACAAGGTATTGTGTGATTTATTTGTATTTTATTTGCAATAAATGTGATTAGGTCGATTAGCAAGCTGTTTTAATGACTGTACTGATGTAGCCTACAGTGATTGTTAGCAGTCAATACTGATATTCGTAATATCACAATAAACTCTCTCTGCTCTTGTTTTCATGGCAAATGTCACATGTCCAGTTAATGTGGGGCAGAGTTGGGACTGTTTGTTAGCTCATTTTATGTCCTGTAGCTTTTACAGTGTTTGATAAAATGGCTCAAAGTAAATTAAATAGCTGTTAAAAGCAGGAGGTCAGCTTGTGGAAACATCAGTGTGCTTCACCATGGTCTGACTGGAGTTTTCTTCACTAACAGCTTCTCCTTCATCGATGCTGACGACCTGTGAGCTCCATGAAGGCTCATGACAGAGGCTCATCACAGCTGCTGCTGCTACATCACATGCTGTCCACCTGGATTCATCAGCCAGCACATCTTCCCATGTGTCACAGCTGATCTACAGGGATTCAGGCAGCGTTCACACAGACTCTACACAAAGGTCAGAGACAGTCACATCCACCAACACTGATACACAACTCTGAGTATTCATCTATTAGTATTAAGTTTATCAAGGCAAGGCATCTTTATTTATATAGCACATTTCATACCAAGGCAACTTAATGTGCTTTACATGAAGACAAAACTTTTTTTTTTTTTAAAGACAGAAGCATGAAAACAGAATAAAAACAAACAAACACTAAAAACAGAGTTGAAAGCAAGAGTAAAAATGAAGTTACCAAGATGGTAGGCTACACAGCTGTTGAGTTACTGAAGGTCTGGGTATCATCACATAATCAATCATTCTTTTTTTCTAAAGCAAAGAATCTGTAAATTTGCTGTTTCAAATTGAAAACGCTGCTTTTTTGTCAATTTCTTTTATTTGGACTTTTACACACTTGTCTGTGTACCTAGCTACTCTCTCTGCCAAATGAGAAATGAAAAGATTAAGTAGCAAAACAAAACTCAAAACTGGATTTTTAAAAAAGAATTAGTTACTCTCATTTAGTTAAGAAACAAAAAACCAATTGATCATGTGATTTTGTTTCTAGTCTTTGGTTTAGAATTACAAATCAGATACATCCAGATTAATTTGATTTCTGGATTCAAAGGAAATAATGATAAAAAAGAATTACAAAAATCAAGGAGGCATCATTTAAAATTATTTAATCATTTCTTGATTGTGGCACCAAAAATCTCTTATTCTCTTTTGGTTTTAAAATAAATCACAGACTGATGTTTTTAAATGATAATAAATGATGGATGATGTGATGAGACTCAGACCTGAAACAGTGAACATTTAACACTCACCTGTTCATATTCTTATCAATGTAACGCAGTGCCACCTAACAACCACAAGGGGTCAGGGCATGAACATGAATGAACACTCATATGAAAGTGGTGTGTTCAGGTAGAAGGTCACATGACCAGGCTGGACTGCAGGCTCACTTCACTGTGTTTCAGAGTGGACTGGTTTCTGGCTCTAGTCTGAGCAACATGACTGGGAACACAGTCAGTCCACTGTTGAAGAACCATAACAACTGTAACCTACAGACTACATGAGTATAGTAGTTACAGGAGAAGCTTATGCACTGCAACAACCCAAATCTTTCCAAGAATATTTGTCTTATTTCTTGTCAAAATGTCTCATTTCTAGTGAAAACTAATCTATTTACACTTTAAACAAGACTCATCACCTAAAAATTAACTTGTTTTTAGATCATTTTCACTTGTTTCAAACTAATTTTCACTTGAAATAGGTTGAAAAATCTGCCAGTGAAAGCAAGTTTTTTGTGTTTGTAATAAGAAAGAAAAACTTGCTCCACTATCAGATTTTTCTACTTATTTCAAGTGAAAATCAGCTTGAAGTAAAAAGTGTATAAAAAACAAGCTAATTTAAATGTGATGAGTCTTATTTTGAGGGTAATGAGATTAGTTTTGACTGGAAATAAGACAAATGTTCTTAGTAAGAGTTTGAGTTTTTGCAGTGTAGGTTAAGGTAGGAGCCAGCCAATCATCTTCAATCAAACACTATGACAACTAGTATCATATATCGCCGTGACGACAGACAGGACGTTGGATGTGATGTGAGAGAAGTGACATTGTCAGCGAGCCACACGGCTGCAACAAAGGATGTAAGGAGCCACCAGAGCAGCAGAGAGAGGTGAGTTCACTATTCACTACTATTAATGATGCACAGTAGAGTCTGTTGCAGAGCAGCGTCCATGTCAGAGATTACAAGAGTTTTTATTACAACAACTGTCACATTCACTGAAAAAGCTCGGGACTTTCGGGGTGACCTCCGTGTTATGTGGCCCACTGAATATGGCAGTAGTGGAACTCCCATCATGCCTCTGGGCTGAGCCGACAGCGTTGTGGATTTGATGCTGCGTGTTGATGAATGCTATGCTAGTGGATTAAATGGATGAGTAATGAGACTTTGACAAGAACCACATGGGGCTTTGAACCATGGATTTTCATCAATGACAACACTGACAAACAACAAAGATAATGTTCAGTAAAGTCAGATGTGTTAAACCTACAGTCACTGATGTTGTGCTTCGTTTGTTTGAATCATCATCAGGAATCAGTGTTTAGTTGAAACTGTTTCCATTTTTACTAACAGGTGAATATTGTCTGTAACGGACTACAACTGGTCAGATGAAATGAGTATGAGAGCCTTTACTTTCTGACCTCCGTATGTTGACATGTATATTCACACAGTACGTCTGCTGACAGTTCTATAGTTCTATATTTCCTGTATTATTAAGCATCAATGACAGTGAGGTGCTGCCAGTGCCATCACCATGGTGATCCAGATGATGAGTTCTAAACCTGGTCTCTGTTTTCCAGGTCTTTAAAGGTGAATTTCAGCTCCTGGTTTTCCTAAAAGAACAATCACAGGTACAGTAACTCTCCTGCCTCTTTCTGAGCTTCTTCTCCTTTTCACATTCAGTTTCTCATTTATTTAGTTCAGTTTTTAGTTGAAACCATCTCAAAAAGTCAAAGAATACTTTATTAATCCCTGTAATTATCATGTAGACCAGAGAAGAGACAGGAGAACAGAGAAGCAGCAATCAGCAAGGAGTAGCAGAGGTAGAAGACACAGGAACAACAGGGAAGTTTGACAATGTGTTATTGTCAGTTTGTGTGAGCAAAGCAGAAGAAAGTGCACACAACAGCAGAGACACTCATCCTCCCTCTGGATTAGTTGTTTCTCCAACTTTAGCTTTTTAAATCACAATCAATGTTTACAGTTTGATGTGAGTGCACACCAGGGTTTTAGAGATTATACAGTGAATGACCAGTGGCAGACCTGGACCTGGACCTGGACTGTGTGTAGCCGCTGTGTGCTGGACCTGCATGTTTGGTTTGGTTTATTTATTTGTTTCATTCATTGAATAAAGAAAATAATTCAAAACAACAACAATAATGCAACTCCTGAATGAACGGAGGCAGAAAGAAGCAAACTTCTGTTGTTTACCTGTTACAAAGTGAAAGTCTGAGCCTCCTGTCTGCAGGAGAACCAAGTGGGATGGAGATGTGAGCACCTCCCACTGTTTACCAATACAGGTCTGGATGAGGCCTTCCCCTTTTCCTTTGCCATGTGTGTTTGACTTTGTTTCATTGTGACATGAACACCTGGTCTAGAATACTAATTGTATTTTATTGTAATCATATTTAGTTGCATGTATCAGGCATGATTTACTTTGTCCTTTCTTTTCTTTTAGAACCAAGGCACTCGGTGGCATCACCTCTTAACAAGTTCAAACCAATAATCAGACACTAACAGCAACCTCCGTCTCCTGGTGGTTTTGGCTCCAGTCTGAACCCTAATATCCAGATTCTTTAAGAAATCCTTTAACAAATTAGATAATACATGTATCCAGACAAAGACGAAAAGGAAGAATTAAAAATACCTTCAAACCTGTAGAGGTTAATGGAGAGTAAACAGGTGAGCTGTTTAAACAGGAAGTGTCCAGCAGAGTCCAGACTGTGAACATGTTGAGTGTGTGGAGACTGAGGCTGTGACTCCCTCTAGTGTTGAGGAGGAGGAGTTACATCGTCCAAACACCAAGTAGCAACAAAGTCAGATGCAGTAGGAGCCGTCTGCAGGAAATCTACAACTCACATGGACATAGAAGAAACACAGAGAAGCAGCAGAGACACAAGAGACACTGATGGAGAAACACAGAGAACCAGCAGAGACACAAGAGACACTGATGGAGAAACACAGAGAACCAGCAGAGACACAAGGTAAAGAGACACTGATGGAGAAACACAGAGAACCAGCAGAGACACGAGGTAAAGAGACAATGATGGAGAAACACAGAGAACCAGCAGAGACACAAGAGACACTGATGGAGAAACACAGAGAACCAGCAGAGACACAAGAGACACTGATGGAGAAACACAGAGAACCAGCAGAGACACGAGGTAAAGAGACACTGATGGAGAAACACAGAGAACCAGCAGAGACACGAGGTAAAGAGACACTGATGGAGAAACACAGAGAACCAGCAGAGACACAAGGTAAAGAGACACTGATGGAGAAACACAGAGAACCAGCAGAGACACGAGGTAAAGAGACACTGATGGAGAAACACAGAGAACCAGCAGAGACACAAGAGACACTGATGGAGAAACACAGAGAACCAGCAGAGACACAAGAGACACTGATGGAGAAACACAGAGAACCAGCAGAGACACGAGGTAAAGAGACACTGATGGAGAAACACAGAGAACCAGCAGAGACACGAGGTAAAGAGACACTGATGGAGAAACACAGAGAACCAGCAGAGACACAAGGTAAAGAGACACTGATGGAGAAACACAGAGAACCAGCAGAGACACAAGAGACACTGATGGAGAAACACAGAGAACCAGCAGAGACACAAGAGACACTGATGGAGAAACACAGAGAACCAGCAGAGACACAAGAGACACTGATGGAGAAACACAGAGAACCAGCAGAGACACTGATGGAGAAACACAGAGAACCAGCAGAGACACTGATGGAGAAACACAGAGAACCAGCAGAGACACAAGAGACACTGATGGAGAAACACAGAGAACCAGCAGAGACACGAGGTAAAGAGACACTGATAAGATGTTGATGCCTATGGAGAGACATTTTAGTCAAAACTTGATGAATAAATAAATAAATATATCCTTAAATGAATAAATAAAAACTGACAGGAAATTAATCTCAAAATAAATCCAGTAATAAATGTCAACATGTAAATGTTTGTTTATTAATTTATCTATTTACTGATTCTTTTTTCAATCAGGTTTTTGTTTATTTCACATCAGATTATTTACAGGACAGAGATGAATACAGTTTAATAATGAACTCAGCGTCATGGCAACAGAAAAATCATTGGAACCTGAAAAACAAGAAGAAGTTTATAAGAATCACTGAGAAGAGTTTAAAAAAATCAACTGATTTAACCCATGAATGTGAAAACGTGAGTGAGAGACAGAGACAGAGACAGACATGTAGAGACTGAACTGTCTGTTCAACAGTGAGAAGGTTTCTGTGACAGGAGGAGACTCTGATTCACTCAACACAGACTCACTGAGGAAACAGAACTGGTCCAGAGTCTAAACCCAGGATACAGAGGTTGAGTGAAGGTGGTGTTGAAGGTGTAGATGTGGATCAGTGAGTCAGAGGAGACTCTGTAGAAGGACAGAGAGCCAGCAGGACAGTCCACATACACTGCTACTCTGTCAGAGACAGAGGAGGAGGAGGAGGAGGTGATTTCTGTCCATCTGTTATTGTGCCAGACTCTGTAACGACCATCAGAGCAGTTCAGACACCAGGACTGATCGTTCCTTCCAAACCAACAGTCTCTACTGTCTCCTTTCCTTCTGATTCCTCTGTAACTCACTGATATAAGGACGTCTCCTCTCCACTCGACCTCCCAGTAGCAGCGACCAGTCAGACCAGTTGAACACAGCAGCTGAGGATAGAAGTCAAATCTGTCTGGATGATCAGGATATGGCTGACGCTCCCCTATCACACATGTCGCCTTCCTGTTGTTGTCAGACAGTTTGATGTTTGTGTTCACTGTGTTTGTGTCGATTGTGAGTGGACAGGAATCTGATGGAGAGAACAAGACACAGCTGCAGTTATTGATCATGTGATCAGTTATTGACAGTTTGATGAAGACTCATGAGGTCAGTGATGTGACAGTGTGAAGATGGTTGAATGTGCTGCTTTGTTTCCATGAATCAAAGTAAAAACAGACTTACACTTCCTCAGACCTGGTGTCAACCATGGGACTCCAGCAGGCTCCACCCTGAAAGGAGGAGGGGGGTCAGAGCAGCACCTTCTCTGTCAGCATGCACACATGGACATTACATGGCTCTCACACACACACTGTTTTATCACTGTGTTCACATGGAGGCTGGTATGTATGGATGAACATTGAGCACAGAGAAGAAGGAGCTGGAGTCTTTATCTAGTGATGATACAGAGCAGGAGGAGACGATGAGGAAACACTTCATCATGTCTTTTCTCCATGTGATGTCACTGCAGTGTGAGACACACACTTTCACTCTCTGACTCTCAAGCTGCACAAACACGTCACAGCAAAGAAGATGAAGACACAACAGGTGGAGCTGACCAGCCCAGATATCCCACAATGCACCAGGAAAGAAGAAGAGTGCAGCTGTGAACAGTGGATGGTTTCAGTGTTTGATGAGGAAGGAAACACACTCAACACGTTTGTTAGAGCTCAGTGAAACACAGTGAGTTTAGTGAGAAACACTGAGTGTGAACACAACTTGTGTTTGTTTGAAGAAAACTCCACAGGAAGCTGAAGAATGAGGCTGTGAGCAGGTTTCCACAGGTGGCACAGAAGCAGTGAGTGGATAAAGGAGCTCTAATAGAAACCATCTGATCACAGTGACAGGACAGATCAGGATCTCATGATCAACTAGAAAATTTCCTCTGGGGAAATTTTGAATGGGCCACGGGGCTACTGCCGGTTTTGCCATCTCTGTCAACATGGGAATCAAACCCACGATCTTAAGGTCAAGACAGAGCTGATCAGACAGACACATGATCATCTTTCTATAAGCACTGATATGGAGGAGCTGTAATCACATTAGGTTACCTGTGTGTGTGTGTGTGTGTGTGTGTGTGTGTGTGTGTGTGTGTGTGTGTGTGTAATCACATGAAGTTACCTGTGTGTGTTAGAGTGTGGGAGAGGAGTGCGCGCTTCCGCGCGCATTTGTATGTTACCTGTGTGTTTTGATGTATGTGTGTGTCTGTAACTGTAATCACATGAAGCTGGTTCTAGAGTCTGTGTGTGTGTGTGTGTGACTGACTTGACACATAGTTAGTTAGTAGCTGCATCCTGTGTCAGTCTGATTTAGCTGTGTCTGTGTTTATAAACATTTAAACGAGCGCCAGGTGGATTGTTTATGAAGTTAACGAGCTCTGGCCTGAGGATCAGAGGTTACCACGGCAACTCCAGGTGGTTACCACAGCGATAGGGGCCCCCCCAGGCTGAGGCAGAAAGAAACGTGGAGAAAAAGAGCGATTTTATGCCTCTGCACCGGTCTCACATTTAGGCTTACTGTGACAAAACGGTAACTCCTATCAGAACAAAACACAGATCACGTTGCTCTAAGGACTTCCTGAAAAATGTGGTACGATTTGGTGTTTCTACAGTAAATATTTTGGAGACGCTGGCAGTTTTAAAACATCAGGCCGTTCTGCTTCTCTCAGAAAATATTTGTATTGGAGTCAATGAGGAGCAGAGACAGACGTGGCCGCACTCAGAGGCTTATTCTGTAAATTCTGTAAGTCTCTCTGATATTTTGAGCACATGATATGAGAGATAACAAGTTTGTCTTACAAATTCTGAAAAAATTATGTGTGTAGAGTGTAAATTGTGGCCGGGCCGAGTGTGGAAAGAGAAAAAATCTGGAATTTTTCTGGCATCTCTCCCACTCTAACCGATGATGTCACGCACTCTGACACGAACATTCTGTGCAATACACAACCATTATAATCTCATAATTTCTCCAAAAATGATCATGGTCATTGATCAGGGATTGATCAAAAACTATATGACCTATCAAAACGTGGAGTAATACGACAATACACAAGACTTGTGTCTACTGTTAAAAGTTTAAATGGAGTCTCTAGGTGAAAGTATGCCTGAGCAGTAGACGTTTGTTAAACTCCAATGATTGGTCTTTTTCGCTCTTTTTTTCCCGCCCGTCCCATTGACTTCAATGCAAAATTTTGAGAAAAACTGTTGAGAAAAGTAATAGCACACCGATCCCGATCAAGACGCACGTTTAGATATATAATTTCTAGTCCTGCAACTCTTCGAAAATAGTCCGGAAGAGGACGAATAATAAGAAAAAATCCACACAATAACAGTAGTGCCCGGGCAAAGCACTGGTCCCTGCAGCTATTTCATAGCTGTTGGGACCAGTGCCCGGTGCGATTGCCCGTGGCCCTAATGACTCAGTCACATCATGTGGAATAAAGCAGCCGTCCTCAGGACCAGTCCTGAGCTCCATCAAACCTGTCCACACATTTTGACTGGACTTGAAGTCAGAGTCCAGAGGAAGCAGAGAAACTGTAGAGCAGAGAGAACCAGGCTCAGCTCAGAGCACATGGATTCAGACAGGAAGTGAAGCTCCAGCTGCTGGAGACTTTCATTAAGGAGCCACTTTGTGGCTTCATCTGATCTGGAGTCAGACGTGTTGGAGCAGCACACACACAGTCTGAAAACAGCTGTTTGACCACACACACATTCAGCCACAAACACTGATTATTACACTGTTCACTACACTCACTTTCTTCTGATTGACAGCTCCAGGCCTCTGGACAGTGAGGACATCGGGATGTCACACTGTGATTTACTGTCTCCTCAACACAACAACACATCTCATCAGGACAAGATCAGGATCTCAGAGAGACTGAGCTGATTATTGATCATCAATATCTGACCAGACAGAGACCTGATGGTGCCGCCTGGTGTCTGTCTCTTATTTCCTCCTTGGTTGGAGACGCTGGGAGACGAATGTCTCTGAGCAGTGGACATGCTTTGATTCTTGTTGCTAAGGTAAAGGTAAGGTAAAGGTAAAGGTACTTTATTAGTCACATATACAGCTAGTACAGTGAAATTCTTTCTCTGCATTTAACCCATCCCTGAGGAGCAGTGGGCAGCCGCGGTGCAGCGCCCGGGGACCAACTCCAGATTATGAGCCAGTGCCTTTGGTCAGGGGCGCTGACTGGAGGATTAACCTAGCCGACATGTTTTTAGTGGTGTGTTGTTATTAGTGTGTCCACACTCAACAGGTGTCTGCAGTCTCTGGGACTGTTCAGGTCAAACTCTCTGTTGGTACAGGAGCAGTTCAACCAGCTGCAGCTGAAATGTTTCCTGATACACTCTGAAATAAAGTCTGATCCAAACATCTGGAGAGACTCAGAGCACAGCTGCCAACAGCTGCTTTCATCACTGACATCTCTTCTCCTGAATATGACACAGTGAGTCATGATGAGACACTGAAGTCATCATGAGGAGAAACTCCTGATCCCAGTAGTTCATCACTGTGACTGATGAAAGCTGGACAGCTCATGTTTGAAACACTCTGAGATTTTGGCTTCAGTATAAACTGTGTTGGGACGAGTCAGACTGAGACAGAGGACATCAGTGGAGTGGGCGGAGCTTCACTGTGGCCTACACCACCTCTGGATATGGTCTGAGTGATGGGATCTGATGTCATCAATGCATGGATCACCTGAGACAGATGTTAATACCAGGTGTGACCACATGTGAACGGGGTAATGGAAAATGTACCAGCTCCTCCATCAGACAGTGTGTGTGGCTGCAGCAGCCTCTCCATACCTGAGAGAGTCCAGTCTCCAGTCTGGATCCTCCAGTCCAGCAGACAGCAGCTTCACTCCTGAGGCTCCTGGATGATTGTAGCTCAGGTCCAGCTCTCTCAGATGGGAGGGGTTGGAGCTCAGAGCCCAGGCCAGAGAAGCACAGCCTTCCTCTGTGACCAGACATCCTGACAGACTAAACACACACAACAACACACAAGAACCCTCTGTCAACACCTGCTGCTGTGTTCAAGTGGCATCAGATAAACAGCTGGATGGATCCTAACCTGAGAGTCTCCAGTCTACTGTGTGGACTCTCCAGTCCACCAGACAGCAGCTTCACTCCTGAGTCCTGCAGGTTGTTGTTACTCAGGTCCAGGTGTCTCAGACTAGAGGACTGGGAGCTGAGGAATGAGGACAGAGCTTCACAGCTTCTCTCTGAGAGGTTACAGCCACTCAGTCTGAAGAGATGATCATGAGGGACGAAAGGAATTTGTTATCTGACCTGTTGCAAAACCAAAAGTGTTTTTATATAATGATGAATAAATCCAACTATCTCTATACTTACAGAACTTTGTTGGAGGCTTTGCCTTTGACCACTGGCAGCAGCCTCAGAAGAGCCTCCTCTGAAGCAGAGTATTTCTTCAGGTCAAACTCGTCCAGATCTTCTTCTGATGACAGTAAGATGAAGACCAGAGCCGACCATTGAGCAGGAGACAGTTCATCTGTGGAGAGACGTCCTGATCTCAGGGACTGTTGGATCTGCTCCACTAGAGAATGATCATTCAGTTCATTCAGACAGTGGAACAGGTTGATGCTTTTCTCTGCAGAGGGAGTCTCTTCAATCTTCTCCTTGATGTACTGAACTGTTTCCTGATTGGACCGTGAGTCACTTCCTGTCTGTGTCATCAGACCTAGTAGGAGATTCTGATTGGTCTCCACTGAAAGACCCAGGAGGAAGCGGAGGAACAAGTCCAGGTGTCCATTTGGACTCTGTAAGGCCTCGTCCACAGCGCTCTGGTAGAAGTTTGTCTCTGCAGATTTGACTCCTGTTGTTTCAGTCTTCTTGGAGGTTGTTTGTTGTTGTGACATCAGGTTGAGTCCAGAGTTGATGAAGGTCAGATGAACATGAAGAGCAGCCAGAAACTCCTGAACACTCAGATGGACGAAGCAGAACACCTTGTCCTGGTACAGGCCGCTCTCCTCTTTAAAGATCTGTGTGAACACTCCTGAGTACACTGAGGCTGCCCTGATATCGATGCCACACTCTGTCAGGTCTGATTCATAGAAGATCAGGTTTCCTTTCTGCAGCTGCTCAAAAGCCAGTTTTCCCAGAGACTCAATCATCTTCCTGTTCTCTGGACTCCAGTGTGGATCTGTCTCAGCTCCTCCATCATACTTGACCTTCTTCAGTTTTAGATGAACCACCAGGAAGTGGATGTACATCTCAGTCAGGGTCTTGGGCAGCTCTCCTCCCTCTCTGGTCTTCAACAGCTCCTCCAGAACTGTAGCAGTGATCCAGCAGAAGACTGGGATGTGGCACATGATGTGGAGGCTTCGTGATGTCTTGATGTGGGAGATGATCTCTCTGGCCTGCTGCTGATCTCTGAACCTCTTCCTGAAGTACTCCTCCTTCTGTGGGTCAGTGAACCCTCTGACCTCTGTCACCATGTCAACACACTCAGGAGGGATCTGATTGGCTGCTGCAGGTCGTGTGGTTATCCAGAGGCGAGCAGAGGGAAGCAGGTTCCCCCTGATGAGGTTGGTCAGCAGCATGTCGACTGAGGTGGACTCTGTCACATCAGTCAGGATCTCAGTGTTGTGGAAGTCCAGAGGAAGTCGACACTCGTCCAGACCGTCAAAGATGATGACGACCTGGAACTGATCAAACCTGCAGATTCCTGCTTCTTTGGTTTCAGAGAAGAAGTGATGAACAAGTTCCACCAAGCTGAACTTTTCCTTTTTCAGCACATTCAGCTCTCTGAAGGTGAAGGGAAATGTGAAGTGTATGTCCTGGTTGGTTTTGTCTTCAGCCCAGTCCAGAGTGAACTTCTGTGTTAAGACTGTTTTCCCAATGCCAGCCACTCCCTTTGTCATCACTATTCTGATTGGTCGGTCTTTTCCAGGTGGGGCTTTAAAGATGTCTTCTTGTCTGATGGTTGTTTCTGGTCTGTCTGGTTTCCTGGACGCTGTTTCAATCTGTCTGACCTCATGTTCATCATTGACCCCTCCAGCCCCTCCCTCTGTGATGTAGAGCTCTGTGTAGATCTGGTTCAGAAGGGTTGGGTTTCCTGCTTTAGAGATCCCCTCAAACACACACTGGAACTTCTGCTTCAGGGCAGATTTGAGTTTACGTCCACAAACTGGACCAGGAGTTCCTGAATAAACAAAAACACAGTAAAATTCATGAAGAAAATATAACATCTTAATTCCTCTAAATAACTATATGAACATGTTTCCCTCCATGTGTTGATGTCAGTGAACGTCTCATTTGTCCATCATGTTGAATCTTTAGAGAAATCCTCTTACTGCTCTGCAGACGCTCAGCCAGCTCCTCCTGCTTCATCCTCCTCAGGAAGTTCACTGTGATCTTCACTAATGCCTCTCTGCTGCTCCTCCTCTGCTCTTCATCCTCACCATCCAACACCTCCTCATCCTCCCTCTGACTCCCTGAGCATTCTGGGTAATCTGGACTCAGAACCTTGTGGATTTTCTTCAGCTCGTTCTTGACAAAAGTGACCATGTTCTCCTCCAGCAGCTGGAACAGAAACTCTGTGAGTGACAGCATCAAACTAAAACCATCGAGGCAAACATCAGATCCATGTTGGACAGACTGACAATCCACTGGTGTCAAAGTGCAGCATGGAGATGATTGTGAACACAACAGATGTGACAGCAGCTGTTGGACATGTCCTCACCATAAATATGGAGTCCATGTGTGTTTGATGCTGCTGGGCAGACTGACCACTGGGAACCTCTGAGCTCTCCTGGTCCACTCTGTGGAGGAATCAGTGTCAAGTCAACATCAGGACAGAGAGATAATACAAGATGGACTTTATATGTCCCCTGAGGACGTTCACAACAGACAGAGACACTTTGGTTTCAGACCTGGTCCAGCAACACGTCGTACAAACTGGTTCTTTTCTACAATAACCTGAGTCTGACTGTCAGTTACAGCTTACATCTGATCAGCTGATCCTCGTCCTCCTTTAAAGGTAATGAACCCTTCCTTTGACCGGTCGCTCTTTAAAGACAGACAGCTGGGTTCAGGAGAGTCTGGTCTCTGCTGCTGGATCCTGAAACAACAACACAACTGATAAATGTGCATGTTGGAGGAAAACTGATGAAAAATATCTTCAATCTTTTAATAAACACAACAACTGACTTTGAGAGAGAAAAGTCTTTCTGACTGTTTTAAACTCTGACCTTTGACCTGTGGTCTGGCTCTTGGTTTTAGAGGGAGGGGCTCCCTCCTCTCTGTCCTCACACCGATCCATGCTGCTGAGCTCACATCCACATCAGCTCACACACACTTTGTAGCTTCACCTGCAGAGGAAACACACATCATTCATCTGCACCAGCTCACATGTCCATCATGTCTCCAGCTGCTCCTCCACTGATTGGCTCTTCTTCTCTGCTTCATAACAGTGTCAGTTGAATGCAGTCACACAGCAGTGAGGAAGAGGAAGCTGCCATCAGCTGCTGTACTTCTACTATCAGTCCACTAGATGGCGTCATGAAGCTGCAGCCCAGCAACATGATCCATGGACCACTGTTTCCATCCACTGACACACACAAGGACTGAGATCCACTGAGTTGATGGGACACAGTCTCTGTGTGGACAGCGTCCCTGTAGAAAACCACTGGATCAAACAAGCTACAGCTGATTATTACACACACAACAACTGGGCCTCAACTTATTTCACCTCACAGCTCCACTATCACAACATTCACTCATTTCAGTACAACAAGGAAATACTCAAGGAGAGTACGAGTACCTCACAGCTGTACTGCACTAAATGTACTCAGTTACTGTGAAGAACCTGATGCTGAACATTGATCAACACTGGAAAACCAAAGAAAACTATCAGTATTGATCGGTGATAGGCAGTAACAGTTTCTGCTCTTATTCCAGCGCTTCTACAGACAACATCCACACAACATGGTGGACACGGTTCTGTCGGTCCAGACTTTACAGCTACAGCTCTGACTCAGCTACAGTCACATTATAATAACACAACAACAACACAACGACAAGTTGAAGGGCAGAGAACTCAGGTAACGACAGGTGTTAACGAGGAAAACATTCAGACTGTTCACCTTACCTTCACACGAGGAAATTAACTGCGACACAACCGCTGGGTGAATGTTCAACTTAACACTTTGAACTGTGTTTCACCCATTGGACGTGACGCTGTAATCTTACCTGGAATAATTAACCTGCTCCGATGGACTTTGCTTCATGAAATAAAATCCAAAATGAACAAACAATGTTTATCACTCAAAGGCACATGGTCAAAGTCACCTAAGATAAGATAAGATATACTTTATTGTCCCATTGTGGGCAGAAGTGCCAAACAGGACAAGACCACAACACAAAACACATGGTAACACACAACCGCCACATGACAACATCACAGTACAAGCACATGACAACGACAGAACACCAATCATTCAATGACATACAGTAGCAGTGTATGCAAAAACAACACAGAATACAAGAGTAGGAGCAGACAATTTGATAGATAATGCTATAATAAAAATGAGGCACCACTATTAATAAATAAGTATAAAATAATAAGTAACTTGCCTACTAAGTAGGCAGGAGCAATTTATTAAGGAGAGAGATGGAGGTGGGTAAGAAGGAAAGTTTAAGGCGGTTGCTTTTGCAACGGATGGCTCTAAAGCGTTTGCCTGAGGGTAACAATTCATATTCAGAGAACAGCACATGGGACGGGTCTTGCAGGATTCTGTATGATTACAGAACTCTCATAAACAGTAAGGGCTGTTATTTGACCCAATTACTTAAGGGAGTACAGTCACAACAATCAACATGTTCCCAGGTGAACTGAACCATAGACTATGACAATTATCTTTCACTGACATCAAACACTCAGTGGAGAACTTTGAATGAATCAGGTGATAATTATCATTATAAACAGTTATTGGTAGTCTAACAGCTAGAATAAGGCTGCAATGGCACTTATTGTCCAGCAGGGGGTTTAATACAAGTAGATCCATCAGGAGGAAACCACTCGAGTGAAATAACCAAGTCTGACTGATCTCCAAGGTTTCAGAGAGATGACGACCTCCTGAACGTGCTCTGGTCACCATGGAGACCATGTGTGGACTCAAAAGGCCAAGATGAAGGAGAGTGTGTGAGCAATGGAAACTCCACATACACACAGCAAGAGATGAAGACATAAAGCAGAGAGTCAGATCTGAGCTCTCATAGAAGAACCTCAGAGAGGTAAGGAAGAATTAATCCACCTTGATTTTGAAAGGTGAAAGTTCCTGTCACCTTCCAGTGACACAAGAAGACGAGTCCATGTGTGAATCAGTGAGCACAGAAAGTCACAAATCAGTGTTGGCCACAGCAGAGCCATAAACAAGCAATAAACTATTAATGAGTAACAATAAAGGCACCAGCTTCATCAACTGCTCCACCACCACCAAGGCCAAAGTCCGTCTATGGATCTGCTGATCAGATCCCAGATCAGTTCCAGCAGGTGGAATAAGTGCAGCTCAGGAACAAAGATGAGCAAAGAGCAGGTGTGATTGTTTTCCTGGATGTCTTGACTCCAGAAGAGGTGAAGACACATGTCCATCCATCCAGTCTCCTGGTCTTTCCTGTAGCTCTTTACCAGTGCAACACAGCACTGTTCCAGTGGCTAATAGCAGGGCTGTCCCCTAGAACCACTGCTGCTTTGCCTTGGAGAGAGCTTCACCTCAGCCCTGACTGCTTTCCCTTTGTCCCTTTCTGTCACTGATGCTTTTAGCACATTTTAACATGTTGATATGTGTGATTAAATTCCTGTTGTGATTTCAACCTCTGCCTCTGCCTCAGGCGTCAGGTAGCCTATGTTCTGACTGTTTCTGATTTTAGAGACAGCTTTGTGTCATGTAGTTCAACAGGTTCAGGTTAAATTCTGCCTAATGTGATGTCAGCGCCACCTACTGTCATAAATATGCACCTGCATCACAGAGCAAAGAAGGAATGGCTAATCAGCTAAAAGGATTATGGGTAATTGTCACATCTACAGAGTATTTGCTTTCAGATAAAGAGTGAGAACAAATCTGTACAAAAAAAAAAAAAAGAAAGAAAGAAAATGACCTGGAGTCCCATTCTTCAGAGACATTTCACTGCCTTACTTCTACTAACATTGAGTTTACAATCTTTAGTGAACAATATCCACTATTTGGGTTCCTATCAGTGATCATTGCAGTCCTCACATGGAAATAGATCAGGGAGTTTTTCCTCCAACACTTACAAAACATTTACTAAAGCTGTGAACCACATCATCCATGTTGTCCTTTTTAATGTTACTATAACACAGTAGATGGTTGGGTCTAATTAGGCTATAGCCTATTGTTTGCTGCAGCGACCCTGACGGCCCCTTTGCTCCGTATCAAACCCCCCTCTCACTCTCTCTCCCCCTCCCTCTCTCTCTCCAGCGGTCCTTTCAAAATAAATGCATGAAAAGTCTGGCGGTGAAAAAACTGAGCTGGTGCCGTGCCGATGAGAAATTCAGCGGTGGCGGCTGGTCATTCAAGTCATTCAAGTCATTGTGTCTCAAGTCCCGAGTCTTTAACCTCCAAGTCCGAATCAAGTCGCGAGTCTTTTATTTTTTGTCAAGTCACAAGTCATCAAAATAGCGACTCGAGTCCAAGTCACAGTGACTCGAGTCCCCATCTCTGTTATATGCTACAGTCAGGATTAGAGGTAAGTATTAAACTCTTTCATATTTATTCAGTTATTGTCATTGTAAATTGTTGAAGTAGAATTAGTGTAAAAAATCCAGCTCAGTTGGTAGAGCGCCTGCCCCATGTGTTGAGGCTATAGTCCTCACTGCAGGCGACCCCGGTTCGAATCCCGCGCCGAGCGGCCCTATCCTGCGTGTCATTCCCCCCCACCTCTGCCTCCCAATTCCTGTCTCTCTCTCAACTGTCCTGTACATTAAAGGCCAAAAAGCCCCAAAAATATACCTTAATATTTAATGAACAACACCCACACCCTCATCTCTGCATAGGGTTTTAACATGTCAAAGATTTAAGAACAAAACTTAGTTGAATAAAATCTTAATTAACCTTCAAACATTCTGATATCCAAAATAAACATACCAGAATAAGTGGGTTCTTATTTTAACTGTGTGCACATCCAGCCCTCCCTCAAACACGTTTTCTTGTTATTAAACAGTTTTAGCAGCGACCAGCACCTTGGCATGTTGTATATGGTTTTATATAACATCATAATTTATCCTCTTCTTCCTTTTGTATAAAACTTTCTGTAGACATGAAACATGAAGTTCACTGTTGTGACTTTGTACTGGTTCAGCAACGAACAATGACAGAACTTTATTAGCACCGTTGTTCAACAGCAGAGCATCAAGAGCAGACATGTGCAATTTGTTTTTTAAGATACTTTATCATCAATGCATTAATACATGTTTAATTAGCACAGATTTATAGAACATGTTCCCCCATGTCGGCTCAACAGGTTAAGTTACCCGTGTCCCAGAGTCGAAGCAGACGTCTCGTCATCATCGCAGCAACACACACAGAGAAATGTCATAATTTCTAAAACATAAAACTTGAGACTAAAGAGGGGTCAGCTCAAAATGAAGCCGTCATCGTTCAATCTGCATTTTGAGGAAAATCTTTGCTGAGATCTTGAGTGGATTTCAACTTTGAAACATCATTTTGTACCTTTGATAAAACTCCAAATTGAGGGACAGAAAACCACCCAGTGTTTTTTGTTTACTTCCTTTTAATTTAGTTCAAACAAAGTTCACAAGAGAGGGATTATGATGATGATAAAAACACACACACACACACACAGGGCTTTAACGACTGAGTCGACATGTCTGAGCTCAGGCTGGTGGCTTCATCCTGACCTGGGTGAACATCTGGACCAGCTGCAGACTGTTACATGAACCATTCATCTGTTTGTTAAACCAGTCAGTCATCAAGTCTGAAGAACGCTGCTCCATACAGTGCAGTAAGAAAACTTGGTTTGACCACAATCATGGCGTCTCTTTGAGGAACAGTAGGCACAAGTGTTAAAGTAGCCTCAGACCAACATGAATACAGAAACCCAGCAGAGCCGTGTCGTGTGGACCCGGTCTCTCTCTGCAGCTCCTGGATCAGGACTCTAGAGTCCGTCACGATAACCCGGTCAACCTCTCGCTCACCTCCCACAGCTTCTTAGCCAGGGCGTCGTCTCGTCCCTTCGCTGCCACCTGCTGCAGAGCGCAGTTAGAGAAGTAGCGTCCGCTCAGCGGCTCGATGCCCTCCTGCAGAGCGCAGTGCAGGCTGGTCTGAGACCCCGCCTCCGGGTCCATGAAGAAGAGCTTGGCCACGGGCATCAGGAGGAGCTGCAGCCACCGGCTCAGACTGCCACACAGGGCTGTGGAGACGAGTCCTGGGAAGAGCAGAGATGAGGAGCTTTAATGAGCTGCTCAGTCACACTACAGTCACTCAGTCACTCTGCTGTTAAAGGCTGGAAATGTTCCTCTGCTCCTGGAATTTAAATTGATGTTTTGATCCGTAAGAAGATATCTTTGTAGTTTTAGAAACCAAAAACCATCTAGGTGTAGTTTTCCATCTCCTCTCTCAGCTTCTCTCTGGAGCTCTAGTAACAACAGGTCGGTGTCAGCCAATCAGAAGAGAGGAAGAGGCTCTGAGACTCTCTTCTGATTGGCTGACTGTTTTCTAAAGTGATGCGATAAAAATACAGCAGATTTCAGAATAAAACACTCAGAGAAACCAAATCCTGCAAGTTGTTGTTGGATGGATGGTGTTGTCCAGGTGGTGAGGGGGCGGGGCTTTGTTGTGACATCACAAAGTGACAGGAAGTCCTGACGGCTGGTTTTAAGGCTCATTTTCTGAATACAGGCTGTGTACATTTCTCTGTGGACAGAGGCTTTGATACTTTCACAGTATTAATATAGAACCTAAAGCTGCTTTATAATCACACTACACATGGACATCTACCTTTATACTGTATGGAGCTTTAACACAAACATCTACCTTTATACTGTATGGAGCTTTAACACAAACATCTACCTTTATACTGTATGGAGCTTTAACACAAACATCTACCTTTATACTGTATGGAGGTTTAACACAAACATCTACCTTTATACTGTATGGAGCTTTAATACAAACATCTACCTTTATACCGTATGGAGCTTTAAAGCAGAAGTAAGTGATATATTTGTGTTAATATAAGTCTTAAATAGTTATATCTTCCGACAGCAATCACTTCTATAGAGTGTTTGGTCTGAAACACGGGTCTGTCAGTCACTCTGCTCTGCTCTGAGCCGCGGAGAAAACATTTATCGTATCCTACAGTTTTTATCCAATGAGGAGAGAGAACGGCATGCAGGGCTGTGTGTGCAGCCAAGGGATGCCGTGAATGTGGCGACGTAGGGACGAGGACTGTTATGGTGCGTTCAAGGAAACTCGTATTTTTCCGACCGTGAAGTCGTACCAGTTCGATCTGGTACGAGTTCACCGGTCAGAAGTTAGGAGTGGCCGTTATAGTGACTTTCACCGGTAAAACAGGTCGGAAAAACACGAGTGGGTTGCCTGGAACGCTACAAAGTCGTAAGTTGTGACTTGAAGCTGTAATTTACGATTTCAAAAGCCTGCCTGGAACGCAGCATTAGCCAAAACGACCGGACCACTTACTTCTGCTTTAACACAAACATCTGCCTTTATACTGTATGGAGCTTTAACACAAACATCTACCTTTATACTGTATGGAGCTTTAATACAAACATCTAACTTTATTTTGAAGGAGCTTTAACACAAACATCTACCTTTATATGGAGCTTTAAAAGCTCTAGTTTTAAACCATGTGTAGTCCACTGACCTGGGTGCAGACTGTAGCAGGTGACTCTGCTGCCCTCCAGCCGGTTGGCCAGCTCCCTGGTGAAGAGCACATTACACAGCTTGCTGCTGCAGTAGGCCTGGAGGTCGTGCCAGCCGGACCGACCCGACACCAAATCTTTGTCGGACGCCAGCAGAGGGAAGTGGACGTTACCGAAGCGGTGCAGCAGCGCGGCCACGGTGACGACGCGGCTGGGCCCGCACCGCTGCAGCCGCTGCAGGAGGAGGTTGGTGAGCAGGAAGTGACCCAGGTGGTTCACCCCCAACGCCGCGCCGAAGCCGTCCGCCGTCCGCCCCGGACCCATCACACCTGAAATACAGAGAGTGTATTACAGACTGTGTACACTGTGTGAGGAATGACGTCACACTGTGATGCCTCAAACAACATACAGTTATGTAGATTAAAAACAACTTACCTCAGGCTCTCTCTGCAAAAACTGGCATCGCATCTTTTTCTTGCTGCAACCAGGTGCACATCCAACTCCTCTTCTTCCTCTCTGGGTTTCTCCATACATATAAACACTTCTATTGATTCAGAGTTTACCACTACGGCCGCGCTCGATGATGATGATGTTTCTGTAGTTTGATTTGTGTTGTATCCCAAAACTCAGGTGTTAGTGATGGTACCGTCGCTAGGGCTGTCAACGATTATTCTAAACTCAAATATATATTCGAATATTTAAAAAAAAAACAGATTAGACTGTAAAACTTAATATCCGACTGTGGAAAAAACACATCAGCGGCTGCTTTGTCAGTGGGCGCACTGCAGTGACAGGTCACAGGAGTTGCACTTGCACAGCGTCACTCACTGCTGAAAGTGAGACGCAACAAAAACAATGGCAGAAGCAGATGACAGAGAGAAAAACTAAATGTCAGAAGGTTCAGAGCAGAGAGAGCGGTTTGGACTCCCAGCAACCTAAAAGCCCCGTTTGGAAATACTTCGGATTTTGGTCACGGCAAAAATGCGGAGCCTCGATTGCGTTACGGTCTACGGTCTTAAAAGTTTTACGGTATAGGATATTAGTCCATCTACTTATTTTGCAATGTGTAGGTATGTTTTCATACATGTTAAAACTGAAATAAAAATACAGGTATCAGTGGTTACGTCTCGTTGTATTAGTTTGTCCTCCTGTTATTGACATAATGTGCAAATATAGATATTCAAATGGTTCAAACCTGTGTGTTGTTTTAGAATATTTGAACGTCATTTTGGAGCAATTCTGACCTCAAACTTGATATTTTGTTCATGTCCAATAGATCCATGTCACATGTTTGTGGTCCAGAATGAACTAGGTCTCCTTATTCTACCACAATGTTCTGACTTTGTTTCATGAAATTAAGACAAAACATGGATGGACCATACAAAGTAAAGGACTATTTCATCATATTTCTACATAATCTTCACCTGCGTTGTTGATGAGTAGATCCAGTCTGGGCTCGGTCTTCAAGAAGGTTTCAGCAAACCTGCGAACGGACTTCAGACTCGCCAGATCCAGCTGCATGAACATCACCTGGTTGTTCCCGCTCTCCTGAAACATAAACAACAACAAGGACTCTGGTTAGAAGAAGAAAAGTGAGGCTGATATCAAACAGGTGTGTATCTGCACTCTGCTCTGTGGTCACGGTTTTCAGATTAGTTGATCTACTGACATCATGTGAAGTGGACTCAGCGATCTCAATGAGCAGCCGACGACGCAGCGTCTTCCTCGTGGCGTACAGTACTACTCACTCTGCGGATGTCGAAAGCAGCGGCCTCAGCTCTCTCCTTGTCTCGACAGGCCAGGATCACCCGCGCTCCTCTCTTCGCCAGATCCAGAGCCGTGGTTTTGCCGATGCCAGTGTTGCTTCCTGTGCACGCGAGAAAAAAAAGATTCAGACACGTCAAACTCAACAAAGATGGCACCGTATTGAACTCAGTGAAGCCTAACTGTCGATCAAAACCCTTTGTATTTAATATTTCTTTACTTATCAACACATACACAAAGGATTAAATATGAATCAAATGTAAAATATGAGAGACAAGGACAGTTGGATGAGCCACCGATCCACATCATGGTGCAGCTCAAGTCACAAATATAGAATTTAGAGGGAAAATAATAGGATGTAGGCAACACTCACAATTACAAATCAACTGACTATTGACTATTTTATGTTTCTTTTTAGGCTATAGGTCATAATAAATACACAAACTAGAGATACTGTAACATAGCCTACATTTATTATAATGTAAACTTCCTGGACAGGTACAGGTGTGTTAACTGAACAGGTTAGCTCCTTCACTTTTCTCTCTTTTAAATAAAATATAGGTTACTATCACTATATCTCCTCAAATGCTGGTTATTTTCCTAAATAGTAGCTTTGATTTGCTAATTTGTTGTCAGGGCTATGATGATATGGTCAAAATCTGACTTATATTATTAGACATTGATACAAACTCTTTTTCCTGTTAGTTGGGACCTGATGAAGTTCAACACCTGACCTTTATTTTGAAACATTGATCCAGCGGACATTAAACCAACTGTAGCTTCACTTTACCGCTAAACTTTGTTGTTTTATTAACAATAACCCCCCTTTTAAATCAGATTTGACACAAAACAACCAGTGTTTGAAGTAAACAGCGACGTCACGGCTGTTTGCTCCACGTGCCAGCAGCAGCCGACAGGTGAGGCTCGTTACCTGTAACAATGGCCGTCTTCCCCTCCAGCGTCACGGGACTCGAACATCTCGCTCCTCGGAACAAACCGTAGTAAACTATCACGTAGAAGCAGACTGTTGCTGCTCCGAGACACAGCAGCAGCGGCATCACGGCGCTGCACCGCTGCTGCTCAGTCAAGGCGGCCGACGGCACAGCGAGCGCTCTTCCGGTTGGGACTTTCAAAATAAAGTTCACGTGGCTGGATGGAAGTACAAAAAGTAGCCTATATAGGTTATCTTAAGAGCCAAAAGGCCGGATTTTATACATAAATTAATGTGATAATTTGTCATTTTCACTCAATGAAAGACTTTGCTTCAGAGGAGAAACCAACTCCGACATCTTAAGTAACTTCCGGTGGTCTTTCAGGGGTTAATGAAGAGACGTCACTCTCTACGGTTTAGACTTTAGAGAGAGTAACGTCTCAAAGTAATGTATTAGCCTACACTATCAGAGAAAATAAACAACCCCTCTACGGCTTCACTTTCCGCTGAATGAGTATTAGCATAAAACTCAGTGAGATTAAACGTCAATTTGTTTCATTATCCAACTTGTAATGAGAAACAAACCAGGAAGTGGGAGTCGGAAATAGGGACTGTTCGCCTTCAAATTAAAGGTTGCACATTTATGGACTGCTATGTAGTTCCACTTTTGTCCAAATTTGATAGATACATAAATAAATAAATAAATAAATGAATGCTTAAATGAATAATAGCCTAATAATAAAAAATCTCAAAATAAGTCTAGAAATAGGTGTAGACATGTAAACACAATTGTTTGTTTATTAATTAATTCATTTACTGATTCTTTTTAAAATAACATTATAGTAGGCCTATCCTGCCGTATTCACTCATCTGCATGAGTACAGGAGATTGTTTTGATGCTCTGATAACAAACAACTGTCCATATTCTTGTTCTGGTTCGTGTGATTTTTCCATAGTTGAAATGTTGACAAGAAAAACATAACTGGATCAATGCAACAACAAAAAAAAGGACTTGTAATGTGACGCTGCTGGAAACAAAAGGGGTAAAAAAAAAACCCCACCTGACCACCCATAAGGTAGACAACATGGTTCCTATGAACATTTTTTATTTATTTCGCATCCAATTATTTACAGGACAGATACATTCAGTTTAACAATAAACTCAGTTACAGAAATTGTTACAGAAAGATCATTTGCTGATAGGATCAGTATGGTTTTTGTCCTGCTCTATATAAAAATACACATTACATATAAAATCGATTAATTCATTCAGTAAAAACATACAAAAGAAAAAAACATTTCATAAATCATATTTACTGCCCACACACTTTTTGCACTGTTAATCTGCCACTTTTGCTCAAGTTACTATTTTTCTGTTCACTCCACCACCTCACTGCAAAATCATGACCCACTCACATCAAAGCTGTTTGTTGGGTCAAAGTTTTGGTTGATGATCTTGTTTTGTTTTTTCCTCAAATTATTTTTAGTAGCCCACAAAAGAGTAAACATAGTGTGTCGCTCTTTATATTCTCTTTACTCTTGCTTGTCGTTTATTGCTGCTGTAACAAGTGAATTTCCCATAATTGGGATAAATGAAAGTCTCTTATAGTATTTTTGTTTCCAGTTGTGTTTCTTGTTGTGTCTGTTTACCTGTGACCAGCTCACAAACAGCCTGTAACATTGAACATGAACAGTGAATTTGTTTAAAATGTGCTTCCATCTTTAAAGGAAGAGGAAGAAGTTTACAAGAATCACTAAGAAGAGTTTTAAAAAATCAACTGATTTAATCCATGAATGTGAAATTGAGTGAGAGACAGAGACAGACATGTAGAGACTGAACTGTCTGTTCAACAGTGAGAAGGTTTCTGTGACAGGAGGAGACTCTGCTTCACTCAACACAGACTCACTGAGTAACCAGGGCTTGACGAGTACCCAGACGTGTATTTCTGGAAGAGTCCAAACCCAGGATACAGAGGTTGAGTGAAGGTGGTGTTGAAGGTGTAGAGGTGGATCAGTGAGTCAGAGGAGACTCTGTAGAAGGACAGAGAGCCAGCAGGACAGTCCACATACACTGCTACTCTGTTAGGGACAGAGGAGGAGGAGGAGGAGGAGGAGGAGGAGGAGGGGATACGTGTCTGTGTTTTATCGTGAAAGACACTGTAACTACTAAGAGAGCAGTCCAGACTCCAGGACTGATCGTTCCATCCAAACACACACTCATCACCGTGTCCTTTACTTCTGATTCCTCTGTAACTCACTGATAAAAAAACGTCTCCGCTCCACTCGACCTCCCAGTAGCAGCGACCAGTCAGACCAGTTGAACACAGCAGCTGATAATACTGTTCAAATCTGTCTGGATGATCAGGATATGACTGATCCTTCCCCATAAGTGTTGCCTTCCTGTTGTTGTCAGACAGTTCGATCTTTGTGTTCACTGTGTTTGTGTCGATTGTGAGTCGACAGGAATCTGGTGGAGAGAACAAGACACAGCTGCAGTTATTGATCATGTGATCAGTTATTGACAGTTTGATGAAGACTCATGAGGTCAGTGATGTGACAGTGTGAAGATGGTTGAATGTGCTGCTTTGTTTCCATGAATCAAAGTAAAAACAGACTTACACTTCCTCAGACCTGGTGTCAACCATGGGACTCCAGCAGGCTCCACCCTGAAAGGAGGAGGGGGGTCAGAGCAGCACCTTCTCTGTCAGCATGCACACATGGACATTACATGGCTCTAACACACACACTGTTTTATCACTGTGTTCACATGGAGGCTTGTATGTATGGTAGGGATGGGAACAACATGGGATTTGGAAAATCGATTGTCGAGGCCCATGTGTCGACTTTTTGTCGAATTGTCGGCCCTTTTTTTTTTAACAGCAGCAGCAGCAATGTGGAGGGTGGAAAATATTCTACACTGTTGTACTAGTTCGTTTTAGGCTCAAAAACATGGCTGTAATGTCCAATATTGACCATCAAAGCAGTGACATGGATTAAAGTTCTCCGTCGCCGTCGGGAAAAATGAGGTGGGGGCTACACGTGCTTTTGTTGTGGTTTATTAACGCTGCTGTCAGCACGAGCGGACGAGGCGGCACGCATTCGGTTTCTTTCTTTTTTTTTTTCGTGCATGTCCGCAGTCCTCTCCGAAGAATGAAACCATTGCATCCACCTGTTTTGCCCATGGTTTTTGCCGGCCCGGACTCGTCATCAACAGGCGCACCATCACCTGACTGCAGGGAGCCCGGAGCAGATCTCTTGACTCTGTCACGCACGCTCTTGTCACATATAAAGTTGAATGAGGGTCAAAGCAGCTATCCCATTTAGAAAAAGTAGATTTGTTTTATTTAAAATATTGTATTTTATTAGGGGAAAAGTGGCACTTTCTAATGTTTATTTGAAGAGGAAATATTTAAAGACAAAATGCAATTTACACATGGAAATCCCACAAGCCCCGCCCCCTCGTTCGGTTGGTCAATTTGTCGACAAAAGTCCCATCCCTAATGTATGGATGAACACTGAGCACAGAGAAGAAGGAGCTGGAGTCTTTATCTAGTGATGATACAGAGCAGGAGGAGACGAGGAGGAAACACTTCATCATGTGTTTTCTCCATGTAATGTCACTTCAGTGTGAGACACACACTTTCACTCTCTGACTCTCAAGCTGCACAAACACACGTCACAGCAAAGAAGATGAAGATACAACAGGTGGAGCTAACCAGCCCGGGGGCCTCATTTATCAAAGAGGGTGTAAAACTGCTACTAAATTTTTGCGTATGCAGACGTCATGTGGAACGTCACAACTGCAGATGGGGGGACAGGAAGTGTTTTGCCGACAGGATAACGGTTGGAAAATGCCCACGTTTTGCGCTGCTACGGCTGTACAAACCAGTCAAACCGGGAAAAACAAAATAATAACAACATTGAGGGAGAAAGAAGTTATCTCCATTATGTGACTGAAACATGGCATGTAATTCCTACCAGCTGCGTGGTGTTCACAGCTCGGGGCCGTTCACCGCCTGACGGCGGAGGAAGAGGTGTCATAAGACGACCGAGACAGATGCAACTTTTCAATGATGCGCCACAAGTCTGAGACGCCCCGTCTGCCTCGGTCGTCTTACTGACCCACCATCCGTCCGATCCTGTGCCCTTCCTGATCGGCTCCGAGCTGCAAACACCCCACAGTTGAAAGCGGGGCGGTTGGTTTTTGCTCCAGTCCAGTCTCTCCACTTTGCTGGCCTTTTTTTTCACTTTTCCTCAGTGTGCATGGATCACATCCGATATCTTTTTCTATTTTTAGACAATACCTGCTACTTGCAGGCTTATCCAACACTTTTAAGTACTCGCTTTCCATTCATTTCCAATCACCGTTCATTATCATTGAGCTGTCATGATTACATGCAAAGCAATTAGCTAGCGGTGATGTTGCACAAGCATGACATATTATGGATTTGCACCGTCAACAAAATCGGTCACTTACCAATTACGTCATTTAATTACAATATATAGTATGACATGAGCATACACTTACACTGTTGTTACATAATGCAGCCCTAATTTCAGACCCACCAATTAAATCCTGAACACAGAGATGTTGAAACAGCCTCTGAGGCCTAGGTCCACAATGACATTATGAATGGCAAAAAAGCTTTTTACATGTTCACCCACTCTTTAAGTTTCCACACGCTAATGTCATTGGAAAATTCCTAGCTGAGACACTTTGAGGAATTGGGGCTGACTGATTTGGTAAAATCACTGCAGAAGACAACTTAAGAGATAGTTTATGCTATTGAGAAGTGTAAAATGATTTCCTGGTTCATAATGAATTGATGGGACCACTGACCAACACAGTTCAGGTAACTAATGGAAAAGAACATCAGCAAGTTTCTTTTTGACCTTTGAGATGACTTCTGTGTGGCCTACTTGTAATTCTACTGTCCTTAACTGAACTCAGTATGAGCAGAGCTTTCATTTGAGCCTAATATTGAGGCTCTATGATGATTTTGAAAAATTGCCATTTAAAGGGCCAAAGATTGGCATACATCTTGAATTTGAAGGTCAAAAATAGGTCAAATCAATAAATCTACATCATTTATGAACTTCTTGACCCAAATAGTCATAGAAACCATGTATTATGCAGCACTGTGGGCCAAACCATTGAAAAGATCATTTCCAGCTTGGCGGACGGTAGCCATTTTGGTTTTAGGGCTCTCAAAAAATGTCCCCACATTTTTGGGCGGGGCACCCTAGCTAAATTTTCTATTTAACCTTCATAGATAACAAATCCAGTGAGAAACGAACCTTCGCTCTCCACGGTCACGGAACTTCTGTAAATGACCCAACTAAGGTGTGAACGGGGCCATAGAAAATGTTCCAGCTCCTCCTCCTCTATCAGACAGTGTGTGTGGCTACAGCAGCCTCTCCATACCTGAGAGAGTCCAGTCTCCAGTCTGGATCCTCCAGTCCAGCAGACAGCAGCTTCACTCCTAAGGCTCCTGGATGGTTGTAGCTCAGGTCCAGCTCTCTCAGATGGGAGGGGTTGGAGCTCAGAGCTGAGGCCAGAGATGCACAGCCTTCCTCTGTGACCAGACATCCTGATAGACTGAACACACACAACAACACACAGGAACCCTCTGTCAACACCTGCTGCTGTGTTCAAGTGGCATCAGATAAACAGCTGGATGGATCCTCACCTGAGAGTCTCCAGTTTACAGTGTGGACTCTCCAGTCCACCAGACAGCAGCTTCACTCCTGAGTCCTGTAGGTTGTTGTTACTCAGGTCCAGGTGTCTCAGACTAGAGGACTGGGAGCTGAGGACTGAGGACAGAGCTTCACAGCTTCTCTCTGAGAGGTCACAGCTGCTCAGTCTGAAGAGGAATTCAAGGAAAAACACTCACATACTCAATATGAAGGAAATAACAGGTTAGAATCATAAATACACAAGATTGCAACACAAACCTGAGAGTTTGCAGTGTTTCTTACTGAACATGTTAGTTTGTATGAATAGATTTATAAATGTATGTATCAGTAGAATATGTTATGTAATAGCTTGAGATGGAATTCTCTAATTTTGTTGAGCTGCGTTCACACCGGACCTTTTGTCTTTCGGATGAGTTTACATGTTAAGTGAATGCAAACGAGCGATTGAAATTTAATCGCCCAGGCGAAAAAACGCTGGGCTCAGAGCAACACCGACGGAGCGTTTTTTCGCTCTGTCGCTCGAAATGAGAAATCCCAACTCTCCGGCCGTCAGTCGATCGTCGCTCAGCGCTGATTGGCTGCCGTAATCCCGGTGGTGCCGGTGTAAACAGAGACACGTGGCAGTGGGCATGACGTCATCAAAGCGAAAATGCGAGACTGTGGCTCTGTGCCAAATTGACGAGCGAATGCAGCTGAGTGACGGAGCGTTTTTTTTCGGAGCGATACGAGTGACAGCGACAAAAATAAAAGGTCCGGTGTGAACGCACCTTAAGAAATTAAAAATTTAATTGGGGCAAGCCAAGCTATACTCCAGTTTATATCATTGAAGAGGGAGTTCCAATAAGTCTTCCCATGAGGGGTTAATTTTATAAGAAATGCTTGTTACAAAACTTTGTGCAAGTGGCCTCTCTCTATGAGGAAGGGGTACACCTGCAAGAAAAGTGGGTGAAACCACAACCCATGTTGCCTGGGTAAACTTTTCCATCAATCTTCCTCCTGTCTCTTGAGTCTTGGAACATGTATGCTGTTACACAACTTAGTAACAGTTGTGTTAATACACCTTTGTTACTCTTTGATACAGTGGAATGAGCACATTAAAATAAAGTGTACCTGCTGGGATACCACAGTTCTTACACATTAACTGCAATAATCAGTGTCTTCGATAGTGTACCACGTGTGCTGTTACACAACATAGTATATGTAACAGTTGTGTTAGTACACACTTGTTACTCTTTGAACCGCTTCGAAGTGAGCGCTCTGCTCGTCAAGTCCAGCTATGTTGTGTTTTTTCTGTTGCATGCTCACTTCTCATGCTCGGGTGTAAAAGTGAGCACAGACTGCTAAATAATAGGGGTGTCAACAATAATCGATTCGGCGATGCATTGCAATGCGGGACATGCGCGATTCAGCATCGATGCGGCAACGTGCCATAATCGATTATGTCACTGTTTATTTTCTGGCCTCAAATAAAGTTGTTTGAGTTTCAATTACCTCCGGGGGTATTTCCGGGGCAACAGCATGCGCAGCCTGTAGCTACATGCTAAGCGGCAGCACCAGCAGTAGCAGTGTTGCCGCTGGCTTTCTTTTTCCTTTTTTTTTTTTTTTTTTCACCCGCGGTCGGGTTGAGAATTAATTAATTAACGCTCATGAGTCCGACCGTGTTGGGTCCGAGATTCAACAAGCCGGTCGGGTTTTACCGTTACTACAGGCAGTATGCCCGTTATCACCAATAAACACAGTAGAGGAGGGGGAGTGACTGAGCTCAGGCTGGGTGGGGAGGTCTCTGATGCAGAGAGAGAGAGAGAGACCTCCGTGCCGTGTAAAAAAAACAAAAACAAAAACTGTCACGACTTCCTGTATCTGGCCCTTCAAAATAAAAGCCCCATAGTTTTTCATATAGTTCAGTCGTATTGATTTTGAGTTAATATTGACAAGTCACAGCTCCAAAGGTTTGTTTGTTTTTTCCTGCGACCAATCGACCAATGAAATTTTGGTCGGCTAATTTTGGGGGGCAGCCCTAGAAGTGATTTATGTTTTCTTTTTCAGGTTTGAATGCCATATCCAATACCGTGTACCATTCAATTTTATTTAATGACATTTATGTCAAAGATACAGGAGAGTGATAACACACACATTGCAGCCGATAAAATCTGTTGTTCAATATCTCATGACTGATGAAAAATTTGCCGGTTGAATATAGGTTACTTAAGCCCAAAATGCCATTTTGGCACCAAAATCCTGAGAAAAAGAGGTTTTTGTGTCGGGTGTCATTTTTATAGCCTCGTAAACCAGCCTCTCGCGGAAGTGCATTTCATTTTATTCCGAGGGAGAGTCTGGCCTCATCCCCATTCTAACGGCTGAAATACACTGGGAACGGCCGCGACGCGAAACGTACGTTTCAGTCAATGGAAGCTCCTCGACCGGCCATGTGAGCGACGCGCACTCCAGCGGCCGTCGCGCGGCGTTTCTCTTTTTTTTCGCGCCGAGTCTATTTTATTTCCTCATCGCGTACTACGCGGCCCTCCAACAGGTAGAAAACTACAGAGAACTGTGTATAAAACGAATATATTACGTTTAAAAGTGATTAAAATAAATGTCTCATGTACCAGAGGCAAAGCCAGTAGCAGTGCAACATTATGGGGTTTGTTTTTTTTACATTGTGGATCCATGATCGTGTGGTTAAACAGTTAATTGATACCATTTAATATAGTCTGCACTTGCAAACCCTACATAGTCAGCAAATTACCTGTGAAAAAGGTACTGTCAATCCATTTTAACAGGAGGAATGTAAAAATATGTTGAGATGCCTAAAGTGCACTCATTTACTGTAGGCTTGACAAGGTGAAGCTGACAGCTGCAACAACAAACAGTGAAGCCGTGTCGCGTTGCGTCCGTGCCTGGTGTAGCAGTTAAAAAACTCCGCTCCGCCCCGCTTACGTATCGTGTCGCGGCCGTTCCCAGTGTATTCCTGGCGTAAGCGTTTGGACTGAAACCCTCAGAAGGCCGAGCCAATCAGCGTCACCCGCTGTGATTGACACAGCACGTTGGCCAATCATAGACCGACTGGTGCAAAGCCCCGTCACTACACCAACTTGCTGATTGGCTGAATGGGGTTGTCTGTCAACGCTACTACCAAAGATATTAAACCGTCTTTGCTACTACTCCCGCCCAGCCCAAACGCTTGCAGGGGGAATGAGGCCAGACTCTCCCGAGAAATGAAATGAAATGCATTTCCGCGAGAGGCTGGTTTACGAGGCTATCATTTTCAGGTGTACCAGTACAATTGGCTCCATTATATTTTGCTTTAGTGACGCCTCAACATCTGTACAGTTGTTCTCTTGTAAACTACAACAAAATCAACACTGACAAATGACTTTTGATGACAAAAGACAAAACATTTAGCTACTGACACACACTACTCCAGTCTCTTTACTTTCTTTTCTTTGAGTTACAACTTTTTCTTTCCTTTTTTTTAGTGTGTGCGCGTGCATGGCGTGTGCATGTGTCTGTGTATGTGTGTGTGTTCGGATCAGTTCAACAGGTTTTTGTAGCTGAAACACGGCACTTTAGATCAGATCCAGCTTCCTCTGGTCAGCAGGCAGCGGTCTCACTCACTCTCTCTGTCTCACACACATCTACACACACACAGCCTACAGCTCTGGCTGACGTGCCCCCTGAACTCAGCCACAGACTGTCTCTGTACGCTCACAACAGACACTCCCACCACCTTTAGCTCTCCTCTCGTCATGTTCGCCGGTGCCGTCCGCTCCTCATCCACACTAGATCGCGGGATTTTCAAGCTGCT
Source organism: Trachurus japonicus (assembly GCF_045865225.1). Taxonomy (NCBI): domain Eukaryota; kingdom Metazoa; phylum Chordata; class Actinopteri; order Carangiformes; family Carangidae; genus Trachurus; species Trachurus japonicus. Next base: position 8,750,506 of record NC_140919.1, on the reverse strand, counting down.
ATCTGTGTGATTTCTCACAAAATCTGGCGACTTTCCAAACGCTCTTGACGACTAACGACGAGCGATCAACGGTGTTGTTGTTACTAACGTTTGTGCTTTGTATCACGGAGCTGCACGTAGCTTCAACGAGCTGCCAAGCCGCCATGAGCTCCGCCGCCGCCTCCTAAGCTCTCACCGGCGGCCAGAGTGTCACGGAGCGGCCCCCGCTGCAGTCAGACACCCGCTCCGCTCCGTGAGGGGGGAAAAACACGCTATATTTTTTATATTTCTCAAGCCAAATGTGTTTTTCTGCACTTTATTTTGATGATAAAAGTCTGATCTTCACAGAGGAGTAGGGCGAGACATTCAGCATGGCGTTGCAATTAAAAAAACACTAAGACGAGTTATCTCGTCTTTGGCAGACTACGCTTGGATTCCCTAAGACGAGATAACTTGTCTTTGGCAGTGAAAGAGTTAAAGGACAGGAAAAGATCAAGCCTTGTGGTTGTTTGGGGAGCTTCTATACGTTTCGTTGACTGACTGTCGAGCTTTGCATCGGCGAACGCACTGCGAGGGCAGTACAGTCCTCTTTTTCCTATGGGCTACATGTGGTGAGCTTGAACAACAGGGCTATGTGTCAATTTACAGTGAAATTACTCTTTAAGTTACTTGACTATTTTTCACAATTTGGGAAGATGTGGTATTGATAATAACAATATTGTTCAAAATGCACAATAAAGGAACACTGAAGTGCATTTTTTTGAGTGTGTGGTTTATGCATACAGATTGCTGGTGATGTTTTCAGTTCCATATGAATTGAGTTATCCAGCATTGTCTCATTTTCTGAAGTAATGCTATTCTAGTTGTTGGTTTTTGTAAAATGACTTGAGTACCAAGGTCAACACCAGTTTAGAGTTTCTGCATGATGTAACATGTAAGTATGTAGCTGGTACACTTTATTTTAATGTGCTTATTTCACTGTATCAAAGAGTAACAAGTGTGCTAACACAACTGTTACATACTATATTGTGTAACAGCACACGTGGTACACTATCAAAGACACTGATTACTGCAGTTAATGTGTAAGAACTGTGGTATCCCAGCAGGTACACTTTATTTTAATGTGCTCATTCCACTGTATCAAAGAGTAACAAAGGTGTATTAACACAACTGTTACATGTACTAAGTTGTGAAACAGCATACATGTTCCAAGACTCAAGAGGCAGGAGGAAGATTGATGGAAAAGTTTACCCAGTCAACATGGGTTGTGGTTTCACCCATTTTTCTTGCAGGTGTACCCCTTCCCCATAGAGAGAGGCCACTTTGACAAAGTATTGTAACAAGCATTTCTTATTAAGTGTAACAGGGACCTGTAAGTACACCAAAATACACTATGTATTCACAATATAAGTACATGTTATTACATATGGTTACACAGGTAATTACATTGTATTTAATTAGGTAGATACACAGGAACAGTAACCCCTTAAAATAAAGTGTTACCAAGCAGTCTAAATTTCATAAATTTTTTGTTGGTGTTAGAGTATTTATAAAATAATGGTGATAAATACTGGTTGGAGGGCCCCCTGGGGATTTTTGCTTAGGGCCCCATTAGACTCTAAAATTGCCTCTGGCTGCTGTGTTAAAGTGTCATCAGATAAACAGCTGGATGGATCCTCACCTGAGAGTCTCCAGTCTACAGTGTGGACTCTCCAGTCCACCAGACAGCAGCTTCACTCCTGAGTCCTGCAGGTTGTTGTTACTCAGGTCCAGGTGTCTCAGACTAGATGACGGGGAGCTGAGGACTGAGGACAGAGCTTCACAGCTTCTCTCTGAAAGGTCACAGCCACTCAGTCTGAAGAGATGATCATGAGGAATTAAAGAAGAAAGGAATTTGATATCTGTCCTGTTGAAAAGACAAAATTGTTTTTATGTAATGATGAATAAATCCATCTATCTCTACACTCACAAAGCTTTGTTGGAGGCTTTGCCTTTGACCACTGGCAGCAGCCTCAGAAGAGCCTCCTCTGAAGCGGAGTATTTCTTCAGGTCAAACTCATCCAGATCTTCTTCTGATGATAGTAAGATGAAGACCAGAGTCGACCATTGACCAGGAGACAGATAATCTGTGGAGAGACGTCCTGATCTCAGGGACTGTTGGATCTTCTCCACTAGAGAATGATAATTTAGTTCATTCAGACAGTGGAACAGGTTGATGCTTTTCTCTGCAAAGGGAGTCTCTTCAATCATCTTCTTGATGTACTGGACTGTTTCCTGATTGGACAATGAGTAACTTCCTGTCTGTGTCATCAGACCTAATAGGAGACTCTGATTGCTCTTCAGTGAAAAACCCAGGAGGAAGCGGAGGAACAAGTCCAGGTGTCCATTTGGACTCTGTAAGGCCTCGTACACAGCGCACTGGTAGAAGTTTGTCTCTGCAGATTTGACTTCTGTTGTTTCAGTTTTCTTGGAGGTTGTTTGTTCTTTTGTCAGCAGGTTGAGTCCAGAGTTGATGAAGGTCAGATGGACATGAAGAGCAGCCAGAAACTCCTGAACACTCAGATGGACGAAGCAGAACACCTTGTCCTGGTACAGGCCGCTCTCCTCTTTAAAGATCTGTGTGAACACTCCTGAGTACACTGAGGCTGCTCTGATATCGATGCCACACTCTGTCAGGTCTGTTTCATAGAAGATCAAGTTTCCTTTCTGCAGCTGCTCAAAAGCCAGTTTTCCCAGAGACTCAATCATCTTCCTGCTCTCTGGACTCCAGTGTGGATCTGTCTCAGCTCCTCCATCATACTTGAACTTCTTCAGTTTTAGATGAACCACCAGGTAGTGGATGTACATCTCAGTCAGGGTCTTGGGCAGCTCTCCTCCCTCTCTGGTCTTCAACAGCTCCTCCAGAACTGTAGCAGTGATCCAGCAGAAGACTGGGATGTGGCACATGATGTGGAGGCTTCGTGATCTCCTGATGTGGGAGATGATCGTTCTGTCCTGTTGCTTATCTCTGAACTTCTTCCTGAAGTACTCCTCCTTCTGTGGGTCAGTGAACCCTCTGATCTCTGTCACCATGTCAACACACTGAGGAGGGATCTGATTGGCTGCTGCAGGTCGTGTGGTTATCCAGAGGCGAGCAGAGGGAAGCAGTTTCCCCCTGATGAGGTTGGTCAGCAGCACGTTGACTGAGGTGGACTCTGTCACATCAGTCAGGATCTCAGTGTTGTGGAAGTCCAGAGGAAGTCGACACTCGTCCAGACCGTCAAAGATGAAGACGACCTGGAACTGATCAAACCTGCAGATTCCTGCTGCTTTGGTATCAGAGAAGAAGTGATGAACAAGTTCCACCAAGCTCAACTTTTTCTCTTTCAGCACATTCAGCTCTCTGAAGGTGAAGGGAAATGTGAAGTGTATGTCCTGGTTGGTTTTGTCTTCAGCCCAGTCCAGAGTGAACTTCTGTGTTAAGACTGTTTTCCCAATGCCAGCCACTCCCTTTGTCATTACTGTTCTGATTGGTCGGTCTCTTCCAGGTGGGGCTTTAAAGATGTCTTCTTGTCTGATGGTTGTTTCTGGCCTGTCTGGTTTCCTGGATGCTGTTTCAATCTGTCTGACCTCATGTTCATTATTGACCCCTCCAGCCCTTCCCTCTGTGATGTAGAGCTCTGTGTAGATCTGGTTCAGAAGGGTTGGGTTTCCTGCTTTAGAGATCCCCTCAAACACACACTGGAACTTCTTCTTCAAGACAGATTTGAGTTTACGTCCACAAACTGGACCAGGAGTTCCTGAATAAAGAAAAACGTAAAGAACACAAATTCATAAAGAAAATATAACATTTTAATTCCTCTAAATAACGATTATATGAACATGTTTCCCTCCATGTGTTGATGTCAGTGAATCTCTCATTTGTCCATCATGCTGAATCTTTAGAGAAATCCTCTTACTGCTCTGCAGACGCTCAGCCAGCTCCTCCTGCTTCATCCTCCTCAGGAAGTTCACTGTGATCTTCACTAATGCCTCTCTGCTGCTCCTCCTCTGCTCTTCATCCTCACCATCCAACACCTCCTCATCCTCCCTCTGACTCCCTGAGCATTCTGGGTAATCTGGACTCAGAGTCTTGTGGATCTTCTTCAGCTCATTCTTTACAAAAGTGACCATGTTCTCCTCCAGCAGCTGGAACAGAAACTCTATGAGTGACAGCATCAAACTAAAACCATGGAGCCAAACATCAGATCCATGTTGGACAGACTGACAATCCACTGGTGTCAAAGTGCAGCATGGAGATGATGGTGAACACAACAGATGTGACAGCAGCTGTTGGACATGTCCTCACCATAAATATGGAGTCCAGGTGTGTTTGATGCTGCTGGGCAGACTGACCACTGGGAACCTCTGAGCTCTCCTGGTCCACTCTGGAGGAATCAGTGTCAAGTCAACATCAGGACAGAGAGATAATACAAGATGGACTTTATATGTCCCCTGAGGACGTTCACAACAGACAGAGACACTTTGGTTTCAGACCTGGTCCAACAACACGTCGTACAAACTGGTTCTGTTCTACAATAACCTGAGTCTGTCTGTCAGTTACAGCTTACATCTGATCAGCTGATCCACGTCCTCCTTTAAAGTCAGCACCTAAGCCCTTTGAGTCATCGCTCTTTAACGACAGACAGCTGGGTTCAGGAGAGTCTGGTTTCTGCTGCTGGATCCTGAAACAACAACACAACTGATAAATGTGCATGTTGGAGAAAAACGGATGATTGATGATTGAACACAACTCATGTTTAACAGTGGGTTTTGTAAGGAATTCTCTGCAAAGTTATTTTAAGGGTTACAAATGTGAACGACTTCTTTTCCCTATATTCTGTAACAATGGGCCTCATTCACCAATATCTCTTTAAGTTCATTCAGCTCATCCTCACTAGGGTGGAGGGTGAGCTGGAGCCTTTCTCAGCTGACTTTGGGCAGGAGGCGGGGTTCACCCTGGACAGGTCGTCAGTCTATCACAGGGCCAACAGACACACATTCACACCTATGGGCAATTTAGGCCCCGTCCAGACGAATACGCGGCTTCACCGAATCTTTTCCTTAATCGTTTTGAAAAAAATCTCCGTAAACACGGCATCGTTTTCAGAAATATTTGCGTCCACACAGATCACCTGAAAACGACCCAAAACGCTGTAGTACCTACATACTGCAGGCCTTTGTGTGTCGCGTGTGTGTCGCTGTAGCGCTGCCACACACAAACACAGAGAAGAAGACGGGAGGTCCCCGCTGTAATTCAATAGAAGAAGAAGTCCCCCGCTGTATTCAAACTCAGACATGGGATTAAATGTTGACAGGGAGTCGTGTCAGAGTAAATATGACCATCAGTGATGATTAAACAGGCGCGATCCAGCCGCAGCGTCTGAGCGACGCGACGTTAGTCGGCCGGTCTTTTTTAGGGGTGGTGAAAAAAATCGATAATCGATTAATCGCGATTATTAAATGACCGATTATGAATCGATTATTAATTTTCCAAACATCAATTATTTATATTTTTCATTTTTAATTTTTTTTTTCTTTTCAATTTTTTTTTTTTTTTTTTTTTTTTAATATTTTTCAAATTGTAATACAAAGGCGAGTCCTCCTGTTACTGGATGTCATACAGGATTTAACCACAAGGTGGAGCGGTCTGTCTGTCATAACAAGAGGCTGTGTAACTGAGCCAGCGAGCAAGTGTGTAGGTGCTAACAAGGTGCTAACCAGGTGCTAACGGTGCCGGAGCGAGACAAGATCGATACAATTGAGTGGCGACAGCTTTTGATGTCGCCGCCAGCGCGGTCACGTGGTTCATGTTCCAAACTAGGCTGCCGCTGTCATGTTTTTCTATGGGACAGACAGCAGTGAGCTTGCTTTTGAAGCATAAAGTCCGCTAGCTTAATGCTAACGTTGTATAATGTAAAACACCATAGACGGGCTAACAGAAATTAGCATCGCTACAACCATAGCAGTAAAGCTGCTAAAAACTGTTTTAATTCTGGCTTTAGCGCTGTTAACACGTCACAACATGAGGACCAGCTGGTCTTCCTCCATAAGAATCTGGTTGCTCCAGAGCAATGATTTGATCACTGAAGTTGAAGTTACACAGCTTGCTCTGTTTTTATAACAGTAGGCTAAAGTAAAATGTGTGCAAGCTGGTTGTTCCAGAGCAATATTATTTGATCACTAGTTACGTGTGTTGTGTTCTGTTTTTATGTGTAGCCTACATAATCTAAAGCCTACAGTAAAATATGTGTTGCATCTGTCTTTCAAAAAAAGTGACTTACTAATTTAAATCTCCTTTGTGACACTTCCAAAAATACAAAGGGTCCATGATCAGTTAAAGTAACTTATTGTAACAAAAAATCCAAGAATCAAAAAATGAGCCAACAAGCAATCAACGCACAAAGAGAAAATTAATATGTGGTTTTCAATAAATAAAAATAGGCTAATAATAATTCAGCAACTGACTGATAATAATCATGACAATAATCATTGATAATCGAAAATCGAATCGATAATCGTTAATAATCGAAAATCGGTCTGTAATCGAATCGAGACTTCAATAATCGTAATCGAATCGAATCGGGAAATTGGGCCAATTAACCACCCCTAGTCTTTTTACAGTCTATGGTCCATAGACTGTCAGTGTGCAGCTGCTGCAGCGGTATGTGTGTGTGTGTGTATCACAGGTAGAGCGGCGGGGGGCATGACCCACTGAGCAAAGAGACGTCCAAACGACGTCTTTTCTAAGTCATTTTTGCACGTCTAATATTGGTCCCCTGAAGGTGCAGACTGTTACTCCAGACGACGTCTTTTTCCGACGTCTACTGAACGTCCAGTATTGACGTCCACAGGACCGCCGTATAAGGGCTATTTGTTGTCCAAATGTGGTCATTATAGACGTCTTTTCTGCGTCAAAATTTAAACCGACATCCACTGAACGTCCACAGGACCGCCGCATGAGGGCTATTTGACGTCCAAATGTGGTCGTTTCGACGTCTTTTTTGCATCAAATTTAAACTAATTTTAGACATCGTTTTTATACTGCTTCTAGGCTCTGTGCATAACTGTAGTCCCATTTCAGAAGGTGTCAGACTGTTCCAGTTCACTTTCCTATAGCTTCATTTGGTTTTCTCAGCAGCAGATTACCTGGAAATGCATGCAAAGGTGTAATGCATTTCCAGTTCAAACCTGCTGCTGAGCCAGATGAAGCTACAGGAAAGTTAACAGGAAACAGATCCTCCACCTCCTGTAAACATATGGGACTACAGTTATACACAGGTTTACCAATAAATCACAATTCAATCCCCATTCATTTATTTCCATCTTTATTTTCTTAATCACTGGCACAAACATGTCATTCTAATAAAGTTATTGGTATCTGTTGAAATTAATACTGCTGGTAAAATACTAATAAATACATAAAGTTACACAGCCCACCTTGCTTCGGTCTGTGGCACAACAACAAATATAACACAATAAAAATTAAAGTGATAAACTCAATGTGTTTTGAGAAGAATTACAAATCAGAACCAACTACTGCATACTTAACACAGAAAATACATGTACAAAAGTGATACAAAACTGTGACAAGATTCTCCACAATGGATAATCAGTCCTGGGTGACTGCTGTGCATCCCTCTCCTCCAGCATGTGTCTTTATGAAGTCCTCTCTGGCTGTGTCATCAAAATGTATGCCTCCATCTGCACAAGAAGAAGAAGACAAATAATTAGAAATATGCAAAGACAACCTGCAGCCTGTGTCTCCACTACCAATACTGGATTCATACAAAACCATCTCAGCAAATGTCAGGACATGACATATGGGCTTACCTTGTATTGCTCTATAAACCTTTGTCTTCTCCCTTCATATTAGATGTCACCATCAGGGCATTAGTGAAGAGCCTATAGGGGAAAAAAACATTTATAAATAAATGTGAATGATACAGTGCTTTGCAAAAGTATTCATACATCTTGAACTTTTACTTTACACATTTGTCATGTAACAACAGCTTTAATTTATTTTATTGGGATTTTATGTGATAGACCAACACAAAGTAGTGCATAATTGTTAAGTGGATGAAAAATACGTGTGGTGTTACAGATTTTTTTTTTTAAATACATGCAAAACTCTGGTGGAAACTGCACAACACACCATCGTCACTGTGAAACAGAACCCAGGAAGAGTAGCTAGTGGCAGCTTGTGTGTATGACAGAGCCCAGGAGGAGCTCCGTACAGCAGAGTAGTAGGAGGGCTGTTAGCACTGTTAGCTGCCCTGGATGCTAGTGAGTGCAAGCAGTGGATGCTATCCGCTAGCCCGATGCTAATTTCCGCTAGCACGATGCTAACTTCCGCTAGCCCGATGCTAACTAGCGGTGGCGGCTAGCATCCGTGACTACCACTCACATCCCAGTTTACCACAACAGTCCTCATAGCTACTCATTACAGCAAATAGACCAGACACCGGGGCTGTGAAGGTGCACGCCGCAGCGCGTCTTGAACGACACAATCGGTTAAAATGGGCGCCGGAAAGAAACTGACACTATAAATGCATACAGTAAACATAAAATCAACTAAACCAAGCAAACTTACCTTCCACTTAGTGGAAAACGATGTTGTTGTAACCAAGGCGTTATGTTGACCACAGTCTGCAGGAGAAGAAACGCGCCAGTTGCTTGGTGTATTTCCTCAGCCAACCAGAGTGGCGTTTGCTGCTACCTCAGCCAATCAGAGTATGATCACATGCTGCCTCAGCCAATCAGAGTGCCTTTGACTAGTTTAAATAATAAAGGCTCTTATCAAAGACTGTTCAAAATTATATTTACTTCTCCCTACTCTTATGAACCATGATCGGGTGAAATTATTTTCTGAAGCCATAATCTCCCACAAATTTCATTTCAAAATATATAAATTAAAATATTAATTAATTAATTAATTGAAATAAAATGAAATGAAATTGAAAAAAAAAACAGTAGGAAAAACAAAGATGTAAAATAACAAAATATCACATGTACTCAAGAACAACAATGTCCTAAATGAGTTTAAATTGAACATAGAAGAGATGTCTACAATGCCCACATTTGGACGTCATCTGGCGTAACAGTCTGCACCTTCAGGGGACCAAAATTAGACATATAAAAATGACGTAGACAAGACGTTGTTTGGACGTCTCTTATAATGTTTAATCACAAAGAATATATATTCGTATTTATTAATTAACAATATTGTTATTTGTCCACTACTACTATTACTAAAACTACTACAATCATTAATCATGTCAATTTCCTGCACCTGTCTTAGACGTCCAAAAAAAGTGACCAAGCCTGACGTCCAAATGTTTAACTGCATATTGACGTCCATGTGGGGTCATGATTAGACGTCCAAATAGTGGACCTATAGTTTGGACGTCGTTTAGGCGTCCAGAATTGGTCTTGGACCGACGGACGCAATATAGACATGATCTGCACGTCCATCAGACGTCCAATGTTTGGTGGGGACATCATCGTTTCTGAAAAAATCCGTATTGGCCGTCCAGACGAAAACGCTGGGGTGGCGTTTTCAAATTTTCCCACTCTGGGACCCGTTTTCAAAAAATACCGTTTTCACCCCCTGAAAACGCCGGATTCGTGTGGACGCGAGGCTGATCCGATAAAGTATTTATCCAGATTCGAAAAAAACGGATTCGTTTGGACGGGGCCTTAGAGTCACCAGTTAACCTGCATGTCTTTGGTCTGTGGGAGGAAGCTGGAGAGAACCCACACATGCACAGGGAGAACATGCAAACTCTACGTCAGATTCATGAATGTGTTGTTAAATCAATGCCAGAGAAGATGAGTTGAGAAAGAAAGTTAAAATGGGAATTTTTTTAGGAATTTAATCAAGTAATGCACATTGCACATTTTAGCGGCAATCTTTCGTCCAACCAGTACTCCGCTTTACCACTACTATTAAGCAGTCTTCTTGGCAATAAGCTTGACACAAAAATAATCTTCAGAGGCGGTAACTCTGTTCAAAAAATAAATGTACTTAAAAAAGCAAAAACAAAGTTACAGGATTCACTCTTAGAGAACTGTCTAAGAACTGTCTTGCTCCTTAGGTTGCTTAACCTGGTCTGAGCGTTAAGTCGCTGTGACGTCATCAGCAGCGTGATTAGAGGAGCAGTTCAATATTATAAGGAAAATTAGTAAGCAATATAAATATGGCTCTTACACATATCTTCAGATCTTGTTTCCTTATTCATGTAGATAAAGATGTAAACCATGGTGATGAAGGATTTTTCACCTCAACATTTATCTGTTTGTTTTGTTCCGTAGATGGGTTAACGTTTCTATCTTTACCTAAGTTTTGCTCGTTCTCTCAATATTTACAGTCATTTGTTCGTCTGCTCCTGTAAACAGCAGCTGGTGAGATTCAGCTTCAGCTCCTGTAACTGATCTGATCCTCTGTCTCTGCTCTCTGTGTCTGACATCACTCTGAACTCACTAGAAATCACTGATCGGCCACCATGTTCCTTCTACCAGGTGGAAACAAGACCATGAACATTTAGTGAAAATGAAGTGATGATTTTAACCCAGTGGTTACTTCCTGGTGAAGTAGATTGTGCTGACATATTTCCTGTTGCTCAAAAAATCTTCAAACAAAGGATCGCTTCGTGGACTCGTTGTTTATTTCCTGTTGCTACTGGGCTGCACTGTGAGCATCACTGAAAATTAACATGTGGATGTTCAGGCAGGGACTCTTTACTGCAGCTGGACAACGTGTGTCTGAGTTATAACTCAGGTTTTATGGTGGATAAATGTGCATGTTGGAGAAAAACTGATGAAAAATATCTTCAATCTTTTAATAAACACAACAACTGACTTTTAGAGAGAAAAGTCTTTATGACCGTTTTAAATTCTGACCTTCCATCAACAGATCGACTGAAGTCAATAGGACGATCCATGGAGATGTCACTCTTCATGGACACACAGCTGGATCCAGGTCCAGGTCCAGGTCCAGGTCCAGGTCCAGCAGACTGTGGCTTGTGCTGCTGCTTTGGCCTTGAACACAACACACACAGAGCTTTGAGTGTGAATAATGATGGAGCAGTGATCTGAGTCATGGACAGTTAGAGATGCTCATCTGACCTTTGACCTCTGGTCCTGTGTTTACGTTTCACACACAGTTTCTTAGAGGGAGGGGCTCCCTCCTCTCTGTCCTCACACTGATCCATGCTGCTGAGCTCACATCCACATCAGCTCACACACACTTTGTAGCTTCACCTGCAGAGGAAACACACATCATTCATCTGCACAGCAGCTCACATGTCCATCATGTCTCCAGCTGCTCCTCCACTGATTGGCTCTTCTCCTCTGCTTCATATCAGTGTCAGTTGAATGCAGTCACACAGCAGTGAGGAAGAGGAAGCTGCCATCAGCTGCTGTACTTCTACTATCAGTCCACTAGATGGCGTCATGAAGCTGCAGCCCAGCAACATGATCCATGGACCACTGTTTCCATCCACTGACACACACAAGGACTGAGATCCACTGAGTTGATGTGACACAGTCTCTGTGTGGACAGCGTCCCTGTAGAAAACCACTGGATCAAACAAGCTACAGCTGATTATTACACACACAACAACTGGGCCAAGACTTATTTCACCTCACAGCTCCACTATCACAACATTCACTCATTTCACTCACACTGGAAATTCAAAGAGAGAAAAACACTCTCCAGCTGCCACTGACACTTATTGTCTCTGTCCATCCATTCATCGTCTGCTCCATCAAATGTCACAAAATACAGACAAATGATGCGTTCAAGTTCCTCTCAGTCTGAGGCCACGTCTTCAAATGTCTCAAAGAGACAAAAATATTCAGTTTACAGTCAAATTAAACAGAGAAAACAATAATACAAGGAAATCTTCCGTTTTGAGGCTGAAAACTGAACATATCTGCTTGAAAAATGTTGATTGAACAACTGTTGCAGCTCTAAATTATTCTTCACAATAATATTGATGATATTTGTGTCCGATAACCATCTTTAAACATGTGTTATGAGCTCATCAGGTGTTTTTAATCTACAACCTGCAGCTGGAAAGTGACCAGTAGCTTCACCTGTCAGGTACATGAGCTGCAGTACAAGCAGGAAGTAGCACAACAAGTACCTCACAACTGAACTGCACTAAATGTACTCAGTTACTGTGAAGAACCTGATGCTGAACATTGATCAACACTGGAAAATCAATCATCACTACAGTTCAGTTGAGTATTGATCAGACTAATGTTCATCAATAGACTGTAGTAGCTGTTGAAGCAGGAGCTTGTGACTCATTTGATGCGGTGATCACTGTCTTTCTGAACATCATCTAGAGCCTTAAAAACCCTGTGAGCCCCTCAGCCCACCACACTGAGTCCACATCAGTCCTGTAGTGTAAATCTAATGACAGACACTGAGTCCACATCAGTCCTGTAGTGTAAATCTAATGACAGACACTGAGTCCACATCAGTCCTGTAGTGTAAATCTAATGACAGACCACTCACCACAGACAGAGTCCCAGCTGTTCTCCAGCGGCTGTCCGGACGAGCTCAGGCCGCATTTAGTGGCTCAGACAGCGGGAGAGCAGCGGCTCATCTCCGCCTCCTCCACAGGCTGATTCAGGCGGTAAAGCTGCCTCCAGTCATCAGGAAGTGGAGCTGCACACAAAGAACCACTCTGTGTTCAACTACTGACCATCCACTAACTCTGCTTCTGCTCTTATTCCAGTGCTACTACCCACAACATCCACACAACATGGCGGACACGGTTCTGTCGGTCCAGACTTTACAGCTGCAGCTCTGACTCAGCTACAGTAACATTATAATAACACAACAACAACACAACAACAAGTTGAAGGGCCGAGAACTCAGGTAACGACAGGTGTTAAAGAGGAAAACATTCAGATTGTTCACCTTACCTTCACACGACGAAATCAACTGCGACACAACTGCTGGGACAACGTTCAACTTTAACACTTTGAACTGTGGCTCACCTGTTGGACGTGACGTGACACTGTTATCTTACCTGGAATAATTAACCTGCTCCGCTGGACTTTGCTCCATGAAATAAAATCCCAAACGAACAAACAACGTCAATCACTTACAGGCATTTGGTCAAAGTAACATAATGATGGTAAGTTACAGTAACAACAATCAACATGTTCCCAGGTGAACTGAACCATAGACTATGACAATTATCTGTCACTGACATCAAACACTCAGTGGATAATTTTGAATGAAGCAGGTGATAATAATTATTATTGTAAACAGTTGTTGGTAGTCTAACAGCTATAATAGTGCTGTGATGGCACTTATTGTCCAGCAGGGGGTTTAATACAAGTAGATCCATCAGGAGGAAACCACTGAAGTGAAATAACCAAGTCTGACTGATCTCCAAGGTTTCAGAGAGATGACGACCTCCTGAATGTGCTCTGGTCACCATGGAGATGATGTGTGAACTCAAAAGGTCAAGATGAAGGAGAATGTGTGAGCAATGGAAACTCCACATACACACAGCAAGAGATGAAGTGAAGACATAAAGCACAGAGTCAGACCTGAGCTCTCATAGAAGAACCTCAGAGAGGTAAGGAAGAATGAATCCACCTTTATCACAGAAAGCATCAGTGTTGGCCACAGCAGAGCGTGTAAGGTGCGGATATAGGAGGAGTTGAAGTTGCAGGTAAAAAAAATAGATAGGCTACTTTATTTTCTATACTTTAACAACTCTAAAATCAGGGGAAAGGGTAGGGGAAAAAGGTTCTGTGTGGCGAGAGTAGCTTTCTCCCAGTGGCGTCTCTCAGGTGACACACATCAGGTCCTAATTCACCTGACTTGACCTGAAAGAAAGAAAGAAAATGACCTGGAGTCCCATTCTTCAGAGACATTTCACTGCCTTACTTCTACTAACATTGAGTTTACAATCTTTAGTGAACAATATCCACTATTTCATTTTCTTCAGGAACTTGGGGCTGGGCTTCCTATCAGTGATCATTGCAGTCCTCACATGGAAATAGATCAGGGAGTTTTTCCTCCAACACTTACAAAACATTTACTAAAGCTGTGAACCACATCATCCATGTTGTCCTTTTTAATGTTACTATAACACAGTAGATGGTTGGGTCTAATTAGGCTATAGCCTATTGTTTGCTGCAGCGACCCTGACGGCCCCTTTGCTCCGTATCAAACCCCCCTCTCACTCTCTCTCCAGCCGTCCTTTCAAAATAAATGCATGAAAAGTCTGGCGGTGAAAAAAAAAACACCGACTGAGCTGGTGCCGTGCCGGTGAGAAATTCAGCGGTGGCGGCTGGTCATTCAAGTCATTCAAGTCATCGTGTCTCAAGTCCCGAGTCTTTAACTTCCAAGTCCGAGTCAAGTTGCGAGTCTTTTATTTTTTGTCAAGTCACAAGTCATCAAAATAGCGACTCGAGTCCAAGTCACAGTGACTCGAGTCCCCATCTCTGTTATATGCTACAGTCAGGATTAGAGGTAAGTATTATACTCTTTCATATTTATTCAGTTATTGTCATTGTAAATTGTTAAAGTAGAATTAGTGTAAAAAATCCAGCTCAGTTGGTAGAGCAGCTGCCCCATGTGTTGAGGCTATAGTCCTCACTGCAGGCGACCCCGGTTCGAATCCCGCGCCGAGCGGCCCTATCCTGCGTGTCATTCCCCCTCTCTCTGCCTCCCAATTCCTGTCTCTCTCTCTCAACTGTCCTGTACATTAAAGGCCAAAAAGCACCAAAAATATACTTTAATATTTAATGAACAACACCCACACCCTCATCTCTGCACAGGGTTTTAACATGTCAAAGATTTAAGAACAAAACTTAGTTGAATAAAATCTTAATTAACCTTCAAACATTCTGATATCCAAAATAAACATACCAGAATGATAAGTGGGTTCTTATTTTAACTATGTGTGCACATCCACCCCTCCCTCAAACACGTTTTCTTGTTATTAAACAGTTTTAGCAGCGACCAGCACCTTGGCATGTTGTATATGGTTTTATATAACATCATAATTTATCCTCTTCTTCCTTTTGTATAAAACTTTCTGTAGACATGAAACATGAAGTTCACTGTTGTGACTTTGTACTGGTTCAGCAACGAACAATGACAGAACTTTATTAGCACCGTTGTTCAACAGCAGAGCATCAAGAGCAGTCATGTGCAATTTGTTTTTTTAAGATACTTTATCATCAATGTATTAATACATGTTTAATTAATACAGATTTATAGAACATGTTCCCCCATGTCGACTCAACAGGTTTTGTTACCTGTGTCCCAGAGTCAGAGCAGACGTTTCGTCATCATCGCAGCAACACACACAGAGAAATGTCATAATTTCTAAAACATAAAACTTGAGACTAAAGAGGGGTCAGCTCAAAATGAAGTCGTCATCGTTCAATCTGCATTTTGAGAAAAATCTTTGCTGAGATCTTGAGTGGATTTCAACTTTGAAACATAATTTTGTTTCAAACACACAGGGCTTTAACGACTGAGCCGACATGTCTGAGCTCAGGCTGGTGGCTTCATCCTGACCTGGGTGAACATCTGGACCAGCTGCAGACTGTTACATGAACCATTCATCTGTTTTTTAAACCAGTCAGTCATCAAGTCTGAAGAACGCTGCTCCATACAGTGCAGTAAGAAAACTTGATTTGACCACAATCATGGCGTCTCTTTGAGGAACAGTAGGCACAAGTGTTAAAGTGGCCACAGACCAACATGAATACAGAAACCCAGCAGAGCCGTGTCGTGTGGACCCGGTCTCTCTCTGCAGCTCCTGGATCAGGACTCTAGAGTCCGTCACGATAACCCGGTCAACCTCTCGCTCACCTCCCACAGCTTCTTAGCCAGGGCGTCGTCTCGTCCCTTCGCTGCCACCTGCTGCAGAGCGCAGTTAGAGAAGTAGCGTCCGCTCAGCGGCTCGATGCCCTCCTGCAGAGCGCAGTGCAGGCTGGTCTGAGACCCCGCCTCCGGGTCCATGAAGAAGAGCTTGGCCACGGGCATCAGGAGGAGCTGCAGCCACCGGCTCAGACTGCCACACAGGGCTGTGGAGACGAGTCCTGGGAAGAGCAGAGATGAGGAGCTTTAATGAGCTGCTCAGTCACACTACAGTCACTCAGTCACTCTGCTGTTAAAGGCTGGAAATGTTCCTCTGCTCCTGGAATTTAATTTGATGTTCTGTAGAGCTGGGCGGTATGACCAAAAATTTATATCACGGTATTTTTCATAATTATATCGGTTTCACGGTATTTGACGGTACTTTTTTTTTTTCCATGCATGACTGGGTGTTAACCCCGTTTTCTAATAATTTAGAGAATAATTACTGCAGTAAATTGGCTTAGAATGACCTATTTTACTGTCACGAGGAGTGAATCTTGTAGAAGAACATTAGTATCCAGACTAGTATTAACATGGGTTTGAATGGTCCCACAAAATGCTGCTGTTCACAAAGAGGTGGCAGTGGCACTCATAACTGTAATGTAATGGACCTAACCAACTCACGTATCCCTCTGCCCAGGGTTAGCGCTCACCGATCAGCAGTTGGTTAGGTCCAAATAAAAACTGTGTTTTTCCTGCACTTTGAGGGGCTGGAAAAAATTATATTATAGCGAACAATGGAACTGTGTATTTTTTTTCCAGGTAAAACCTCTTTTAGGCCGCGAAAATAGGCCGTTTCTGTGGGTCTGTTCACAACACTGTATGTTGTAAATCTCTGGGCAGGGCTATTATGGGCTGGCGTTGCTAACGGGAGGAGTGCAGAGAGTCTTCTACTGCAATTAAAGTACTTAGGGGCTATTTGTAGATCATACAACCGCACTTTTAAAAAAATGCTACTATCCCTTTAACACAAACATCTACCTTTATACTGTATGGAGCTTTAACACAAACATCTACCTTTATACTGTATGGAGCTTTAACACAAACATCTACCTTTATTTTGAAGGAGCTTTAATACAAACATCTACCTTTATACTGTATGGAGCTTTAACACAAACATCTACCTTTATACTGTATGGAGCTTTAACACAAACATCTACCTTTATACTGTATGGAGCTTTAACACAAACATCTACCTTTATACTGTATGGAGCTTTAACAGAAACATCTACCTTTATACTGTATGGAGCTTTAACAGAAACATCTACCCTTATATGGAGCTTTAAAAGCTCTAGTTTTAAACCGTGTGTAGTCCACTGACCTGGGTGCAGACTGTAGCAGGTGACTCTGCTGCCCTGCAGCCGGTTGGCCAGCTCCCTGGTGAAGAGCACATTACACAGCTTGCTGCTGCAGTAGGCCTGGAGGTCGTGCCAGCCGGACCGACCCGACACCAAATCTTTCTCGGACGCCAGCAGAGGGAAGTGGACGTTACCGAAGCGGTGCAGCAGCGCGGCCACGGTGACGACGCGGCTGGGCCCGCACCGCTGCAGCCGCTGCAGGAGGAGGTTGGTGAGCAGGAAGTGACCCAGGTGGTTCACCCCCAACGCCGCGCCGAAGCCGTCCGCCGTCCGCCCCGGACCCATCACACCTGAAATACAGAGAGTGTATTACAGACTGTGTACACTGTGTGAGGAATGACGTCACACTGTGAAGCCTCAAACAACATACAGTTATGTAGATTCAAAACAACTTACCTCAGGCTCTTTCTGCAAAAACTGGCATCGCATCTTTTTCTTTCTGCAACCAGGTGCACATTCAACTCCTCTTCTTCCTCTCTGGATTTCTCCATACATATAAACACTTCTATTGCAGGAGCTTAATTCCTGCTCAGATTCATAGTTTACCACTACAGCCGCGCTCGATGACGATGTTTCTGTAGTTTTGATTTGTGTTGTATCCAAAGACTCAGGTGTTAGTGATGGTTCTGTCACTAGGGCTGTCAACGATTATGCTAAATTTGAATATATATTTGAATATTTAAAAAAAACTACAACATTAGATTGTAAAAATTAATATTCGACTGTGGAAAAAAACACATCAGCGGCTGCTTTGCATGTGGGGGGTCACAGGAGTTGCACTTGCACAGCGTCACTCACTGCTGAAAGTGAGACGCGACAGAAACAACGGCAGAAGCAGATGGCAGAGAGAAAAACTAAATGTCAGAAAGTTCAGAGCAGAGAGAGCAGTTTGGACTCCCAGCAACATGAAATACTGGAAATACTTCGGATTTTGGTCACGGCAAAAATGCAGAGCCTCAATTGCGTTGCGTTCTACAGTCTTCAAAGTTTTACGGTATAGGATATTAGTTCATTTGCTAATTTTGCAAGGTGTAGGTATGTTTTCAAATACGTGTTAAAACTTAAATAGAAATACCTATACCAGTAGTTACATCTCGTTGTATTAGTTTGTCCTCCTGTTACTGACATAATGTGCAAATATTGATATTCAAATGGTTCAAGCCTGTGTGTTTTTTTTAGAATATTTGAACGTCATTTGGAGAAATTCTGACCTCAAACTTGATGCTTAGTCCATGTCCAATAGATCCGTGTCACATGTTTGTGGTCCAGAATGAACTAGGTCTCCTTATTCTACCACAATGTTCTGACTTTGTTTCATGAAATTAAGACAAAACTTGGATGGACCATACAAAGTAAAGGGCTATTTCATCATATTTCTACATAATCTTCACCTGCGTTGTTGACGAGTAGATCCAGTCTGGGCTCGGTCTTCAAGAAGGTTTCAGCAAACCTGCGAACGGACTTGAGACTCGCCAGATCCAGCTGCATGAACATCACCTGGTTGTTCCCGCTCTCCTGAAACATAAACAACAACAAGGACTCTGGTTAGAAGAAGAAAAGTGAGGCTGATATCAAACAGGTGTGTATCTGCACTCTGCTCTGTGGTCACGGTTTTCAGAGTAGTTGATCTGGACTCAGCGATCTCAATGAGCAGCCGACGACGCAGCGTCTTCCTCGTGGCGTACAGTACTACTCACTCTGCGGATGTCGAAAGCAGCGGCCTCAGCTCTCTCCTTGTCTCGACAGGCCAGGATCACCCGCGCTCCTCTCTTCGCCAGATCCAGAGCCGTGGTTTTGCCGATGCCAGTGTTGCTTCCTGTGCACAGGGGGGAAAAAAACATTTCAGACACGTCAAACTCAACAAAGATGGCACCGTATTGAACTCAGTGAAGCCTAACTGTCAATCAAGACCATTTGTATTTAATATTTATTTACTTGGAAACACATTCACAAAGGGATTAAAATGTAAAATATGAGACAAGGACAGTTGGATGAGCCACCGATCCACATCATGGTGCAGCTCAAGTCACAAAAATAGAATTTAGGGGGAAAATAATATGATGTAGCAACACTCACAATTAAAAAATCAACTGACTATTGACTATTTGATGTTTCATTATAGGTGATAAATAACCAGAGATACTGTGACATACATATTATGAGGTAAACTTCCTGGACGGGTACAGGTGTGTTAACTGAACAGGTTAGCTCCCTCACTTTTCTCTCTTTTAAATAAAATATACTATCACTGTATTTCCTCAAATGCTGGTTATTTTCCTAAATAGTAGCTTTGATTTGCTAATTTGTTGTCAGGGCTATGATATGTATGATATGGTAAAAATCTGACTCATATATTATTAGATATTTTAAGATGCAAACTCTTTTTCCTGTTAGTTGGGACCTGTTGAAGTTTATCACCTGACCTTTATTTTGAAACATTGATCCAGCGGCCATTAAACCAACTGTAGCTTCACTTTGCCGCTAAACTGTGTTGTTTTATTAACAATAAACCCCCTTTTTAAATCAGATTTGACACAAAACAATCAGTGTTTGAAGTAAACAGCGACGTCACGGCTGTTTGCTCCACGTGCAGCAGCAGCCGACAGGTGAGGCTCGTTACCTGTAACAATGGCCGTCTTCCCCTCCAGCGTCACGGGACTCGAACATCTCGCTCCTCGGAACAAACCGTAGTAAACTATCACGTAGAAGCAGACTGTTGCTGCTCCGAGACACAGCAGCAGCGACATCACGGCGCTGCACCGCTGCTGCTCAGTCAAGGCGGCCGACGGCACAGCGAGCGCTCTTCCGGTTGGGACTTTCAAAATAAAGTTCACGTGGATGCATGGAGGTACAAAAAGTAGCCTATAGGTTGTCTGAAGAGCTAAAAAGTCGAAATTTATACATGAATGAATGTGATTATTGGTCATTTTCACTCATTGAAAGACTTCGCTTTAAAGGAGAAAAGGAGAAACCAACTCCGACATCTTAAGTAACTTCCGGTGGTATTTCAGGGGTTAATGAAGAGACGTCATTCTCTACGGTTTAGAGAGAGAGTAACGGACTCAAAGTAATGTATTACACTATCAGAGAAAATAAACACGCGCTCTACGGCTTCACTTTCCGCTGAATGAGTATTACAATAAAACTCAGTGAGATTAAACGTCAATTTGTTTCATTATCCAAAACAAACCAGGAAGTTGGGAGTCGGAAATGGGGACTGTTCGCCTTCAAATTAAAGGTTGCACATTGATGGACATTTATGGAGTGCCATTATTGTCCAAATTTGATAAATGACTCAAAAAGGAAAAAGAAATAGAAATAGATATGGACATAACATTTGTTTTGTTTTTCAATTCATGATTTTTTTTGTACCTTATTTCCATTGTCTCTGTTTGTTAAATCACTTTGTTCTCTATCTCCTCATTTTTGCTAATTTTGCTCATATAACGTTGATTATGCACTTTATCTCCTTTTTTCTATTTCTCTATATTTATTTGTTAGCCATACAAATTTGTTTTGTAATTAGTGACAGGGGTGGAACTTGCCAATCAGCTTTGTTCCCTCCTTGCACCATTGAATATACTTAATGTGTGCTAAACAAATAAACCTGACCTAATTAATTCCTTTACTGATTCTTTTTAAAATAACATTATAGTGTCCTGCCGTCCTGTATTCATTCATCTGCATGAGTGAAGGAGACTGTTTTTGATGCACTCTGATAACAAACTGTCCATACTCTGTCCAGGTTCATGTGATGTTCCCATTTAAAGAAAAATATAACTGGATCAGTGCAACAACATAAAAAAGGACTTGCAATGTGACACTGCTGGAAACAAAAGGAGAGAGTGAGTGATCAAGGGGTAAAAAAAAATCACCTGACCACCCATAAGGTAGACAAATAAACAGACATGGTTCATAAACATTTTTTATTTATTATTTCACATCCAATTATTTAGGCTACAGGACAGATAAATTCAGTTTAACAATAAACTCAGTTACATAAATTATTATTATCTGATAGGATCAGTGTGGTTTTTGTGCTGCTCTATATAAAAATGCACATGACATATAAAATTGATTAATTGCTTCAGTAAAAACATTTTTAAAAAGTCAGTCAGTATTTTTCTGTTCACTCCACTACCTCACTGCAAAATCCCAACTTGTTTCCCACTCACATCAAAGCTGTTTGTTGGGTCAACGTTTTAGTTTATCGACATTCATCAGGACCGACACATAAATCTTCTTGATAACACGACCTCGTCCAGTATTTAAATTATTTTTTTTAGTTGTGTGTATGTTACCAGTGTTGTATACATAAACCGTACATTTATTCTTATCCATGTCCACCATACTGTCCAATATTTCAGCAACTGAAGAAACATAGTATTTTTCTTTTTCCTCAAATGATTTTTAGTAGCCCACAAAAGAGTAAAATGTGTCTAAAGGAAGAAGTTTATAAGAATCACTGAGAAGAGTTTTAAAAAATCAACTGATTTAATCCATGAATGTGAAAACGTGAGTGAGAGACAGAGACAGACATGTAGAGACTGAACTGTCTGTTCAACAGTGAGAAGGTTTCTGTGACAGGAGGAGACTCTGATTCACTCAACACAGACTCACTGAGGAACGAAAACTGGACCAGAAGAATCTAAATCCAGGATACAGAGGTTGAGTGAAGGTGGTGTTGAAGGTGTAGATGTGGATCAGTGAGTCAGAGGAGACTCTGTAGAAGGACAGAGAGCCAGCAGGACAGTCCACATACACTGCTACTCTGTTAGAGACAGAGGAGGAGGAGGAGGAGGAGGAGGAGGAGGAGGAGGAGGAGGAGGAGGAAGAGGTGATAGGTGTCTCTCTGTTATTGTGGCTGACCCAGTAACCACCACCAGAGCACTCCAGACTCCAGGACTGATCGTTCCCTCCAAACCAACAGTATTTACTGTCTCCTTTCCTGCTGATTCCTCTGTAACTCACTGATATATAAACGTCTCCTCTCCACTCGACCTCCCAGTAGCAGCGACCAGTCAGACCAGTTGAACACAGCAGCTGTTCCCAGTAGTCAAATCTGTCTGGATGATCAGGATATGACTGATGCTCCTTCACCCATGTCGCCTTCCTGTTGTTGTCAGACAGTTTGATCTTTGTGTTCACTGTGTTTGTGTCGATTGTGAGTGGACAGGAATCTGATGGAGAGAACAAGACACAGCTGCAGTTATTGATCATGTGATCAGTTATTGACAGTTTGATGAAGACTCATGAGGTCAGTGATGTGACAGTGTGAAGATGGTTGAATGTGCTGCTTTGTTTCCATGAATCAAAGTAAAAACAGACTTACACTTCCTCAGACCTGGTGTCAACCATGGGACTCCAGCAGGCTCCACCCTGAAAGGAGGAGGGGGGTCAGAGCAGCACCTTCTCTGTCAGCATGCACACATGGACATTACATGGCTCTCACACACACACTGTTTTATCACTGTGTTCACATGGAGGCTGGTATGTATGGATGAACACTGAGCACAGAGAAGAAGGAGCTGGAGTCTTTATCTAGTGATGATACTGTCACTGTCCCTTTAAGACCGTGGCCGGCGCGTGTGTGTGACGTAGTGGTGCAGGAAGGTAAACAGGAAAAGGAAAAGACATCTACAGTGATAGAGGCACAAACAGAGAGCTAGGTGCTGTTAATGCTCCAGTGTTTAGTCTGCAGCAGTGTCCAGAGTTTGACCAGGCCCAGTATTGTGTTCTGCTCTTGATAAACTGAGGAATTAAATGTGCGGTTCTGCACGAACGGTTCAACTTCGTCCTCCTTCCTTCCTACACTTTGGCCCGGACTCAAAGACGCCAGTTACCAGCAACGAGCCAAACATAATAACCAGCTCCCAACTACGGTTCGGACAGAGAGAGGGTTAAAAAGGTAACAATACAGAGCAGGAGGAGACGAGGAGGAAACACTTCATCATGTGTTTCTCCATGTGATGTCACTTATAGGGATGTCCCGATACCACTTTTTCACTTCCGATACGATACCGATATTGCAGCCTTCAAAATCGGCCCGATACCGATATTGATCCGATATTAGGGGTGGTGAAAAAAAACGATTATTTATATTTTTCAAATTCTAATAGAAAGGAGAGTCCTCCTGTTGCTGACTGACAGGCTGCTGCTGTCATGTTCTTCTATGGGACAGACAGTAGTGAGCTTACTTTTGAACTGTAAAATATTTAAAAATAAACCTTATTTACAACTGTTATTGAATTACTGTACATCAATGTCAAACAAAAGGCAAAATCTTCTTGCTTCAAGGTTTTATTTGTCACTCCAAATTGAAGATTATAGCCTGCCCTGTTACATGCTGCCATTCAGACATACCATCATTCCGACATGCAAACGTCCTGCCATTCCGACAGTTTCGTCCTGCCATTCCGACAAGGCTTTAATTTCCATAAGCAAATGTGCGTTACTCCGAGCGGTGGTTAGGGTGTGTGTATGTGTTTGTTTCCGGTTTTTTTCGTTCTTTTTTCATGTTTTAAGACATGTGTACAGATGTGATAGTCTAGTCTCTGTATTTCACTGAACTCAAAACGCGCCCATCACAGGCGGCATATAATAAACAATTACACACAGATCAACAGAACCCCCCCCCCCACTCCTCCCCCCTCCTGCTGTCCATTAAGTCCGAGTCCCAGCCGTCGGAATGAGTGTGTGTGTGTGTGTGTGTGTGTGTGTGTGTGTGTGTGTGTGTGTGTGTGCGTGCGTGCGTGTGCGTGCGTGTGTGTTGGCGCGTGGTGAGGGTGAGTGAGAGAGAGTTTGTTTGTCCTACTGTCCACACGGGAGAGACGCCGCGGCTCCACCGAGGTGACCACGCCAGTCCTCTCCCTCCTCCCGCTTGGCTGAGAACGGGCCCGGCCGTGCGGTGTCCAAACGGCCCAGCAAACACAAACCGTAATTTCAACGTTGATTTCCGGTTGAAACCAGGTTGATATAAGGTTTGAACGTTTTTCAACCTCTTTTCAACCGTCTAAAAAGCGGTTACAACATCAACGTGGCGCAAAACACATATTTGTTTAATTTTGGTTGATAATAATTTCCATTGTAGCTCTCAAAAGAGATTGTATTGATTAGATTGACGTTTTTTCTCTAAATGAGGGAGGCGAAATTACGTCTAAACAAAACGCAATTTCAACGCATTTAATGTTTCATAAAATATCATAAATATGGACATATATGAGCTTTGTGCTGTTAATAGAAAGCTTCCAGTACATCGCAATGGTGATATTTTAATGAATTTATGTAAAATTAGAGGATGCCGTGTACTGCTGTAACGCGCATGTGCAAACACTTAGGCTGAGGACTTGACCATAACCGGCTGCTGCACTGAGCGAGTGCGGCGAACGAGTCGGT
This sequence comes from Trachurus japonicus, assembly GCF_045865225.1. Classification (NCBI taxonomy): domain Eukaryota; kingdom Metazoa; phylum Chordata; class Actinopteri; order Carangiformes; family Carangidae; genus Trachurus; species Trachurus japonicus. The sequence goes on along the minus strand of NC_140919.1, from coordinate 8,725,849 downwards.
CCTACTCACGCTGCCTGAGTCGTCAAATACAGCATTTTTGGTAAGTGCATGCACTACTGTGCAGTATTTCCTATGTTCCAACAAGAAATTATGACACCATTTGTTTCATTTTACACTGCTCACGATGCGGACGAGGCCGCTCGTTCGGGCATGCTAACTTAGCAGTAAGGGAGTTAGCATGGTAGCTTGTAACGTTTTCATGCTGCGGCCTTGACAAAACTTTCTGCCCGACTACTTTAAGGCGTGTGTTTATAATGTTGGTTCGCTATTGCATGTAATTCCACAATTGGACTGTCGACGTAGCCTTCTAAATTTAATATTCAGGCCATTTTACAACAAAAATACACAGCTGAAAGCGAGGGGGCTGCAAGCTAGGGAGGGAGTGAATGAGGGATTGTGATGATAAAAAATGACCCAAAACTTTGTTGTTTGTCCTACTACAACAACATATAGAGAAAGTATGACCAGTGGGAAAAGGGCACACCCTACTGAAATGGGCTACTGTATGCAAGTAAAAGTAAAGGGGAAAAACAAAAACAACAACAAAAAAGGGCCTTCAGGGAAACTGTGGTGTACTCTGTGATTAAAGGTATTTTTTGCTAATAATAAAGTTTGTCTATATTACTGAGTGGTTGCACAGTGAAATCCTTGCATCTCATAATTTCTTTACTCTTTCCCTAATATTTTAGATGCTGTCATGAGGTTGAATCCCAGCCTCACAGGCAAATGTCAACAGCGCCATGGCAGACCACCTGAAACAGGCTGCAGGGAGGACTAGTGGTGGTGGTTTTGATTCAGCCCTGCATTCCACAACCTTTGTTCTAAACAATTTTATTTAGAGAAGATATTTTTTTATTGTTTGCAGGGTTGGGGAGTAATGGAATAGTTAAATATTTAAAATACAGTATTTTAAATAGAAACTTGAAAATTTTCAACGGTCGGCATAAACGTTTTTTAAACGTCTTTTCAACCAAAAAATGTTTGCTGGGGGGCTTTTATAATCCACAGGGTAATCCACCAGGAAAAATAATCCACTATGCCGCTTTGGAATTGCTGCCACGCCAGCCGTCCAAACGCCGACTGTGTCTCTCACTGTCCTCCCCTCTCACCACGTCACTTCCCCATTTAAAGCCTCGGTCCCACTAATGCACTTTTACGCATTATGCACACAACTTACAGCAAAAAAGAAACATTCATTCATTCATTAAAGGTCCGCACGTCCCAGTGCGCAAACCACAAGGATAATTGATCATTTCCCTGGCCTAATACACAATGCAAAAAACCTGGGGAGCAAACCTGCAAATCAACTACCCCAGCTGGCCAGGCTAAACCCAGTGGATCACTACAAGTTGTTGCAACTTTGGGGAATTTACTCCTGGTAAAAAGGCTTACAAACATGGACCAGGACAGTTTCATAATACGCACAAAAATCCAAAGGAAACGAAAGGTAACTTTAAAAAAAATAGCAACAGCATGAAGTATTCAAAATATGTGTTTTATGCATGCCACTGTGCGTCTGCCTGTTCAGCTCTGCTTACATGGCTGGCACTGACCACTTCAAGTCAGTAATACAGATGTAGCCAACTTGAAGTTCCCCCTGGTCCCTGGTGGGACCATGATGGGCTCCTGCTTGGCCCGTGGCGATAATTTAATCCCCCGCGATGACGTAGCGAACGCAGCCACGACTGTTAACGCCCCTCTGCAGTCCGTGTGAAAATCAGCTGCAGTGTCTCATTTGTCCACGGGGAGGAGCAGTGATTTTGACCCGAGTTAATCTGTCAATCACTTTTCCTCCTCCTTTCTTTTTTCCCTCAGATGAATTGCCTCCAAAGCAGGCGATCTATAAGTAGCTTCAAAGATAAATACTGTAAACACAGACAGAGCACAGATGAAAATGTATCACTCGCAGTTTACCTGTCTACAGATTTTGCATTCTAGTAAATGTTTGCCTTGTGGTGGTTTTAATGTTAACACTGAAGCATAAGGTGCGCAAATGAACCCTAACCAATAAATAAACAACATGCCGACGTGTCCGTGAATATAAACGCATGAGACTGTATGTGTAAAATGAAAGTGTGGTCCTAAGTGACCGCCCTTATATTCAAACAAGAGGAAAGAGAAATAATTATGAGGTTCATAAATTAAAACCCCATGATTGTGCGTCGTGCGCCCTCGCCATGGCACAGCTGAGACTTAACAAACGGGATGTTTTTTGTTTGTTTCTGTAAGACCTGTAGCCTAATGTAAACAGTTATTTACAAGACCCTCTTTCAGTTTTTGCCAGTCGGCAACCATGAAATCTGCTCTGCATTTCTGACTTGCTCACTCACTCCCGATCCGCAAATAAATAAATAAATTTCTAGTGACCACAGAGCATCACTTCTCAGAACCACGGGCTTCATTTAGGTATTTATTAGGGGTGGGCAAGTTAACGCGTTATTATCTCGTTAAACAACGCCAACATTTATTTTATTGCGCATTAATGCATGTTGCTCACATGCTTTTATTTTGTAAAAGTCTGTTGCTGGCTGCTGCGGTGTAGGGGTCAGAGTCGCTGGACACCGTAAACATGCGCTGTGCACCTCTGTAAAATTCTCAATAAAATTTCATGAATGAGTCTATTTTTCACCACAGAATACTAATATCCCTCCCCCTGCGCTATGCTGACCTGACGCGTCTAGAGTGGTTGACAGCGCTCTCTCTCTCTCTCTCTCTCTCTCTTTCTCTCTCTTCACTTTTAATGATGAAGTCACATCAAACCAGCCAAGCCATTCCCATTAGAGCCAAATGCCTGACGCGCGATTCCGCAACGATCTACTGGCACTGACGCACCTTGTAACGCCGCAATATGTAATAATGACGCATTATGTAATAATGTAATAAATCTTCACGTCATTATGTAATAACGCCGCATTTTGTAATAATCTGCCGCATTTTGTAATAAAAATCTTGAACGCAATATGTAATAAACTTCGCCGCATTTTGTAATAAGTTGTTACATTTTGCAGCACTTATTACATATTGCGGGTGTTACACTTTTTTATGAAAAAAATGTAATAATTTGGTGCATTATGTAATAAACCACCAAAATGGATGTCTTAATTAGAAAAAACATTAACAATAATACACGCTGCTCCTCCTCCCCGCTGAGCAGAGCGGTCTCCTCCGACAGCGGGTCCCACGCGGATGGTAACCACTCCGCGTCTCTCCCTCCCCCCTTGCCCACCGACAATAATACGCCCGGGTCATGTTCGTCTGTGGAGGGATGACATGGACCACGGTCCGACTGGAGCTCCAGGCCGGGTCCAGCTCTGCTCCAGCAGCGGCAGGGGCGGCTGGGATCACCGCCCCCGGAGCCGCAGCTGGGGCGAGCTGGGGGGGATTGAGCTGTGGGATTTCATCGGGCTGATGATGCTGGAAGTGATTTTGCCTCTGATTTTCACCAGATTTAACATTTTATCAAAATTTGCCCAGCTGATCCATTTAAATTACTGAAAAATTATCATCATCTGCAAGCAGCAGCTGTAAAACGAGAACCAGTCCCAGAAGCTCCAGGCCCGGAGAACCAGAGAGGGGGCCCTGCCAAAGCGCTCCCCGGAATGGTGCATCGCTGCCCGGGTAAAATACGTGAGGGAGAGGGCTGGATGATTTGACGCTTTTTTCAAAACTCCGATCTAAAATATCAGATTATACCACTTTCCCTTGGTCGATTGAGGTCCAGTAAAAAGTATGATGGTCTTTTAACTCTCCTCTAGCCATGTGTGTATTATGATGTCATGTTTTTACACAGAGTCACGTGACCACACGTTTTTTGTCACAAAAAACTGTATGGTAGGACATGGCCATATAAAATGAAAAAAAAAAAATGCTCCAGCAAACTATAAGTAAACAAATCAATCAATGTTGGCCCTGTTCAAAGGCAGACATGTGACTGTTCTCATAATAGTTGGAGGAAATAATAATAATTATTATTATTTTTATTTTATTGCAGTTTTTCAACATTTTTATTAAGGATATTAGCGGTCCCTCGCCAAAACAGGCCATGAAAGGGATACATTATAAAAAAATATTGATGAAATTTACACATCATTCATTAGAAGACAACTAACCCTATGCACGAAGTTTGTGTTATGTTGTTGTATAGTTACGTTGGGTCGGACGCTACAATATCAATAAAAACATGTGCTTAACATAGACGTCGGACGCGAAATAGCCGCGGAGCGGAGCCAGTTTCCTTTAACAGATTGTGCCAGATGCGCCAGAGCGCGCACCTCTGTGCCAGGCTCGTGCTCTGCAGCGATTTGTTTATTCATCTTAACAGAGCGCGAGTGAGATTTAACACACACATTCACACAGGCGACACACACATACGGGCTACACATGATACACATACCCAGGCACGTGCACACATAGGGCCCAAAAGGTGCTTGAGCCCCTGCCCTTTTTGCCTCGTATTAAAAAGTGCCCTTTTTTTATGTTTTTTTTTTTTTTTTTCAATAAATGCATTCCTGTTGTGCATGAGGATGTAAACAACCGCGCTGTAAAAATGCCACGGTTATCTACCGTACGCATTTCCTTGTAATACACAAGTTATTGTGTATTGGTGTGTGTGTGTTGTCCGCTGCTGCTCCGCTCTGTCCCTCACTGAGGGGCGGGGCTGCCCCGCGGTGCGCGCTCCCTCACATGCACGTCCAGAGAGAGAGAGAGAGAGAGAGAGAGAAGTAGAAGCTGCTGCCTCGTCGATAACTTTGTGTGTGCCCACTGCCGCACATACAGTAGATGAGACGCGACAGTGGAGAGACTTGTGTCGAATCTTGTGAGTTATTAAATCCACCAACATAACTTCCTTGTCGGTTCTGACAAGTCGCCAACGAGCTTCATATGAGTCATATTTCAGAAAAGCGCCCATTTGTGTTTATTTAGCTGCTTGTTAAGAGTTAAGCCCCACCCCGTCCTCTGTCTAACATCACCTGAATGTAGTGAACAACAGCAACAGGAGGAATCACTCACTCAGCTTGATTTCACTGACTATTTGAATTTGTTTCCAGATATTGAGTTACTGGTAATTGTGACTTTGCTGTTGTAAATATTGCTGCTGTTCTGAAATATGCACAGTAGCAGTCACAGTAGTCATTTCTTGGTTTTGTGTGTGTAACCTGTAGGCTTAGCTTACTTCTATTTTGCACTTGCACTTTTTTTTTCTGCAAGCCATGTTAATGTGCACCCAATACCATATTAGCCTTAGCCTACAAGTCATGACTGAAATTGGTCCAGCGTGTTGACTGCAGTCCTGAAGGCGTGCAGGCTCTCTACCGACTAAATAGTAACTGTAATTTATTTTAATTTATTTATTTTGATATTAAGGCCCGAAAAAATTGTACATACTGCCCTTTTCTGATGTTGAGCCCCTGCCCCTCTATAGTCATGTGCACGTCTCTGCACATACCCCCACACACACACATCTGAGGGGCCGAGGCGCTTGCCGAGCGGCACGGAGAAAAGCGCATCTGGTGGCGTGCCCCTCAGGGAGCACCCAGGTTGAGCACCCTGGGTGCTCAACCTGGTCAGTGGGATAGATAGATAGTTAGATTTGACCGTCCTACTGGTTTTAGAAATTAATTCATATTTATGATTCATGCATGCTGGTATGCTTAAAGTCAGTGTTATTCTGATGGTCCTAATGTCTTTTTTTTCTAATTAAGACATCCATTTTGGTGGTTTATTACATAATGCACCAAATTATTACATTTTTTTCATAAAAAAGTGTAACACCCGCAATATGTAATAAGTGATGTAAAATGTAACAACTTATTACAAAATGCGGCAAAGTTTATTACATATTGCGTTCAAGATTTTTATTACAAAATGCGGCAGATTATTACAAAATGCGGCGTTATTACATAATGACGTGAAGATTTATTACATTATTACATAATGCGTCATTATTACATAATGCGGCGTTACACACCTGTCTTAATATGGAACTCAACATGAGAGAGAAGGTGCGCTTGTGTAGAAAGTGAATGGCTTGTGAAGACGTACAGCGCGATGGAGAGAGAGAGAGAGAGAGAGAGAGAGAGAGAGAGAGAGAGAGAGGAGGATCATACAGTAGGCAATATAGCGCGCACTGCACACCAGCTGATCCGCCGTTCCACTGAGTGAAATAAGCAAGTTAGTCAGATAATCAGGGCCGTTGCTAGGAATTCTGGGGCCCCTGAAAGAATACTAAAGTGGGCCCCGGACTTTTCCACTTTTTTTCTTAGACTACTTATGTATTGTCATTTTTTATTTACCCTACTTTTTTTTTGATGCTAATGCAGCATTACTATGAGTATTAGTCAGGGTGTTATGCAGAATAATTCAGTCATACAAAGATTAGCCCTAGTATTTATTTATTTATTTCAGGGCTGGTAACGCGTCAATTTAGATTGATTAATCACAGAAAAATAATGCGACAAAATAAAACAACGCATTTAATATATTTAATATCTCTGTCAGTACTGTACAGAGTTAAATGAAATTCCAGCACTGACTCCATATTCAGACCATCTGCAGTCCTGTTTGATTTTTGTGTGTGTGACAGTTGAGGGTCCTGTCACTATGCCTCCTATTGATCATGCGCTCTGGCTACTTGGCCAAGGGGATGTCCCTTTGGCCGAATGGTTAGCGCACATGACTGTTACCCGAGAGTATGGGGTTCGAAGCCCGCCCGGGACCCTCTTCACCTTGCCACATGTGCCTTTCCTAACCTCTGCCAGGACGCAACGTTGCAAAATTGATCTTCACACAGATCAGCGACACACTGACTCACTGTGATCAGTCACATCATGTGGAATAAAGCAGCCATCCTCAGGACCAGTCCTGAGCTCCATCAAACCTGTGCACACATTGACAAAGTCAGAGTCCAGAGGAAGCAGAGAAACTGTAGAGCAGAGAGAACCAGGCTCAGCTCAGAGCACATGGACTCAGACAGGAAGTGAAGCTCCAGCTGCTGGAGACTTTCATTAAGGAGCCACTTTGTGGCTTCACTTTTGACTTCAGTATAAACTGTGTTGGCACGAGTCAGACTGTGACAAAGGACGTCAGTGGAGTGGGCGGAGCTTCACTGTGGCATACACTACCTCTGGATATGGTCTGAGTGATGGGATCTGATGTCATCAGTGCATGGATCACCTGAGACAGATGTTAATACCAGGTGTGACCAGGTGTGAACGGGGCCATAGAAAATGTTCCAGCTCGTCCTCCTCTATCAGACAGTGTGTGTGGCTGCAGCAGCCTCTCCATACCTGAGAGAGTCCAGTCTCCAGTCTGGATCCTCCAGTCCAGCAGACAGCAGCTTCACTCCTGAGGCTCCTGGATGATTGTAGCTCAGGTCCAGCTCTCTCAGATGGGAGGGGTTGGAGTTCAGAGCTGAAGCCAGAGAAGCACAGCCTTCCTCTGTGATCAGACATCCTGACAGACTGAACACACACAACAACACACAGGAACCCTCTGTCAACACCTGCTGCTGTGTTCAAGTGGCATCAGATAAACAGCTGGATGGATCCTCACCTGAGAGTCTCCAGTCTACAGTGTGGACTCTCCAGTCCACCAGACAGCAGCTTCACTCCTGAGTCCTGCAGGTTGTTGTTACTCAGGTCCAGGTGTCTCAGACTGGAGGACTGGGAGCTGAGGACTGAGGACAGAGCTTCACAGCTTCTCTCTGAGAGGTCACAGCAGCTCAGTCTGAAGAGATGATCATGAGGAATTAAAGAAGAAATGAATTTATTTTTGGTCCTGTTGAAAAGACATAAGTGTTTTTATATAATTATGAATAAATCCTACTATATCTACACTTACAGAGCTTTGTTGGAGGCTTTGACCACTGGCAGCAGCCTCAGAAGAGCCTCCTCTGAAGCAGAGTATTTCTTCAGATCAAACTCGTCCAGATCTTCTTCTGATGACAGTAAGATGAAGACCAGAGCCGACCATTGAGCAGGAGACAGTTTATCTGTGGAGAGAAGTCCGTATCTCAGGGACTGTTGGATCTCCTCCACTAGAGAACGATCATTCAGTTCATTCAGACAGTGGAACAGGTTGATGCTTTTCTCTGCAGAGGGAGTCTCTGCAATCTTCTTCTTGATGTACTGGACTGTTTTCTGATTGGTCTCTGAGTCACTTCCTGTCTGTGTCATCAGACCTCGTAGGAGATTCTGATTGGTCTCCAGTGAAAGACCCAGGAGGAAGCGGAGGAACAGGTCCAGGTGTCCATTTGGACTCTGTAAGGCCTCGTCCAAAGCACTCTGGTAGAAAGGTGCTGATATGTCTCCAAACATTTCAGACGACCACCAAGATGTTGGTTGTTCTTCTGTCAGCAGGATGATTCCAGAGTTGACGAAGGTCAGATGGACATGAAGAGCAGCCAGAAACTCCTGAACACTCAGATGGACGAAGCAGAACACCTTGTCCTGGTACAGGCCTCTCTCCTCTTTAAAGATCTGTGTGAACACTCCTGAGTACACTGAGGCTGCTCTGATATCGATGCCACACTCTGTCAGGTCTGTTTCATAGAAGATCAGGTTTCCTTTCTGCAGCTGCTCAAAAGAAAGTTTTCCCAGACACACAATCATCTTCCTGCTCTCTGGACTCCAGTGTGGATCTGTCTCAGCTCCTCCATCATACTTGACCTTCTTCAGTTTCAGATGAACCACCAGGAAATGGATGTACATCTCAGTCAGGGTCTTGGGCAGCTCTCCTCCCTCTCTGGTCTTCAACAGCTCCTCCAGAACTGTACCAGTGATCCAGCAGAAGACTGGGATGTGGCACATGATGTGGAGGCTTCGTGAGGTCTTGATGTGGGAGATGATCTCTCTGGCTTGCTTCTTATCTCTGAACCTCTTCTTGAAGTACTCCTCCTTCTGTGGGTCAGTGAACCCTCTGACCTCTGTCACCATGTCAACACAGTAAGGAGGGATCTGATTGGCTGCTGCAGGTCGTGTGGTTATCCAGAGGCGAGCAGAGGGAAGCAGGTCCCCCCTGATGAGGTTGGTCAGCAGCACGTTGACTGAGGTGGACTCTGTCACATCAGTCAGGATCTCAGTGTTGTGGAAGTCCAGAGGAAGTCGACACTCGTCCAGACCGTCAAAGATGAAGACGACCTGGAACTGATCAAACCTGCAGATTCCTGCTTCTTTGGTTTCAGAGAAGAAGTGATGAACAAGTTCCACCAAGCTGAACTTTTTCTCTTTCAGCACATTCAGCTCTCTGAAGGTGAAGGGAAATGTGAAGTGTATGTCCTGGTTGTCTTTGTCTTCAGCCCAGTCCAGAGTGAACTTCTGTGTTAAGACTGTTTTCCCAATGCCAGCCACTCCCTTTGTCATCACTCTTCTGATTGGTCGGTCTCTTCCAGGTGGGGCTTTAAAGATGTCTTCTTGTCTGATGGTTGTTTCTGGTCTGTCTGGTTTCCTGGACGCTGTTTCAATCTGTCTGACCTCATGTTCATCATTGACCCCTCCAGCCCCTCCCTCTGTGATGTAGAGCTCTGTGTAGATCTGGTTCAGAAGGGTTGGGTTTCCTGCTTTAGAGATCCCCTCAAACACACACTGGAACTTCTTCTTCAGGACAGATTTGAGTTTACGTCCACAAACTGGAGCAAAATATTCTGAATGAAAATACAAGAAATAATTTTCCCAATTTTAATTGTTTGTTTTGTTTTTTGTAAAATTCTGCAGTTTTGAAAATCCATCATGTTGAATCTTTAGAGAAATCCTCTTACTGTGCTGCAGATGCTCAGCCAGCTCCTCCTGCTTCATCCTCCTCAGGAAGTTCACTGTGATCTTCACTAATGCGTCTCTGCTGCTCCTCCTCTGCTCTTCATCCTCATCGTCCAACACCTCCTCATCCTCTCTCTGACTCCCTGAGCATTCTGGGTAATCTGGACTCAGAGCCTTGTGGATCTTCTTCAGCTCGTTCTTGACAAAAGTGACCATGTTCTCCTCCAGCAGCTGGAACAGAAACTCTATGAGTGACAGCATCAAACTAAAACCATGGAGCCAAACATCAGATCCATGTTGGACAGACTGACAATCCACTGGTGTCAAAGTGCAGCATGGAGATGATGGTGAACACAACAGATGTAACAGCAGCTGTTGGACATGTCCTCACCATAAATATGGAGTCCAGGTGTGTTTGATGCTGCTGGGCAGAGTGACCACTGGGAACCTCTGAGCTCTCCTGGTCCACTCTGTGGAGGAATCAGTGTCAAGTCAACATCAGGACAGAGAGATAATACAAGATGGACTTTATATGTCCCCTGAGGACGTTCACAACAGACAGAGACACTTTGGTTTCAGACCTGGTCCGTCGTACAAACTGGTTCTTTTCTACAATAACCTGAGTCTGTCAGTTACAGCTTACATCTGATCAGCTGATCCACGTCCTCCTTTAAAGTAAATGATCCACTTCTTTGAGTCGTCGCTCTTTAAAGACAGACAGCTGGGTTCAGGAGAGTCTGGTCTCTGCTGCTGGATCCTGAAACAACAACACAACTCATGTTTAACAGTTTTAGGTTTTCCAAAGAATTCTTTGCAAAGTTATTTTAAGGGTTACAAATGTGAATGTCTTCCTTTTCCTACATTTTCTAACAATGGGCCTCATTCACCAATATCTCTACAGCTCATGCTCACTAGGGTGGAGGGTGAGCTGGAGCCTTTCTCAGCTGACTTTGGGCAGGAGGCGGGGTTCACCCTGGACAGATCACCAGTCTATCACAGGGCCAACATATACAGACACACATTCACACCTATGGGCAATTTAGAGTCACCAGTTAACCTGCATGTCTTTGGTCTGTGGGAGGAAGCTGGAGAGAACCCACACATGCACGGGGAGAACATGCAAACTCTACGTCAGATTCATGAATGTGTTGTTAAATCAAGAATGCCAGAGAAGATGGGAGAAAGAAAGTTAAAATGCCCAAACAAAAATCTAAAGGGAGCGTCGGACTCCAAACATGAAAAGAACCTTAGTGCTGAAGTGGAGCGACTGCTGCAGGAAGTGAACAAAAAGCAGCTGTTGTATTTAGTAGCGTCAGCAGTGGATGCAATAACGGAAACAAAGATGCATGGGAAGCTGTCAGTCATTTAAAGGGGACCTATTATGCTCCTTTTTGCACAAACTAAAATAGTTCCTGGGTGTCTTAAAGACATGTCTGTGACGTGCTTCGGTCAAAATACCCCAAAGATCAAACATCACAGCACTCTCAAAAACAGGGCTCTACAAAACGGTCTGTTTCAGTGGCCCCTCCCTTTAAATGCAAATGAACCACTCCCTCAGCATTGCGTTACCATGACGATGTCTACTACTAGTACCTATACTGATTTGCCCAAAATGTAGTATGCAAACAAAAGCTAAATCTGCAGTAGACTAAGGCTGTCTTTACACTGCAGGTCTTGATGCCCAATTCCGATTTGTTGCCTATATCCGATTTTTTTGACGGTCTATTTACATGTTCTATCAGAAGTGACCCAGATCTGATAATCTGCATTTACACCTGCTGTGCTTGCATGAAACAACCCGCTGGAAATAAACTAGTGATTTCAGGAAATTGTCACATAATAATATATAATATAATAATATTTTTAAACAAAGGTGAGTCTGGTGTACAGAGTTTATATCCAACACGTCACTTACAAAGTGAACGTTACAAAATAACGTTAGTGAAGTGGCTGCGTGGAGCCTTTTTTTTTACAGTCTATGCGTGGAGCGGAGCTGCTGTGAGATGAGCAGCTGAGTGACGGTGACAGTTGTGCCACCGTTTGATCCTCCGTCGCTCGCGTCGTGAGGACGGGGACAGCCTCACACATTTATACAATGTTTGTTTTTCCTCTCTTGATTTCTTATCGGCTCGGTTCAGTTTTTGCCGGTAGGAAAACCTGAAATCTGGTGTTTATCTCGCGCTCCCTCGCTTGCCCTCGTATCGATCCGCATAGAAATGAATGTTACTGTAGTGGCTATATGAAAACAAGAACTAGTGAGGGGGAAAAAAACAGACGCGCGGACACCACAAAAAATATTTTTTTATTTATTTAAACCTTTATTTTAACTCGTTGGTCATTGAGGTTTCCCTCATTTACAGGGACGGCGAGTTTATTAAACACTGTAACGCCTGTGACAGTGATTACAGCTGACCACAGCTGGCCACGGTAGTCCAGGTCAGCCCCACGTGTCAATCACGGACTACAGAGGTTCAGCGAGACGCGTGAGCACGTGAATTTATATTATCATTGATGACGTATGACACGCATTGCCAGGGAAGATCCGATCTGTCTGTTTAGACTGCAGACGCATTGGCAGAGATCCGATTTGTATCTGATTTATTTCCACATATAACGGGGGCCTGAATCTGATCTGACAATATCCGATTCCATGCGCATTTGTCCCGTTTACACATTCATGTTACAGATCCGATCTGAGCCACTTGAGAGAAAAAAATCGGAATTGGGCCACTTGAACCGTGTAGTGTAAAGACAGCCAAATTGCCAGATCTCCAGTCTGCATCTGACCAGTCTACATTGTGTAATGTAATGTGCCCATGACCTAGTCTCACCCTAACCAAAGATGGTATAGAGTAGTCTTTGCCATGTAGGCTACTGTAACCATGTAACATGTAATATAAAAATGCAAAAATAAATATATAAAATAAATTAAAAATATACGCAGACTGGTCAGTTCATTGTAAAACAGTTATTTATTGATGTAAATGTGGTGATTTGTGCACATAGACGACAGAGCTCCGCAGCACTGCTCCTCTCTATCCTCCTCCTTCTCACAGCTTCACTTTTCATTCAAACTAATCCAACTGCCACAATTGTAAGATTTCATCAATGAGACCAACATTTATCTCCTAAATAGACTAACCACACGGTGGTAAACGTCTAAAAAACCTGCGGGTATGTTTATTAGCGATGGTTTTCTCTACCGCGATGAGCACGGACGCCTGCCCGGCCAAGGAGGCCTGCAGACGGGCTCTGCCTGTGTGAGGAGCCGCTGCAGCTCCGGTGCTCCGGTGCTGCGGTGCTGCGGCGCTGCGGCGCTGCGGCGCTACTTCGATCCGGTGTTACGTCGGTCCAGCGTTCCGGCAGTACGTCTCTGCTCCCACAGGTAGAGCTTCACTTATATGAAACGTCAGCGTAAACTTCTAAATAAAACTTAGTAAAGTGACGCTACAGCGCTAAAACAAGCAGGGAAAAAGCAGGAAGTAGCCACCAGCCACAACAGAGCAGCATGGGAGGAGGCGGGGCCGGCTGGAGCAGAGACCTCGGCATGACCATGTAGGGGAGTCCGGCACGCCATGACGTCGAGGCGTGCCTCATGTAAAAAAAAGTCAGTGCAACCGAGTGTAACAGGTGTGCAGAGAAATCCAAGAGAAATCCCAATCATCTAGCAGGGTTTACCTCCAAATGCATTAACCTCAGGATATGACACTTCCACGGCCTCTAGAACCATTATCCAACATTTTAAACATATATAAAAGTCTGAAAAGCTGGAAAAGCATAATAGGTCCCCTTTAACTGAACATGTGTCTGAGTTATACTGTGTCACAAACTGGCTCGGTGGATGTGACAAGGAGAGTGAAGCACATGGCCGAGCCTTTAAGGGACGGGCCCAGGTGTAGCGAATCAGCTGACGACCCTAAATTGGCTGCCAGGTCAGCCTCCAGCCCATGAGAGGGTCGTCACAACTGTAACTCAGTTTTTAACGAGAATCATTGAAATGTGACTCCACAGGAAGAACGTTCAACAGAAACTCAAAAACTTTGAAATGTAGTTTTGTCTCTTACATCTGATCAGCTGATCCACGTCCTCCTTTAAAGTCTTCCATCCAGTCCTTTGACCGGTCGCTCTTTAAAGACAGACAGCTGGGTTCAGGAGAGTCTGGTCTCTGCTGCTGGATCCTGAAACAACAACACAACTGATAAATGTGCATGTTGGAGAAAAACTGATGAAAAATATCTTCAATCTTTTAATAAACACAACAACTGACTTTTAGAGAGAAAAGTCTTTCTGACTGTTTTAAACTCTGACCTTTGACCTGTGGTCTGGCTCTGACGTCCCCCACACAGAGTGGTTTTAGAGGGAGGGGCTCCCTCCTCTCTGTCCTCACACTGATCCATGCTGCTGAGCTCACATCCACATCAGCTCACACACACTTTGTAGCTTCACCTGCAGAGGAAACACACAACATTCATCTGCACAGCAGCTCACATGTCCATCATGTCTCCAGCTGCTCCTTCACTGATTGGCTCTTCTTCTCTGCTTCACATCAGTGTCAGCTGAATGCAGTCACACAGCAGTGAGGAAGAGGAAGCTGCCATCAGCTGCTGTACTTCTACTATCAGTCCACTAGATGGCGTCATGAAGCTGCAGCCCAGCAACATGATCCATGGACCACTGTTTCCATCCACTGACACACACAAGGACTGAGATCCACTGAGTTGATGGGACACAGTCTCTGTGTGGACAGCGTCCCTGTAGAAAACCACTGGATCAAACAAGCTACAGCTGATTATTACACACACAACAACTGGGCCAAGACTTATTTCACCTCACAGCTCCACTATCACAACATTCACTCATTTCACTCACACTGGAAATTCAAAGAGAGAAAAACACTCTCCAGCTGCCACTGACACTTATTGTCTCTGTCCATCCATTCATCGTCTGCTCCATCAAATGTCACAAAATACAGACAAATGATGCGTTCAAGTTCCTCTCAGTCTGAGGCCACGTCTTCAAATGTCTCGTTTTGTCACAGCAACAATCAAAGAGACAAAAATATTCAATTTACAGTCAAATCAAACAGAAAAAACAAGGAAATCTTCAGTTTTTAAGACTGAAAACTGAAGATTTCTGCTTGAAAAATGTTGATTGAACAACTGTTGTGGCTATAAAAGATTCTTCACTACAACATTGATGATTTGTGCCCAATAATCAATAACACGCAGTGTTTTCTATGTCTAATCAAAGACATGAATGGTGAGGACACAGAGACAGTGTCCAGCTGCTCCTCTTCTCATTCAGTCTAATGAGTCAGTGAGCTGATGGAACCTACAGAGTCACAGGACAAACATGCTGTGGTTTCATCTTTAATCGTGTGTTTCTGAGCTCATCAGGTGTTTTTAATCTACAACCTGCAGCTGCAAAGTGACCAGTAGCTTCACCTGTCAGGTACATGAGCTGCAGTACAAGCAGGAAGTAGTACAACAAGGAAATACTCAAGGAGAGTACAAGTACCTCACAACTGTATAGCACTAAATGTACTCAGTTATTGTACCTGAACCTGAAGCTGAACATCGATCAACAACACTGGAAAATCAATCATCAATCATCAATACTGTCAGTATTGATCAGTGACAGGTAGTAGCAAATAGATTCTGCTCTTATTCCAGCGCTTCTACCAACAACATCCACACAACATGGTGGACACGGTTCTGTCGGTCCAGACTTTACAGCTACAGCTCTGACTCAGCTACAGTAACATTATAATAACACAACAACAACACAACAACAAGTTGAAGGGCAGAGAACTCAGGCAGCGACAGGTGTTAACGAGGAAAAACATTCAGACTGTTCACCTTACCTTCACACGAGGGAATACACACTGCGACACAACAGCTGAGTCAAAGTGAAAGTAAACTTTAAACAGGAAGTGGGGGAGGAGGAGGAGGAGGAGGAAGAGGGGGGCTGACATCTGTAATCTGAGTAGAGAGACTGGTGTTTTACTGCTGTTTATTTCCACTACTGAACCATAAAGAGTTAAAATATCGATCTCCAGTCTGTCGCTTGTCAGAAGAACGTGTGTGTTTCCCCTGTGTGTGTTGTTGTTATGTTGCCAGACCGCCAGCAGGGGGCGACACTGATCCACTGCAGCAGGGACAACACCCACAGGAGAAGAACTCCACGGAAAAACAGGAAGAAAAATGTGGAATGAAATAGCCTGATAATACAATTTAATATAGTATCCCTTTAGTGTTGTTTTTTGGTATTATTAAATATTGTCCTATAGTTTTTATTTTATTTTATTTATTTAAAAAGGACAGTGTGCAGTGACATTAGTTATTGAAACAATAACAACAGTTTTCTTTCCTACCTATCTGTAAATTGATTCACTTATTCTTATAGAGGGATTACCAGCCTACGTCACTGACGTTCTACTGCGCATGTCGCCTGCAGAAAGAGAGCAGCAAGAGCCGTGATCATGTCTTTTTGTGCTGTTAGTTGCACTAATTGTTTTGATAAAAATAACCAAAACGCGCAAAATTTACAGAATAGCGCCAACTCGCACCCCTTTCAAGGCAACAAGAGAGAAAATAGTACATTGGCGATTCATTTCGAGCAATATAACGTGTTTGATACGTTGGTTTGAATGGTGATAAAGCTAGATATGCCCACAGGCACAGCTGGAGAACTGCAGCGAATGAGTTGTGAAATGTTTACTACGACAGTGACTGAAGACGAGGTCACATACTAATGGAAAGCAAGCTGAGATTAATCAATGTTAAGATATATTGTTTTAAATTACCGGTACATACTCAGTGGTGCACGTAACGTTACAGTTACGTTATGCAGTTGTTCCAGACTTTGGACAGGTCCGTCCTCTTCCCTCGTCTCTGACCAGGCAGCAGCTCAGTCCTCACAGACACTGAGTTTTGTAATCGTGTATTTTCCTGAACATGATTGTCTGTTAAATATCTGTAGGTAACGTTAGGGATGCACAGTGACAGTGTTGTTTTTACCGCTGACCGACCGACGCCGTGCTGTGAGTGTCCGTGGCTTGTCCCGTGGCTGAGTTTCCGTTGCCGCGGTACAAACTCGATCCTCCGTCCTGACGTTTTTTTTTTTTCCTGCCGTTATAAAACTATAAAACCGTCTATGTATAAAACACACACTACATCAGTAGGTGATAAACTGTTGTGGTAGGCTGACAACATCGCTAGCTAACACCGCTTTGACTACACTAGATCCATAGAGGTAACCATGACAACCGGTTCTTTCTGCAGTCAGGTTGCGCACGCATCCTGATTTGTTGGTAAACAGATAATCCCTCTATACCTTTTTATGTATGTAGAGTGTATTTGTCTTTTTACAAGCTCTAGAAGCTCTTATTTTGAAACGCCACACCTGCAGACTTGGCGGGTTGACCCGTTTCTAGGCAACAGTCTGCTGTGGGAGTCTGGTGGTAGGTTGACTTGTACTGAGCTCCGTTAATCTAACTTTCTATTTGAGGGTTAAAGGTGACTTTATTGATCATACATGTGAAGATCTGCTCCAGACAACAACTGCTGATGTTCTGTGATGATGCTGAGTGAGATACATGACAAGTTCATTGATACGGAAAAGCTTTTCACTCACTTTGATAGCTTCATGTTAGCTTGTGGCTAATCCTAGCAGCGTGACTGTTGAACAGGCAAAGTTTATTTTGTTCCAGTGTGTGTGTGTGTGTGTGTGTGTGTGTGTTATCCTGAGCTGTGACTGTGAAGCCTGATGCAGAGATTATTTCTCCTCTTTTCATTACCAGATGTAAATAAAGTCTGATGGGAGTCTGACAGTGACGGTCCTTGTCCTCTGTGAAACTACACGACGCATGAGAAAGCACTGAACCGCTGCGCTGCCATCAACTGTAACAACTGGTAGGTGTCACTGAGCTCAGAGATTCATAGTCCACTCACTGGCTTGTTTTCTGTCTCATTGGTGAATATGTAGTCCATTAAAGGAGCATTATCGCAAATACAGCAGTAATAGCATAAAATAAGCTGAAATATGCAAAAGATGGGTCGGGGGGAGCCATAACTAAATTTACAAAAAAAATCGCCAACAGTGTAGTGTCCGTGGGTCAAATGCAGCATTTGTCTTTGTTATGATCCAAGCCGGCCCGGCGCTTGCTGCGTTCAATTGCACTTGGAACTCGCAAATCCGACCTCCGAACCGGAAAAATGCAACAGTAAATAGTAATGTAGCAGTGTCAGGCTGCTTACAGTCACTGAATCGCTGGTAGAACACTTTGTCTCCACGTCCCGTGTCTTTCTTCAGCTGTCCTCCCAGCTTTATTAAGGAGGAGGAAGTTGCAGTTGCTGTTGTTGTCGTTGTTGTGGTTGTGCGCGACGTAGAGCTGCCGCTTCCACTAGCGAGTTTTCTTTTTCCCGCAATTGCACGTTCATTCAGCCTGGTGAGGGAGGAGGAGGGGGGAGGAGGGAGGAGGGGGGGGGGACTAAACGAGGCTGCTCTCTCTCTCTGACAGCTGCCCACTTGTTTATATCTGATAAGCTCCGCCTGTCTAGTGGCCGAATTAAGAATTTGGATTTGCGATAATGCTCCTTTAAAGCTCCAGTTGGTAAGTTGACGAAAGTGAAAGTAAACTCCGCGACTTGGTCGGAAATTTCAAGACAATACTCCGTCAGGTCCCTTTATGAAGCTCTGCCAAGCGCCCCACACACACACAGACACACACAAAGTAGCCATAAACGCACCCACAGAAGATGTACCGTATCCATAGCACGACGTGTAGGAGCGGCGATTGGCTGCTCCTCCTGCTCCCTCTACCTGACTGGTGGAGAATCGTCGGGCGCGGTGGATTTTGGCAAATATGATTACAGGCTGTAGGTGGAGCCAGAGGAGTTGGATTTTGTCCTAAATTACTCATTTAATGTCTGACCATCAGAATATAGTGACAGTTCCAGCAAATATGACTGAATAATTGTTACCAACTGAAGCTTTAAGGCGGCACAATGGGCTGTGATTCTGCTGGGTCCAGTGGTTTTTGGATATAGGCTCATGCTGAACATTGTATTGATAAACTCCTCAGTCATTCTGTGTTTATTGGGATTTAGCAGATTTACTTTGCTTTACTTTTTTATTTTTGCACAAAGTTAAAATAATACAACATAAAACATGATAGGTAACAATAGGACAGTGCAGGGAGAGGCAAAAAGCCACAATGGGCTTATTTTTAAGCCTACACCTTATATTACAGTTTAATGTAAAACAAACACAAAATAACATGAAAAAATGAATTTAAAAAAATTAATGACAACAATAATATAATAGATGATAATAGATCAGTGTTTGATAGATAACATTAAAGCAGAAGTAAGTGATATATTTGTGTTAATATAAGTCTTAAATAGTTATATCTTCCGACAGCAATCACTTCTATAGAGTGGTCTGAAACACGGGTCTGTCAGTCACTCTGCTCTGCTCTGAGCCCAGGAGAAAACATTTATCGTATCCTACAGTTTTTATCCAATGAGGAGAGAGAACGGCATGCAGGGCTGTGTGTGTGCAGCCAAGGGACGCCGTGAATGTGGCGACGTAGGGACGAGGACTGTTATGGTGCGTTCAAGGAAACTCGTATTTTTCCGACCGTGAAGTGATACCAGTTCGATCTGGTACGAGTTCACCGGTCGGAAGTTACGAGTGGCCGTTATAGTGACTTTCACTGGTAAAACAGGTCGGAAAAACACGAGTGGGTTGCCTGAAACGCTACAAAGTCGTAAGTTGTGACTTGAAGCTGTAATTTACGATTTCAAAAGCCTGCCTGGAACGCAGCATTAGCCAAAACGACCGGACCACTTACTTCTGCTTTAAGCTTCATTGTTGAAAACCACCGTGCTGTGGAGCCGTGGTTCTGCTGGAGTTCTTCACCAGCCTCTGACAGAACCTCCTGAACCTGAAGAAGGTTTTAACTGAGGCTCAACAAGACTTTACAGAAACACCATCGTCTACCTGATTGTAACAGTGAGGTGGACCTGATGTGGACTCAGTGATTAGAGGAGCTGCTGCCGGATTCACCTGTTGCTCCCGGGGCTTCATGAAAAGCAGCAGACTGGTGTTTATCCAGGCTGTGTCACAGTGATGTGAACTCTCTAGCTGCTCATGTGCTCATGTTAAACAGGAACTATGCACGACCCGGTGTCCCAGCTCTGGTCCCAGCAGAACCGCACCCCATAATAACCCATAATCTCTTCTTTATGACAGATAAGGCTACACAAATATACACATGGTAACACTTTACTTTACTTTATTTGTTTATTTGGGTGGGACAGTGCACATTAATGAACATATAAAAACATGTAAATGTGCCGGATTATTATAATTTCCATCCGGAGTCCCAAAACATAAAAACAGTACAGTGACAGAAAAACATAGTATTATAAACAACATAAGAATGCAGACAACAAGGACATAACAAAACACGTATATGATAAAATAATGATAAATAATGTTAAATAATGTTATCCACCGCTCCATGGATCGTCTTCTGGTCGGCTTCGTTGAAAACAAATGCACATGGCCAGGTGGGGGTGGAGGGTTAGCAACACAGAGGAGAAGCTGCCAGACTTGTATAGTTCCCCTTTAAATGTCACATATCAGTAAATGTATTGATTTTAATGTGTCTGGTTAATGTGTGATACAGTTAATATTTGACTGTTTGTTGAAGCTCATTTTATTTCAGTTATCTGTCCTGTAGCTTTTACAGTGTTCAAAGAGAAAAGTAAATTAAATAGCTGTTAAAAGCAGGAGGTCAGCTTGTGGAAACATCAGTGTGCTTCACCATGGTCTGACTGGAGTTTTCTTCACTAACAGCTTCTCCTTCATGGATGCTGACGACCTGTGAGCTCCATGAAGGCTCATGACAGAGGCTCATCACAGCTGCTGCTGCTACATCACATGCTGTCCACCTGGATTCATCAGCCAGCACATCTTCCCATGTGTCACAGCTGATCTACAGGGATTCAGGCAGCGTTCACACAGACTCTACACAAAGGTCAGAGACAGTCACATCCACCAGCACTGATACACAACTCTGAGTATTGATCTAATAATATTAAGTTTATTAAGTTACCAAGATGGTCGGCTACACAGCTGATGAGTTTCTAAGACTGAAATGGTCTGGGTATCATCACATAATCAATCATTCTTTTTTCTAAAGCAAAGAATCTATAAATCTGCTGTTTCTTTTATTTGGACTTTTTCCACACTTGTCTGTGTACCTAGCTACTCTCTCTGCCAAATGAGAAATGAAAAGATTAAGCAGCAAAACAAAACTCAAAACTGGATTCTCTTTAAAGAATTAGTTACTCTCATTTAGTTAAGAAACAAAAAAAAAAACAATTGATCACGTGATTTTGTTTCTAGTCTTTGGATTAAAATTACAAATCAGATACATCCAGATTAATTTGATTTCTGGATTGAAAGTAAATAATGATAAAAAAGAATTACAAAAATCAAGGAGGCATCATTTAAATTATTTAATCATTTCTTGATTGTGGCACCAAAACTCTCTTATTCTCTTTTGGTTTTAAAATAAATCACAGACTGATGTTTTTAAATTATATTAAATGTTGGATGATGTGATGAGACTCAGACCTGAAACAGTGAACATTTAACACTCACCTGTTCATATATCATCAATGTAACGCAGTGCCACCTAACAACCACAAGGGGTCAGGGCATGAACATGAATGAACACTCATAGGAAAGTGGTGTGTTCAGGTAGAAGGTCACATGACCAGGCTGGACTGCAGGCTCACTTCACTGTGTTTCAGAGTGGACTGGTTTCTGGCTCTAGTCTGAGCAACATGACTGGGAACACAGTCAGTCCACTGTTGAAGAACCATAACAACTGTAACCTACAGACGACATGAGTATAGTAGTTACAGGAGAAGCTTATGCACTGCACCAAATCTTTCCAAGAATATTTGTCTTGTTTCTTGTCAAAATGTCTCATTTCTAGTCAAAACTAATCTCTTTCCACTTAAAATAAGACTTATCACCTAAAAATTAACTTGTTTTTAGATCAATTTCACTTGTTTCAAACTAATTTTCACTTGAAATAAGTAGGAAAATCTGCCAGTGAAACTAAGTTTTTTGTGCTTGTAATGATTAAGAAAAACTTGCTCCACTATCAGATTTTTCTACTTATTTCAAGTGAAAATCAGCTTGAAGTAAAAAGTGTCTAAAAACAAGCTACTTTTTATGTGATGAGTCTTATTTTAAGTGTAATGAGATTGTTTCGACTGAAAAAAAGACAAATGTTCTTGGTAAGAGTTTGAGTTTTTGCAGTGTGGGTTAAGGTAGGAGCCAGCCAATCATCTTCAATCAAACACTATGACAACTAGTATCATATATCGCCGTGACGACAGACAGGACGTTGGATGTGATGTCAGAGAAGTGACATTGTCAGCGAGCCACACGGCTGCAACAAAGGATGTAAGGAGCCACCAGAGCAGCAGAGAGAGGTGAGTTCACTATTCACTACTATTAATGATGCACAGTAGAGTCTGTTGCAGAGCAGCGTCCATGTCAGAGATTACAAGAGTTTTTATTACAACAACTGTCACATTCACTGAAAAAGCTTCGGACTTTCGGGGTGACCTCCGTGTTATGTGGCCCACTGAATATGGCAGTAGTGGAACTCCCATCATGCCTCTGGGCTGAGCCGACGGCGTTGTGGATTTGATGCTGCGTGTTGATGAATGCTATGCTAGTGGATTAAATGGATGAGTAATGAGACTTTGACAGGAACCACATGGGGCTTTGAACCATGGATTTTCATCAACGACAACACTGACTAACAACAAAGATAATGTTCAGTAAAGTCAGATGTGTTAAACCTACAGTCACTGATGTTGTGCTTCATTTGTTTGAATCATCATCAGGAATCAGTGTTTAGTTGAAACTGTTTTCATTGTTACTAACAGGTGAATATTGTCTGTAACGGACTACAACTGGTCAGATGAAATTAGTACGAGAGCCTTACTTTCTGACCTCTTTATGTTGACATGTATATTCACACAGTTCGTCTGCTGACAGTTCTATAGTTATATGGGTCAATGACGTATAAGGATTTTCAACATGCCATTTTTAAAAAACAAAAAAAAAGAATATCTTTTGCAACTGTTCAAACAACAAGGATGTCGTGTATACAAAAAATAACGTTAAATTTTAAAATTTAGCAATTTTAGTGTTTTTTCATATAGATGAATCGCCCGTGGCCTTAAAAAATGTCATGTGGTGCAACCATAATTTATCTGAAAATTAATAAATTTTCTTAACATACTTAATATTTTTTTTTATAATAGTCAGTAATATCAAGTACATAGAAACAAAGTGTTTGCATTTCATTTGAATTTTTGCAAATACTACTCTCATATTTTAGCTCTATAATGTCACAGTCGCTATATTAATTGTAGTTGACCGACTAATTTTTTCTTTAAATTGCATAATACTGATACAAATGTTTTAAAAATACCTTTCACTTAAGCATATTGTACCAGTTATTAATGTTTAAGTTATAGAAATTAGTTATTTTAGTTTGTATTTTATTTAGGTATTGTTATTATTGGTCGCACCACATGATGTTTGGTCGCGCCAAATGACCTAAAGACATTGTATCATTAAAAATCTATTTAAAGCTACCAATAAATAATTACTTTCAAGCAAATTTCATATTGAAACCATATTTTATTAACCTTTCAAACATGAAAACAAACATTTCACATTTTTTTGACAAAAATCTCACTGTGTGTGTGCGCGTGTGTGTGCGTGGCCCAGGCCTTTTTGAACTTTGCCCAATCTTGGCCCAGTCTTTGATCAGTCTTCGCGTGAACAACATGGATACAAACATTTCATTTCATAAACATTTTTTGACTTATTGATAAAAATCTAACCGTGTGTTTGTTTGTGTGTGTGTGTGCGTATGTGCCTATGTGCCGCTAACCCCAGGCCTTTTTGAGCTTTGCCCAATCTTAGCCCAATCCTCGCATGAACAACGCAAACATTTCTTTTCTTTTCATTAAAGCAGAAGTAAGTGATATATTTGTGTTAATATAAGTCTTAATTAGTTGTATCTTCCGACAGCAATCACTTCTATAGAGTGTTTGAACCGAAACACGGGTCTGTCAGTCACTCTGCTCTGCTCTGAGCCCAGGAGAAAACTTTTCTCGTATCCTACAGTTTTTATCAAATGAGGAGAGAGAACGGCATGCAGGGCTGTGTGTGCAGCCAAGGGACGCGCCGTGCATGTGGTGACGTAGGGACGAGGACTGTTATGGTGCGTTCAAGGCAACTCGTAACTCGTGTTTTTCCGACCTGTGAAGTGGTACCAGTTCGATCTGGTACGAGTTCACGGGTCAGAAGTTACGAGTGGCCGTTATAGTGACTTTCACAGGTAAAACAGGTCGGAGAAACACGAGTGGGTTGCCTGGAACGCTACAAAGTCGTAAGTTGTGACCTGAAGCTGTAATTTACGATTTCAAAAGCCTGCCTGGAACGCAGCATTAGCTAAAACGACCGGATCGCTTACTTCCGCTTTAACATTTTTTGATTTCATGATAAAATCTAACTGTGTGTGTGTGTGCACTGCTCAGAGCTACGCTACGGAGGCTCATGGGATTTCTTGGTTTCCCTCATCAAACTCATCAAATACACAATCCAACAACTCCACAACGCTCTGGTGGACAAGTTGTGACCTGCACATTCACCACGCTATGAGATAATAACACAACGTTACCACACAGAGTTGTTGTAGAGGGAAATTGTCCACGACAGGAACGTGCATCAGCGGTTTTGCATGAATTTCCCTCTAAAACAACTTTGTGTGGTAACGTTGTGTTATTATCTCATAGTGTGGTGAATGTGCAGGTCACAACTTGTCCACCAGAGCGTTGTGGAGTTGTTGGATTGTGTATTTGATGAGTTTGATGAGGGAAACCAAGAAATCCCATGAGCCTCCGTAGCGTAGCTCTGAGCAGCTCACGGCTCTGCTCCGCCGTTCTAAAAATAGCTTGCCCCAACAAATAAAGGTAACAAACCTACTGCTATGACTATAGGGATTATGACAATGGGCCAATTTGTTGAACTATCCCTTTAACACATCTTTCTCTTCTCCTGGCAAGGTACTCTGCTCTTGCTGTGGGGTCAGAGTTGACACGCTGCCTGTGGCGAGCGCCTTTAGCTTCGCTTGGCAGTGGCATCTGTCAAAATTAATTAAAATGAGTTAAATAGGTATAATAATTTATATTTTTGCTGATAACTGCATAAATACCCAAGTGAAATGGCATGCTTTTAATATTTTTTTTCTTATATTTTACTAAAATGAACTAACCATTATTTCTGCAATATTAGCAAAATAACTCATGAAATATCAAAAAAATATTCAAAATAATACTAAAAATTAAGTACTTAATGTTTATCAATCATCAATTCAATATAAAAAGCACAAAAACTGCCAATCTAGGTCATATATCTATGATGGAAAACAATCTGCAGCGGTCGCACCACATGATAATTGGTCGCACCACATGACATTTTCAAGTTCGGTCAAATATTACTAAAACAAGATTAGCAACATAAACAAAGCTAGCTAGCTTTTCACAAAAGGACACTATGGAATTTATAATTAAAATAGATATTTGTGGAAAAAAACTTAAATTAATTGTTTTTTTGAGGTCATACCACATGATATCCAAATGTGGCAACAACATTACAGCCGTTAAAAAGGTTCTATTTTTTTTTTAAATGAGAGAGCCACAAACCTTCTTTCTGCTTCCATAGCTCTATGACAAAATGGTGGATGATAAAACTCCCTGTCCATGAGTAGATTTCAACATAAAAGTTCCAATAGTGGTCATTTCTTGATGGTCGCGCCACATGATATTTAATGAAATGGATATGAGCGGACAAAGTTTATTTGTATATTATGAAAGAAATATAACTGCAAAAGCTTTGCAATTTTGTACAGGAATACAAAACACTTTGTAAATTATGCCAAATAGGGCAGAAAATAAATTGTAATAGATTTACAATAATTTCAAATAAGTTTTCAAAACAGTAGTCAGGGCTGGACGGTCGCACCACATGATATTTTGACACTTTAAATTACAAAAAAATTAGAAATAACTCCTGATTTTTGAAAAGTTGAAGTGACTACATATATGGGAGACATACTACTTATAGATTAGTATATTTTTGTACATTTAAACCTTTTTTTAACTTAAAAAAATACAGACGGACAGAATATTTAGGCGTCACGTCATTGACCCATATATTTCCTGTATCGTTGTGTAGACTTCAGTCTGTTTTTCACTGTTCTCCACAGTTATATGCCAGAGATGGGACCAAGTCACACATGTGCAAGTCTCAACTCATTTTTCTTTGGGTAAGTCAAGTCAAGTCACCTTATTATTGCTATTTCACCCGCAGAATCTAATCTAAAGTGTCGACAATATATTAGAATAGAATAGAATAGAAAATCTATTCTATTCTATCATGACAACACCATTCTCAGTCTGCACTCAATAACCATAGACATACGGTAACAGTCGCCTGTTACCAGCGTTACCATAGCGAGGAGGAGCTAACGTGTCCTTTTTTTAATCTCCTCTCCTTCAGCCTCACGTTCTCACTGCTGCAGATGGTGCTGCAACCCAACTACAGCTGTTAGCTGATTGGCTGTTTGCCTGTCACTCGTAGCATCCTGGGATGTTTCAATGTTCCACATTCTTTGACATTTGAATATAAAATATCAAATTATTATCTAAAACTATTTGGTAACAGCGGCGGCGACGCAGTGATGAAGCAGCATCAGGCCGCTCACCGTCACTGAAACTCCAGATGAAGTCTCAGATTAAAAACACTGAGCTGCGAGCGAGGTGGTGGCTGGTCATTCAAGTCATTCAAGTCATTCAAGTCATTGTGTCTCAAGTCCCGACTCTTTAACCTCCAAGTCCAAGTCAAGTTGCAAGTCTTTTATTTTTTGTCAAGTCACAAGTCATCAAAATAGCGACTCGAGTCCAAGTCACAGTGACTCGAGTCCCCATCTCTGTTATGCTACAGTCAGGATTAGAGGTAAGTATTAAACTCTTTCATATTTATTCAGTTATTGTCATTGTAAATTGTTAAAGTAGAATTAGTGTAAAAAATCCAGCTCAGTTGGTAGAGCACCTGCCCCATGTGTTGAGGCTGTAGTCCTCACTGCAGGCGACCCCGGTTCGAATCCCGCGCTGAGCCTGCGTGTCATTCCCCCTCTCTCTGCCTCCCAATTCCCGTCTCTCTCTCAACTGTCCTGTACATTAAAGGCCAAAAAGCCCCAAAAATATACTTTAATATTTAATAAACAGCACCCACACCCTCGTCTCTGCACAGGGTTTTAACATGTCAAGATTTAAGAACAAAACTTAGTTGAATAAAATCTTAATTAACCTTCAAACATTCTGATATCCAAAATAAACATACCAGAATGATAAGTGGGTTCTTATTTTAACTGTGTGCACATCCACCCCTCCCTCTAACAAGACGTCCTGACAGGAAACACGTTTTCTTGTTATTAAACAGTTTTAGCAGCGACCGGCACCTTGGCATGTTGTATATGGTTTTATATAACATCATCATTTATCCTCTTCCTCCTTTTGTATAAAACGTTAAGTAGACATGAAACATGAAGTCATGAAGTTCACTGTTGTCACTTTGTACTGGTTCACTTTATTAGCACCGTTGCAACACAACAGTTGTTCAACAGCAGAGCATCAAGCATACATGTTTAATTAATACAGATTTATAGAACATGTTCCCCCATGTTGACTCAACAGGTTAAGTTACCTGTGTCCCAGAGTCGGAGCAGACGTCTCGTCATCATCACAGCAACACACACACAGAAATGTCATAATTTCTAAAACATAAAACTTGAGACTAAAGAGGTGTCAGCTCAAAATGAATCTGTCATCTTTCAATCTGCATTTTGAGAAAAATCTTTGCTGAGATCTTGAGTAGTTTTCAACTTTGAAACATAATTTTGTACCTCTAATAAAACTCCAAATTGAGGGACAGAAAACCACCCAGTGTTTTTGTTTACTTCCTTTTAATTTAGTTCAAACAAAGTTCACAAGAGAGGGATTATGATGACTTCCACAGTTGGGGTTAAAAACACACACACACAGGGCTTTAACGACTGAGCCGACATGTCTGAGCTCAGGCTGGTGGCTTCATCCTGACCTGGGTGAACATCTGGACCAGCTGCAGACTGTTACATGAACCATTCATCTGTTTTTTAAACCAGTCAGTCATCAAGTCTGAAGAACGCTGCTCCATACAGTGCAGTAAGAAAACTTGGTTTGACCACAATCATGGCGTCTCTTTGAGGAACAGTAGGCACAAGTGTTAAAGTAGCCACAGACCAACATGAATACAGAAACCCAGCAGAGCCGTGTCGTGTGGACCCGGTCTCTCTCTGCAGCTCCTGGATCAGGACTCTAGAGTCCGTCACGATAACCCGGTCAACCTCTCGCTCACCTCCCACAGCTTCTTAGCCAGGGCGTCGTCTCGTCCCTTCGCTGCCACCTGCTGCAGAGCGCAGTTAGAGAAGTAGCGTCCGCTCAGCGGCTCGATGCCCTCCTGCAGAGCGCAGTGCAGGCTGGTCTGAGACCCCGCCTCCGGGTCCATGAACAAGAGCTTGGCCACGGGCATCAGGAGGAGCTGCAGCCACCGGCTCAGACTGCCACACAGGGCTGTGGAGACAACTCCTGGGAGGAGCAGAGATGAGGAGCTTTAATGAGCTGCTCAGTCACACTACAGTCACTCAGTCACTCTGCTGTTAAAGGACAATTCCAGGCGAATTCAACTCAGGGGTGTATTTTCATATCATTTTAGGTCTAAAAGAATGAATCTGAAGATTTTCAGTTTAATCGCTCCTGTTTTGCGGTAGTTGCGTCTGTCCGTGCATCGCCACGGCAGCAATGAATGGGAGTGGATGTAAGTTCCGCTGTTTAGGCTGTTTCCAGCCCTCAAAGCCGCAATTTGTTTCCACAGACAGCATCAGATGGCTACTCAAACATGCACCGAGAAGTTTATTTACTTCAAGCAAGCCGACATGTTTGTAAAACTAGATCTAAATCAAAGTCTCCCGGAGTCTCGCGCGAGACCCAGTTGCAGTGCTGGTGTGTTCAGGTGCAGTAGGAAAGCTACCATTTGTGTCATAAACACAGGAATATCAACTCTTTACTTGCTTCAAGTAAAAAAAACTTCTCGGCGCATCTTTGAGTCGCCACCTGATGCTGTCTGTGGAAAAAAATGTACACTTGAAGCAAGTAAAGGAGCTTTAACACAAACATCTACCTTTATACTGTATGGAGCTTTAACACAAACATCTACCTTTATACTGTATGGAGCTTTAACACAAACATCTACCTTTATATGGAGCTTTAAAAGCTCTAGTTTTAAACCGTGTGTAGTCCACTGACCTGGGTGCAGACTGTAGCAGGTGACTCTGCTGCCCTCCAGCCGGTTGGCCAGCTCCCTGGTGAAGAGCACATTACACAGCTTGCTGCTGCAGTAGGCCTGGAGGTCGTGCCAGCCGGACCGACCCCACACCAAATCTTTCTCGGACGCCAGCAGAGGGAAGTGGACGTTACCGAAGCGGTGCAGCAGCGCGGCCACGGTGACGACGCGGCTGGGCCCGCACCGCTGCAGGAGGAGGTTGGTGAGCAGGAAGTGACCCAGGTGGTTCACCCCCAACGCCGCGCCGAAGCCGTCCGCCGTCCGCCCCGGACCCATCACACCTGAAATACAGAGAGTGTATTACAGACTGTGTACACTGTGTGAGGAATGACGTCACACTGTGAAGCCTCAAACAACATACAGTTATGTAGATTAAAAAAAACAACTTACCTCAGGCTCTCTTTGCAAAAACTGGCATTGCATCTTTTTCTTGCTGCAACCAGGTGCACATCCAACTCCTCTTCTTCCTCTCTGGATTTCTCCATACATATAAACACTTCTATTGATTCAGAGTTAACCACTATAGTCGCGCTCGATGACGATGTTTCTGTAGTTTTGATTTGTGTTGTACCCAAAAACTCAGGTGTTAGTGATGGTACCGTCACTAGGGCTGTCAACGATTATGCTAAATTTGAATATATATTTTAATATTTAAAAAAAAAACAGATTGGATTGTAAAAATTCATATTCAACTGTGGGAAAAAAACACATCAGCGGCTGCTTTGTGAGTGGGTGCACTGCAGTGAAAGGTCACAGGAGTTGCACTTGCACAGCGTCACTCACTGCTGAAAGTGAGACGCGACAGAAACAATGGCAGGTGCAGATGACAGAGAGAAAAACTAAACGTCAGAAAGTTCAGAGCAGAGAGAGCGGTTTGGACTCCCAGCAACCTAAAAAGCCCCGTTTGGAAATACTTCGGATTTTGGTCACGGCAAAAATGCGGAGCCTCGATTGCGTTACGGTCTACGGTCTTAAAAGTTTTACGGTATAGGATATTAGTCCATCTACTTATTTTGCAATGTGTAGGTATGTTTTCAAATACATGTTAAAACTGAAATGAAAATACCTATACCAGTAGTTACATCTCGTTGTATTAGTTTGTCCTCCTGTTATTGACATAATGTGCAAATATAGATATTCAAATGGTTCAATCCTATGTGTGTTTTTTTAGAGGGAATATTTGAACGTCATTTTGGAGCAATTCTGACCTCAAACTTGATGCTTAGTCCATGTCCAATAGATCCATGTCACATGTTTGTGGTCTAGAATGAACTACTAGGTCCCCTAATTCTACCACAATGTTCTGACTTTGTTTCATGAAATTAAGACAAAACATGGATGGACCATACAAAGTAAAGGGCTATTTCATCATATTTCTACATAATCTTCACCTGCGTTGTTGATGAGTAGATCCAGTCTGGGCTCGGTCTTCAAGAAGGTTTCGGCAAACCTGCGAACGGACTTCAGACTCGCCAGATCCAGCTGCATGAACATCACCTGGTTGTTCCCGCTCTCCTGAAACATAAACAACAACAAGGACTCTGGTTAGAAGAAGAAAAGTGAGGCTGATATCAAACAGGTGTGTATCTGCACTCTGCTCTGTGGTCACGGTTTTCAGATTAGTTGATCTACTGACATCATGTGAAGTGGACTCAGCGATCTCAATGAGCAGCCGACGACGCAGCGTCTTCCTCGTGGCGTACAGTACTACTCACTCTGCGGATGTCGAAAGCAGCGGCCTCAGCTCTCTCCTTGTCTCGACAGGCCAGGATCACCCGCGCTCCTCTCTTCGCCAGATCCAGAGCCGTGGTTTTGCCGATGCCAGTGTTGCTTCCTGTGCACGGGGGGAAAAAAAACATTTCAGACACGTCAAACTCAACAAAGATGGCACCGTATTGAACTCAGTGAAGCCTAACTGTCGATCAAAACCCTTTGTATTTAATATTTCTTTACTTGAAAACACATACACAAAGGATTAAAATGTAAAATATGTGACAAGGGCAGTTGGATGAGCCACCGATCCACATCATGGTGCAGCTCAAGTCACAAAAATAGAATTTAGGGGGAAAATAATAGGATGTAGCAACACTCACAATTACAAATCAACTGACTATTGACTATTTTATGTTTCATTGTAGGTAATAAATAACTAGAGATACTGTAACATACATATTATGAGGTAAATTTCCTGGACAGGTACAGGTGTGTTAACTGAACAGGTTAGCTCCTTCACTTGTCTCTCTTTTAAATAAAATATACTGCTATATTTCCTTAAATGCTGGTTATTTTCCTAAATAGTAGCTTTGATTTGCTAATTTGTTGTCAGGGCTATGATATGTATGATATGGTCAAAATCTGACTCATATATTATTAGATATTTTAAGATGCAAACTCTTTTTCCTGTTAGTTGGGACCTGTTGAAGTTCATCACCTGACCTTTATTTTGAAACATTGATCCAGCGGCCATTAAACCAACTGTAGCTTCACTTCACCGCTAAACTGTGTTGTTTTATTAACAATAAACCCCTTTTAAATCAGATTTGACACAAAACAACCAGTGTTTGAAGTAAACAGCGACGTCACGGCTGTTTGCTCCACGTGCAGCAGCAGCCGACAGGTGAGGCTCGTTACCTGTAACAATGGCCGTCTTCCCCTCCAGCGTCACGGGACTCGAACATCTCGCTCCTCGGAACAAACCGTAGTAAACTATCACGTAGAAGCAGACTGTTGCTGCTCCGAGACACAGCAGCAGCGACATCACGGCGCTGCACCGCTGCTGCTCAGTCAAGGCGGCCGACGGCACAGCGAGCGCTCTTCCGGTTGGGACTTTCAAAATAAAGTTCACGTGGCTGGATGGAAGTACAAAAAGTAGCCTATATAGGTTATTTAAAGAGCTAAAAAGTCGAAATTTATACATGAATGAATGTGATGATTTGTCATTTTCACTAATTGAAAGACTTTGCTTCAGAGGAGAAACCAACTCCGACATCTTAAGTAACTTCCGGTGGTCTTTCAGGGGTTAATGAAGAGACGTCACTCTCTACGGTTTAGAGAGAGTAACGTCTCAAAGTAATGTATTGCACCTTTCTCATCAGAGAAAATAAACACGCGCTCTACGGCTTCACTTTCCGCTGAATGAGTATGTAGCTACAATAAAACTCGGTGAGATTAAACGTCAATTTGTTTCATTATCCAACTTGTAATGAGAAACAAACCAGGAAGTGGGGAGTCGGAAACAGGGACTGTTTGCCTTCAAATTAAAGGTTGCACATTGATGGACACCTATGGAGTGCATTTTTTGTCAAAATTTGATAAATGAATAAAAAAGAAATAGAAATAAATATCGACATATATGTAAACATAATGTTTGTTTATTAATTCATTCATTTAGCCTACTGATTCTTTTTAGGGTTAGGGCCGTCCTGTATTCACTCATCTGCATGAGTACAGAAGACTGTTTTTGATGCTCTGATAAACAACTGCCTATTACTCTGTCCAGGTTTGTGTGATGTTCCCATTTAATAGTTGAAATGTTGACAAGAAAAACATAACTGGATCAATTCAACAAAAAATGGACTTGTAATGTGACACTGCTGGAAACAAAAGGAGAGAGTGAGGGAGTGAGTGATCAAGGGGTAAAAAAAAAAATACTGCATCACCTGACCACCCATAAGGTAGACAAATAAACAGACATGGTTCCTATAAACATTTTTTATTTATTATTTCACATCCAATTATTTACAGGACAGATAAATTCAGTTTAACAATAAACTCAGTTACAGAAATGATTATTATCTGATAGGATCAGTGTGGTTTTTGTGCTGCTCTATATGAAAATCCACATGACATAAAATCGATAATTGCTTCAGTAAAAACATTTTTTTTTAAAAAACATTTCATTAATCATATACTGTCCATACACTTTTTGCACTTTTGCACAAGTCAGTATTTTTCTGTTCACTCCACTACCTCACTGCAAAATCACAACTTGCTTCCCACTCACATCAAAGCTGTTTGTTGGGTCAACGTTTTGGTTTATCGACATTCATCAGGACCGACACATAAATCTTCTTGATAACACTCCACTACCTCGTCCAGTATTTACATTGTTTTTTTAGTTCTGTGTATGTTACCACTGTTGTATACATAAACCGTACATTTATTCTAATCCATGTCCCCCATATTGTCCAATATTTCAGCATTTTTTTAGTAGCCTACAAAAGAGTAAAGTGTGTCTAAAGGAAGAAGTTTATAAGAATCACTGAGAAGAGTTTTAAAAATTCAACTGATTTAATCCATGAATGTGAAAACGTGAGTGAGAGACAGAGACAGACATGTAGAGACTGAACTGTCTGTTCAACAGTAAGAAGGTTTCTGTGACAGGAGGAGACTCTGCTTCACTCAACACAGAGACACTGAGGAACGAGTACTGAACCAGAATCCAAACCCAGGATACAGAGGTTGAGTGAAGGTGGTGTTTAAGGTGTAGATGTGGATCAGTGAGTCAGAGGAGACTCTGTAGAAGGACAGAGAGCCAGCAGGACAGTCCACATACACTGCTACTCTGTTAGAGACAGAGGAGGAGGAGGAGGAGGAGGAGGAGGAGGAGGAGGAGGAGATACGTGTCTGTCTGTTATTGTGCCAGACGTAGTAATCACCATCATCATAGCAGTTCAAACTCCAGGACTGATCGTTCGCTCCAAACCAACAGTCTACACTGTTTCCTTTCCTTCTGATTCCTCTGTAACTCACTGATATATAAACGGTTCCTCTCGTCTCGACCTCCCAGTAGCAGCGACCAGTCAGACCAGTTGAACACAGCATCTGAGGTTGAAAGTCAAATCTGTCTGGATGATCAGGATATGACTGATCCTCCTCCACACGTGTCGCCTTCCTGTTGTTGTCAGACAGTTTGGTCTTTGTGTACACTGTGTTTGTGTCGATTGTGAGTGGACAGGAATCTGATGGAGAGAACAAGACACAGCTGCAGTTATTGATCATGTGATCAGTTATTGACAGTTTGATGAAGACTCATGAGGTCAGTGATGTGACAGTGTGAAGATGGTTGAATGTGCTGCTTTGTTTCCATGAATCAAAGTAAAAACAGACTTACACTTCCTCAGACCTGGTGTCAACCATGGGACTCCAGCAGGCTCCACCCTGAAAGGAGGAGGGGGGTCAGAGCAGCACCTTCTCTGTCAGCATGCACACATGGACATTACATGGCTCTCACACACACACTGTTTTATCACTGTGTTCACATGGAGGCTGGTATGTATGGATGAACACTGAGCACAGAGAAGAAGGAGCTGGAGTCTTTATCTAGTGATGCAACACAGTCTCACTCCCAAGGCGTAATAAACGGACGTTTGGTCAGGGCCCTTTCGCGTTGTTTCCAGACGCTCAAGGTACCCCTCAGCGTGGGACCTGAACGCACAGGGATTTCAATTGATTTTAATGCAATCCCCTCCGCGGCGATATGTGACGCTCAGAGCAAGTGCTCCAGCCATCCATTCACTCCTATTCCGATCCGGCCGCGGTGCTGAAAGACGCCGTGAGCTCCCCTCCCATTGGATAACTGAACCTCGTACCGTTTGCAGCTGAATTCGTATATTTATACAGCAATTTGGCCGCAAAAATAACATTTCAACATATTTTTATGACATTTCTAACGAGAAATGTGTGTTTTACTTTCAAAATCTATGTTGAACGAATTCAAATTATATTTTGTTTGGCAAATTGAATCTGTTAAAATGTGTACAATATGTTAATTCAGCTTTCTGGCCATAAAAACAACATTTCGGGATATATCTGGCATTGTTTGAGGACATTTCTAGCGAGAAATGTATGTTTTACTCTCTAAATATATGTTGAATGAAAGCAGATTGTGTTTTATTTGTCCTGTAACAATATCACAGCTTGTGCTTGTGACTGTAGAGCCGCTTTGGGCGTCATGTTGCCATAACAACGGCCCGCAGAGACTCCGTTCCGGAGTCAGAATCATGGTGCAGCTTCCTCATAATCTGATGACAGATTATGAGGAAGCTGCACGCTTTTCAAACCTGCTCAGCAATGTAAACTGCAACGTGACCTCATTTTAACCGACAGTATATTTATACGAAGGATTCAAACGATTTACAGGCCGGACCTATTTCTCCAGCCGACAGGCGGACAGCTTCCGCGTTGTTGCCGAGGATGTGACGTCATTGCAACGGCGCCACCATAGACTGCGACACTGCCATCTACGGCGTCTGGACGGAACTACAACACCTTAACAGTGTGTTTTGTTAGTCAGTTGTGATCATGAGGAGTGGAAATTAAGCCATGTTGATTTAATTCAACAACATGTGAATAAACAGTGAGGAATCGGAACAGTTAGACAGCTCTTTTTCAACAAAGTCCAAATAATTCAAGTAACTCAAGTCATATAGGCCTTTTTTTTTTAATTCCAGAAAACAACATTTCTCCCCCCTTCTCCCTCCTCCCGCCCAGGAACCTTAGTTTATAATATAGTGTAGAATGAACCCATCCACTGTAGTAATGTTTATGCACAACTGCACCACTTTAGCCAGCTCCTTTATTTCTGGTTTTACATTGGACAAACTGATTAAGGCTCCATTTTCAGGAGACACAGCTATTCTTTAATAACTTCTACATTCGTTGGGTTACGTTCAGAGGTTTATCAGGGCAGGGCCTAGGGTCATCCAGTGTTAGCAATTACAGACCCATCTGACCTTCACAGGGGTCACAGGTCAACTTTTCATGTGAAATTTGACGATATTTGCAATTATTTCAGGCATAAAACACCAATACTTTGAGCCGAGAAGCTGAAATGTTAGCTTCTAGTCCAGACCTTTGAGCAGATTGAGCGTGCCAAATATCAGGGCTGTGTTCCACTCAGAAGTGTCCAAAATGGCCAAAAAGCAGTGTTCATTTCTGATCCTTCATTGTGTACAAGACTAAATTCAACAGATAGTCTTTAATAACTTCCACATGCTTTGAGCTGGAAGTCTGAAAGTTTCAGGGTTTTGTCAGGGGCCTAGGGCCACCCATTATCTGCAATTTCAGACCAATCCCACATTCAGAAGGGGTCAAAGGTCAAGGTTTAGTGTGAAATTTGACGATTTTTGCTATCAATTCAGGCATAAAACACCAATACTTTGAGCTGGGAAGCTGAAATCTTTAGATTCTATTCCAGACCTTGGAGCAGATTGACGGTGCCAAATATCAGAGCTGTGCTCCACTCGGAAGTGTCCAAAATGGCCATGGTAAGTGTCAAAGGTCGCAGGGGTCAAACATCAAAGTGAGTCCTAACAAAACACACACGCTTTAAGTAATCATCATGAAATTTAGATGAGTTGTATATCAGAGAGTCCTCTATCAAAATATTGCGTTCCTGTTGCGCTGGGGGCCCCTGGAGGCCCCTGGGGGCCACTTGGCTTTCCCATGCTCCCATAGAGTTGGGTGTCGGGGTGATGGATAAGGGCCTCACAATGAGTCCACAGGCCAAGTTTCAAGTGATTCGGTTGGTTTCTATGGAAACAGCGGCCTCCTGGAGACAGAGGAATGCGGCTGTTTGAAGCCCCGCCTCTCGAAAAGTAATGGCTCAATCAGGACCGAACGCACATCAACGCGTTCGTCTTGGGCCCCCGGAACCACTGATATCAAATTCAGAACTGTACGACTTTTAGAAATATATTTCATCCATGTCAGCTTTTCTGACTCAGAAGGTCTCTCAGGCATTAAGTCTGAGAGGCTCTGAATCCGCGTTGATGTGCGTTCGGTCCTGATTGAGCCATTACTTTTCGAGAGGCGGGGCTTCAAACAGCCGCATTCCTCTGTCTCCAGGAGGCCGCTGTTTCCATAGAAACCAACCGAATCACTTGAAACTTGGCCTGTGGACTCATTGTGAGGCCCTTATCCACTGACCCGACACCCAAATCTGTGGGAGCATGGGAAAGCCAAGTGGCCCCCAGGGGCCTCCAGGGGCCCCCAGCGCAACGGGAACGCAATATTTTGATAGAGGACTCTCTGATATACAACTCATCTAAATTTCATGATGATTACTTAAAGCAGATATCATCGGCACGGCCGTTTCGGCTAATGCTGTGTTCAAGGCAGGCTTTTGAAACCGTAAGTTACAGCTTCAAGTCACAACTATGACTTGGTAGCGTTCCAGGTAACCCGTAGCTCGTGTTTTTACCGTCCTGTTGTCTGTGAAAGTTCCCTATAACGGCCACTCGTAACTTCCGACCCGTGAACTCGTACCAGATCGAACTGGTATGACTTCACAGGAAGGAAAAACACAAAGTACGAGTTTCCTTGAACGCACCATGAGTTAGCAGCCCCCGCCCTTGTCAGGCATCAATTGGTCCTCGTGCTACGTCACCACATTCACGCGCATCCCTTGGCTGCACACACAGCCCTTCATGCCGTTCTCTCCCCTCATTGGATAACACTTGTATCCCACAAGGAAAATTTTCTCCTCGGGTTACAGCAGAGCAGAGTGACGGAGAGACTCGTGTTTAGGCTGAAATACTTCATGTAAGTGATTGCTGACGGAAAATAGGACTATTTAGGACTTATATTAACAAAAACATTCCACTGATATCTGCTTTAAAGCGTGTGTGTTTTGTTAGGATTAACTTTGATGTTTGACCCCTGCGACCTTTGACACTTACCATGGCCATTTTGGACACTTCTGAGTGGAGCACAGCTCTGATATTTGGCACCGTCAATCTGCTCCAAGGTCTGGACTAGAATCTAAAGTTTTGAGCTTCCCAGCTCAAAGTATTGGTGTTTTATGCCTGAATTGATAGCAAAAATCGTCAAATTTCGCATTAAACCTTGACCTTTGACCCCTTCTGAATGTGGGATTGGTCTGAAATTGCAGATAATGGGTGGCCCTAGGCCCCTGACAAAACCCTGAAACTTTCAGACTTCCAGCTCAAAGCATGTGGAAGTTATTAAAGACTATCTGTTGAATTTAGTCTTGTACACAATGGGGGATTAGAAATGAACACTGCTTTTTGGCCATTTTGGACACTTCCGAGTGGAGCAGAGCTCTGATATTTGGCACCGTCAATCTGCTCCAAGGTCTGGACTAGAATCTAAAGATTTCAGCTTCCCAGCTCAAAGTATTGGTGTTTTATGCCTGAATTGATAGCAAAAATCGTCAAATTTCACACTAAACCTTGACCTTTGACCCCTTCTGAATGTGGGATTGGTCTGAAATTGCAGATAATGGGTGGCCCTAGGCCCCTGACAAAACCCTGAAACTTTCAGACTTCCAGCTCAAAGCATGTGGAAGTTATTAAAGACTATCTGTTGAATTTAGTCTTGTACACAATGAAGGATTAGAAATGAACACTGCTTTTTGGCCATTTTGGACACTTCTGAGTGGAACACAGCCCTGATATTTGGCACGCTCAATCTGCTCAAAGGTCTGGACTAGAAGCTAACATTTCAGCTTCTCGGCTCCAAGTATTGGTGTTTTATGCCTGAAATAATAGCAAATATCGTCAAATTTCACATGAAAAGTTGACCTGTGACCCCTGTGAAGGTCAGATGGGTCTGTAATTGCTAACACTGGATGACCCTAGGCCCTGCCCTGATAAACCTCTGAACGTAACCCAACGAATGTGGAAGTTATTAAAGAATAGCTGTGTCTCCTGAAAGTGGAGCCTTAATCAGTTTGTCCAATGTAAAACCAGAAATAAAGGAGCTGGCTAAAGTGGTGCAGTTGTGCATAAACATTACTACAGTGGATGGGTTCATTCTACACTATATTATAAACTAAGGTTCCTGGGCGGGAGGAGGGAGAAGGGGGGAGAAATGTTGTTTTCTGGAATTAAAAAAAAAAGGCCTATGACTTGAGTTACTTGAATTATTTGGACTTTGTTGAAAAAGAGCTGTCTAACTGTTCCGATTCCTCACTGTTTATTCACATGTTGTTGAATTAAATCAACATGGCTTAATTTCCACTCCTCATGATCACAACTGACTAACAAAACACACTGTTAAGGTGTTGTAGTTCCGTCCAGACGCCGTAGATGGCAGTGTCGCAGTCTATGGTGGCGCCGTTGCAATGACGTCACATCCTCGGCAACAACGCGGAAGCTGTCCGCCTGTCGGCTGGAGAAATAGGTCCGGCCTGTAAATCGTTTGAATCCTTCGTATAAATATACTGTCGGTTAAAATGAGGTCACGTTGCAGTTTACATTGCTGAGCAGGTTTGAAAAGCGTGCAGCTTCCTCATAATCTGTCATCAGATTATGAGGAAGCTGCACCATGATTCTGACTCCGGAACGGAGTCTCTGCGGGCCGTTGTTATGGCAACATGACGCCCAAAGCGGCTCTACAGTCACAAGCACAAGCTGTGATATTGTTACAGGACAAATAAAACACAATCTGCTTTCATTCAACATATATTTAGAGAGTAAAACATACATTTCTCGCTAGAAATGTCCTCAAACAATGCCAGATATATCCCGAAATGTTGTTTTTATGGCCAGAAAGCTGAATTAACATATTGTACACATTTTAACAGATTCAATTTGCCAAACAAAATATAATTTGAATTCGTTCAACATAGATTTTGAAAGTAAAACACACATTTCTCGTTAGAAATGTCATAAAAATATGTTGAAATGTTATTTTTGCGGCCAAATTGCTGTATAAATATACGAATTCAGCTGCAAATGGTACGAGGTTCAGTTATCCAATGGGAGGGGAGCTCACGGCGTCTTTCAGCACCGTGGCCGGATCGGAATAGGAGTGAATGGATGGCTGGAGCACTTGCTCTGAGCGTCACATATCGCCGCGGAGGGGATTGCATTAAAATCAATTGAAATCCCTGTGCGTTCAGGTCCCACGCTGAGGGGTACCTTGAGCGTCTGGAAACAACGCGAAAGGGCCCTGACCAAACGTCCGTTTATTACGCCTTGGGAGTGAGACTGTGTTGAGTGATGATACAGAGCAGGAGGAGACCAGGAGGAAACACTTCATCATGTCTTTTCTCCATGTGATGTCACTGCAGTGTGAGACACACACTTTCACTCTCTGACTCTCAAGCTGCACAAACACACGTCACAGCAAATAAGATGAAGACACAACAGGTGGAGCTGACCAGCCCAGATATCCCATAATGCACCAGGAAAAAAGAACAGTGAACAGTGGATGGTTTCAGTGTTTGATGAGGAAGGAAACTCAACACGTTTGTTAGAGCTCAGTGAAACACACATTGAGTTTAGTGAGAAACAGTCAGTATGTTTACATGCAGAGCTTAATCGAGCTCTGCTCAAAATTCGATTTTGGTCGGACTTCTGTCCTTGTCTCAATTTACATGCAACTGAGAAAAACGAATAACTGACGGGGTCCGCCCCCTCATGCGGCGCCACCCGTTGTTTCAGCGGGTTAATACGCCCCCTGTCCTGTTGACTTTTCTGTCACCTCGTAAAAAAACTGAATATAAACAATTTAGTAGATTAATAATAAATTCTCAACTGCAGTTCCCGACCAGACGCGTCAGTCTGGGCCGGATTCGCGCTGAGAATAGGGTACGGGCTTCCTTTTTTCCTCTCTCTCTCTCTCTCTCTCTCTCTTTTAATAAAACACTCTTGCTGGTCACGCTGTGTGAAATGCATTGAATCAGCGCTGTTGTTGGGTTTTTTTCTTTACTTCAGGTGGCTTCTCTGCTCCACTTGGTGCCGTCTCTACTGTTGTGGAGCATGCGCACATGCATTGTCCAGTTATACTCCGACTAAAGTCAGAGAAAATCGAATTCCAATCGCATTATCTGGGTGTCTTAATCAGAATTCTCCAACTCCGATTTCAGTCGGACTAAGGTCATTACATGTACTTCAGTTGTCCTGTTATAGTCGGATTAAGGCAATAATTCGTTTTTTTCAAGTGTCATGTAAACGTACTGACTGAGTGTGAACACAACTTGTGTTTGTTTGAAGATCTGATCTGGAGTCAGACGTGTTGGCGCAGCACACACACAGTCTGAAAACAGCTGTTTGATCACACACACATTCAGCCACAAACACTGATTATTACACTGTTCACTACACTCACTTTCTTCTGATTGACAGCTCCAGGCCTCTGGACAGTGAGGACATCTGGATGTCACACTGTGATTTACTGTCTCCTTAACACAACAACACATCTCATCAGGACAAGATCAGGATCTCAGAGACACTGATCTGATTATTGATCATCAATATCTGACCAGACAGAGACCTGATGGTGCCGCCTGGTTATTTCCTCCTTGGTTGGAGACGCTGGGAGACGAATGTTTCTGAGCAGTGGACATGCTTTGATTCTTGTTGCTGTGTTGTTATTAATGTGTCCACACTCAACAGGTGTCTACGGTCTCTGGGACTGTTCAGGTCAAACACTCTGTTGGTTCAGGAGCAGTTCAACCAGCTGCAGCTGAAATGTTTCCTGATACACTCTGAAATAAAGTCTGATCCAAACATCTGGAGAGACTCAGAGCACAGCTGCCAACAGCTGCTTTCATCACTGAC
The DNA here is from genome assembly GCF_045865225.1 of Trachurus japonicus. Lineage (NCBI taxonomy): Eukaryota > Metazoa > Chordata > Actinopteri > Carangiformes > Carangidae > Trachurus > Trachurus japonicus. Next base: position 8,684,013 of record NC_140919.1, on the reverse strand, counting down.
ATCTCTTCTCCTGAATATGACACAGTGAGTCATGATGAGACACTGAAGTCATCATGAGGAGAAACTCCTGATCCCAGTAGTTCATCACTGTGACTGATGAAAGCTGCACAGCTCATGTTTGAAACACGCGTTGTAGTGACAACGTGAGAATGCTTGATTTGCCGTGGTAGATCAGCCGGCGACGGCAGGCAACGCCGGTACAATGGCTTAAGTCTCGATCAGCGGAGCGAAGATCTATTTCCGGCTGCTGTAGCAGTGGCAAAATCCGCAGTTGCTTAAAGTTCCTAGTGTGTGTGGCTGCAGCAGCCTCTCCATACCTGAGAGAGTCCAGCTTCCAATCTGGATCCTCCAGTCCAGCAGACAGCAGCTTCACTCCTGAGGCTCCTGGATGATTGTAGCTCAGGTCCAGCTCTCTCAGATGGGAGGGGTTGGAGCTCAGAGCTGAGGCCAGAGAAGCACAGCCTTCCTCTGTGACCAGACATCCTGACAGACTGAACACACACAACAACACACAGGAACCCTCTGTCAACACCTGCTGCTGTGTTCAAGTGGCATCAGATAAACAGCTGGATGGATCCTCACCTGAGAGTCTCCAGTCGACAGTGTGGACTCTCCAGTCCACCAGACAGCAGCTTCACTCCTGAGTCCTGCAGGTTGTTGTTACTCAAATCCAGGTGTCTCAAATGAGAGGGGTTGGAGCTCAGAGCTGAGGCCAGAGAAGCACAGCCTTCCTCTGTGACCAGACATCCTGACAGACTGAACACACACAACAACACACAGGAACCCTCTGTCAACACCTGCTGCTGTGTTCAAGTGGCATCAGATAAACAGCTGGATGGATCCTCACCTGAGAGTCTCCAGTCGACAGTGTGGACTCTCCAGTCCACCAGACAGCAGCTTCACTCCTGAGTCCTGCAGGTTGTTGTTACTCAAATCCAGGTGTCTCAAATGAGAGGGGTTGGAGCTCAGAGCTGAGGCCAGAGAAGCACAGCCTTCCTCTGTGACCAGACATCCTGACAGACTGAACACACACAACAACACACAGGAACCCTCTGTCAACACCTGCTGCTGTGTTCAAGTGGCATCAGATAAACAGCTGGATGGATCCTCACCTGAGAGTCTCCAGGCTACAGTGTGGACTCTCCAGTCCACCAGACAGCAGCTTCACTCCTGAGTCCTGCAGGTTGTTGGTGTTCAGGTCCAGGTGTCTCAGACTAGAGGACTGGGAGCTGAGGACTGAGGACAGAGCTTCACAGCTTCTCTCTGAGAGGTTACAGCCGCTCAGTCTAATGAGATGATCACGAAGAATTAAAGGAGAAGGGAATTTATTATCTGACCTGTTGCAAAAACAAAAGTGTTTTTATGTAATGATGAATAAATGCTATCTTTACACTTACAGAGCTTTTTTGGAGGCTTTGCCTTTGACCAATGGCAGCAGCCTCAGAAGAACATCCTCTGAAGCAGAGTATTTCTTCAGGTCAAACTCGTCCAGATCTTCTTCTGATGACAGTAAGATGAAGACCAGAGCCGACCATTCAGCAGGAGACAGACAATGTGTGGAGAGACGTCCTGATCTCAGGGACCGTTGGATGTCCTTCACTAGAGAACGATCATTCAGTTCATTCAGACAGTGGAACAGGTTGATGCTTTTCTCTGCAGAGGGAGTCTCTGCAATCTTCTTATTGATGTACTGGACTGTTTCCTGATTGGACCGTGAGTCACTTCCTGTCTGTGTCATCAGACCTCGTAGGAGATTCTGATTGGTCTTCAGTGAAAGACCCAGGAGGAAGCGGAGGAACAAGTCCAGGTGTCCATTTGGACTCTGTAAGGCCTCGTCCACAGCACTCTGGTAGAGGTTTGTCTCTGCAGATTTGATTCCTGTTGTTTCAGTCTTCTTGGAGGTTGTTTGTTGTTGTTGTGACATCAGGTTGAGTCCAGAGCTGATGAAGGTCAGATGGACATGAAGAGCAGCCAGAAACTCCTGAACACTCAGATGGACGAAGCAGAACACCTTGTCCTGGTACAGGCCTCTCTCCTCTTTAAAGATCTGTGTGAACACTCCTGAGTACACTGAGGCTGCTCTGATATCGATGTCACACTCTGTCAGGTCTGATTCATAGAAGATCAGGTTTCCTTTCTGCAGCTGCTCAAAAGCCAGTTTCCCCAGAGTCTCAATCATCTCCCTGCTCTCTGGACTCCAGTGTGGATCCGTCTCAGCTCCTCCATCATACTTAACCTTCTTCAGTTTTAGATGAACCACCAGGAAGTGGATGTACATCTCAGTCAGGGTCTTGGGCAGCTTTCCTCTCCTTCTGGTCTTCAACAGCTCCTCCAGAACTGTAGCAGTGATCCAGCAGAAGACTGGGATGTGGCACATGATGTGGAGGCTTCGTGAGGTCTTGATGTGGGAGATGATCTCTCTGGCCTGCTGCTTATCTCTGAACCTCTTCCTGAAGTACTCCTCCTTCATTGGGTCAGTGAACCCTCTGACCTCTGTCACCATGTCAACACAGTAAGGAGGGATCTGATTGGCTGCTGCAGGTCTTGTGGTTATCCAGAGGCGAGCAGAGGGAAGCAGGTTCCCCCTGATGAGGTTGGTCAGCAGCACGTTGACTGAGGTGGACTCTGTCACATCAGTCAGGATCTCAGTGTTGTGGAAGTCCAGAGGAAGTCGACACTCGTCCAGACCGTCAAAGATAAAGACGACCTGGAACTGATCAAACCTGCAGATTCCTGCTTCTTTGGTTTCAGAGAAGAAGTGATGAACAAGTTCCACCAAGCTGAACTTTTTCTCTTTCAGCACATTCAGCTCTCTGAAGGTGAAGGGAAATGTGAAGTGTATGTCCTGGTTGTTTTTGTCTTCAGCCCAGTCCAGAGTGAACTTCTGTGTTAAGACTGTTTTTCCAATGCCAGCCACTCCCTTTGTCATCACTGTTCTGATTGGTCGGTCTCTTCCAGGTGGGGCTTTAAAGATGTCTTCTTGTCTGATGGTTGTTTCTGGTCTGTCTGGTTTCCTGGACGCTGTTTCAATCTGTCTGACCTCATGTTCATCATTGACCCCTCCAGCCCATCCCTCTGTGATGTAGAGCTCTGTGTAGATCTGGTTCAGAAGGGTTGGGTTTCCTGCTTTAGAGATCCCCTCAAACACACACTGGAACTTCTTCTTCAGGACAGATTTGAGTTTATGTCCACAAACTGGAGCAAAATATTCTGAATGAAAACATAAGAAAAATGATCAAATACAAAATATAACATTTTAATTCCTCTAAATAACGACTATATGAACGTTTCCCTCCATGTGTTGATGTCAGTGAATTTCTCATTTGTTCATCATGTTGAATCTTTAGAGAAATCCTCTTACTGGTCTGCAGACGCTCAGCCAGCTCCTCCTGCTTCATCCTCCTCAGGAAGTTCACTGTGATCTTCACTAATGCCTCTCTGCTGCTCCTCCTCTGCTCTTCATCCTCACTGTCCATAACCTCCTCTTCCTCCCTCTCACTCCCTGAGCATTCTGGGTAATCTGGACTCAGAGCCTTGTGGATCTTCTTCAGCTCGTTCTTGACAAAAGTGACCATGTTCTCCTCCAGCAGCTGGAACAGAAACTCTATGAGTGACAGCATCAAACTAAAACCATGGAGCCAAACATCAGATCCATGTTGGACAGACTGACGATCCACTGGTGTCAAAGTGCAGCATGGAGATGATGGTGAACACAACAGATGTAACAGCAGCTGTTGGACATGTCCTCACCATAAACATGGAGTCCAGGTGTGTTTGATGCTGCTGGGCAGACTGACCACTGGGAACCTCTGAGCTCTCCTGGTCCACTCTGTGGAGGAATCAGTGTCAAGGGAACATCAGGACAGAGAGATAATACAAGATGGACTTTATATGTCCCCTGAGGACGTTCACAACAGACAGAGACACTTTGGTTTCAGACCTGGTCCAACAACACGTCGTACAAACTGGTTCCTTTCTACAATAACCTGAGTCTGACTGTCAGTTACAGCTTACATCTGATCAGCTGATCCACCTCCTCCTTTAAAGTCAATGAGAACGCCCTTTGAGTCGTTGCTCTTTAAAGACAGACAGCTGGGTTCAGGAGAGTCTGGTCTCTGTTGCTGGATCCTGAAACAACAACACAACTCATGTTTAACTCTTTCACTGCCAAAGACGAGTTATCTCGTCTTAGCGAATCCAAGCGTAGTCTGCCAAAGACGAGATAACTCGTCTTAGCGTTTTTTTAATGGCAACGCCATGCTGAATGTCTTGCCCTACTCCTCTGTGAAGATCAGACTTGTATCATCAAAATAAAGTGCAGAAAAACACATTTGGATTGAGAGATGTAAAAAATATAGCGTATCCCCCCCCCCCCCTCACGGAGCGGTGCGGGTGTCTGACTGCAGTGGCGCCGCTCCGTGACACTCTGGCCACCGGTGAGAGCTTAGGGGGCGGCGGCGGGGCTCATGGCGGCTCGGCAGCTCGTTGAAGCTCTGTGCAGCTCCGTGATACAAAGCACAAACGTTAGTAACAACAACCCCGTCGATCGCTCGTCGTTAGTCATCAAGAGCGTTTGGAAAGTCGCCAGATTTTGCGAGAAATCACTCGGATAGCAGCTTGAAAACCCCGCGATCTACAGTAGTGTGGATGAGGAACGGACGGCGCCGGCGAACGTGACGAGAGGTAAACGTGGTGGGAGTGTCTGTACTCTGTTGTGAGCGCACATGTCTGTGGCTGTGAGTTCAGGGGGCGTCAGCCAGAGCTGTCGGCTGTGTGTGTGTAGATGTGTGTGAGACAGAGAGAGTGAGTGAGACCGCTGCCTGCTGACCAGAGGAAGCTGGATCTGATCTAAAGCGCCGTGTTTCGGCTACAAAAACCTGTCGAACTGATCCGCGCGCGCGCGCGCGCACACACACACACACAGACACACACGCACGCACACACACACACACACACACAGACACACACACACACACACGTATGCACACACGTATGCACACGCACACGTCACGTACGCACACACACTAAAAAAAAGGAAAGAAAAAGTTGTAACTCAAAGAAAAGAAAGAAAAAAGGCTGCAGAAGTGTGTGTCAGTAGCTAAATATTTTGTCTTTTGTCATCAAAAGTCATTTGTCAGTGTTGATTTAGTTGTTGTTTACAAGAGAACAACTGTACAGATGTTGAGGCGTCACTAAAGCAAAATATAAAGGAGCCAATTGTACTGGTTCACCTGAAAATGACAGCCGACACAAAAACCTCTTTTTCTCAAGATTTTGGTGCCAAAATGGCATTTTGGGCTAAACTAACCTATATTCAACCGTCAATTTCACAAGACTGGAACAAGATAGAAACAAACAGGTTTTTTTGCTGGAAACTAGAGACCCTCTTCTTTCCTTTGATGGGTTGAATGTGTATGTAGTAACAGTACATAATATTATGGTGGGTCTACGGAAATCAGTCAAAAAGCTGGAAAATGCCTGGCAAGCTGGAGGAAGCTGCTGTGAGAATGGCTGGCAGTCAAAGAGTTAACAGTTTTAGGTTTTCAAAAGTATTCTCTGCAAAGATATTTTTAACCTTTACAAATGTGAATGACTTCCTTTTCCTACATTTTGTAACATGGGCCTGTAGCAACCAAAAACGTAATAACGGCCAATAACGTAATAACAGCCAATAACGTAATAATTTTGGCCATTTTAAATGTAATAAAGCCAATAATGTAATAACGTGCCAATAATGTAATAACATTTTTGAGCCAATAACGTAATAACTAATTTGCCAATAATGTAATAAGTTATTACATTATTGGCTGGTTATTACGTTATTGGCCTAGTATTAAAAAAACCTTTGATAATGTAATAATACATAAATATGACTGCAGTTCTTGGAAATAAAAGGCTTTTGTGCAGTTTTGTGCAGATTGCTAATCAAAAATAGGTATAATGGATGACATAGTCGTCATATTTATTCATCCAAGACATGTACTATCTTTCACCTCTCTCTCTCTCTCTCTCTCTCTCTCTCTCTCTCTCTCTCTCACTTCTAGCATTGCTTAAAGATATGTTTGCAAACGGAAGAAGTAAGCATTGAAGGCTATCAACAACCTCCAAAACATAACCAAACTTGTGTATTGAATGTGATAATCCCAGCATGGCTCGGAGGAGCATTGGCGTTTTTTGGTTTTACCATTGATTTTTTTTTTTTATTAACATATTTAGCCATCATTTTTCCAACTTGATGGTGAAGTGGCAGCAGAATTGTACAACACCATTCAGAAATCTCTTTCTCAAAGAAATGTTTTCTTTCCCAGCACCAATCAACAAATAGATCACTACTGAAACCAGCTGTTGGAGATTGTTGTGATATTTACCCCAAAATCGTATATTGCTATAATGTTTGGGATATTGACATTTGCCTTAGACATATGATACGCTCGTGACAATCAGATTAATAATGAAGCATGTAATCAACTTTTCTATAATTGGTGTAATTACTGTGTTTCCTCTTACAGCCCAGAGAATGACATACACATGACAGGGGAAGTAGCAGTTACACACGGGGACTGAGTGTACTGGTTGTTTGATAAACAACTGGGATATCTGGTCTTCGTACATAACTGTGATAGTCAGCTGACGCAGGGAAAAGCTGACGAATGCGGGGAGGGCTGTATTTCTTGTCCTTTTCTCTTTCTCTTGTCCCTTGTTTAATAGGAGCTATCAACAGCTGATTAGCACCAAGCATGAGATTGGGGTCAGACACGAGGTCATGGCGTATGGACTCCAGCCAATGAGGATGCACATTACATCAATTACATCATATCTTTTATTTGTGTAATCAGTAACTATAAAACTGGACAGGGACAGGAGACAGCATCAGACTTGGTGAACTGATGCTGCTGCGGCATGTTGGTCAGGGAAACTTAGTCTGGTCCGGAGCTCTGTACACCATCTCTTTTCCTAGTTGATTCTTTTATAAATAAATTTTGGCAAATTTTGTAACTGAACGTCTCCTGCGTACTTCATCAAACGAACACGCAAGTTCAAGTTTTAGAACTCTTCAAGATCTAAGATGAAATCTCTGCAGGTTTCATACGTCTAACTTTGTTTTTCATGTTTGAAAATTAAGAACTACATTAACACGTTGAGATTAAAGGTCCCATGTTGGATAAAGTGACATTTCAATGTTTTTTTTATTTGTTTGTTTTTACAGTGATGATAAAGCAGCTTTAGGTTCTATGTTAATACTGTGAAAGTCTAAAGGTAGATGTTTGTATTGCTCCATACAGTATAAAGGTAGTTTTTTCATTCACAAATGTAAAAAAAAAACACACAAAAAAAACATTATACATTAAAAAAACATTAAAACATTAAAATGTCACTTTATCCAACACGGGACCTTTAAGCTCAACGTGTTGAAAAGAAAAATTCAAATAGAAAGAGAATGGTAAAATCAAATCAACTCCATTGCTCCTCCGAGCCATGCTGGGATTATCACATTTCACATTGCCTATTTCCAATGGTTTGTCTGAGGCAGGAAGTTATACTTGACTGAAACATTAACTGGCTGGCAGACACCATTCAATACACAAGTTTCAACACTCAATTTCCCTACGGGGACAAATAAATTACTACTACTACTACTACTAGGTTTGGTTATGTTTTGGAGGTTGTTGATAGCCTACAATGCTTACTTCTTCCGTTTGCAAACATATCATTAAGCATGGTAGAAGAGAGAGAGAGAGAGAGAGAGGGAGAGAGAGAGAGGGAGAGAGAGAGAGAGAGAGAGAGAGGTGAAAGGTAGTACATATCTTGGATGAATAAATATGACGACTATGTTATCCACTTACCTATTTTTGATTAGCAAATGCACAAAAACTGTAAAAAAGCCTTTTATTTCCAAGAACTGCTGTCATATTTATGTATTATTACATTATCGGCACCAGTTATTACCAGCCAATAATGTAATAACTTATTACATCATTGGCAAAAAGTTATTACGTTATTAGCTCAAAGGTTTTATTACATTATTGGCACGTTATTACATTATTGGCTTTATTACATTCAAAATGGCCAAAATTATTACGTTATTGGCTGTTAAGTTAATTCATCTTCTATACAGCTCATCCTCACTAGGGTCGAGGGCGTTTTTCAAATTTTTCTCATTGTCTTTCAGATCGTAGACCATAGCTTTAAATCAAGAATGCCAGAGAAGGTGAGTTGAGAAAGAAAGTTAAAATGCCCAAACAAAAATCTAAAGGGAGCGTCGGACTCCAAACATAAAAAGAACTTTAGTGCTGGAGTGGAGCGACTGCTGCAGGAAGTGAAAAAAAAGCAGCTGTTATATTTAGTAGTGTCAGCAGTGGATGCAGTAACAGAAAAAAAGATGCATGGGATGCTGTCAGTCATTCACTGAACGTGTGTCTGAGTTATAACTCAGTTTTTAATGAGAATCATTGAAATGTGACTCCACAGGAAGAACGTTCAACAGAAACTCAAAAACTTTGAGATGTAGTTTTGTCTCTTACATCTGATCAGCTGATCCACATCCTCCTTTAAAGGTAATGTAAAAGTCCTTTGACATGTTGCTCTTTAAAGACAGACAGCTGGGTTCAGGAGAGTCTGGTCTCTGCTGGATCCTGAAACAACAACACAACTGATGAATGTGCATGTTGGAGAAAAACTGATGAAAAATATCTTCAATATTTTAATAAACACAACAACTGACTTTTAGAGAGAAAAGTCTTTCTGACTGTTTTAAACTCTGACCTTTGACCTGTGGTCTGGCTCTGACGTCCCCCACACAGAGTGGTTTTAGAGGGAGGGGCTCCCTCCTCTCTGTCCTCACACTGATCCATGCTGCTGAGCTCACATCCACATCAGCTCACACACACTTTGTAGCTTCACCTGCAGAGGAAACACACATCATTCATCTGCACAGCAGCTCACATGTCCATCATGTCTCCAGCTGCTCCTCCACTGATTGGCTCTTCTTCTCTGCTTCAATATGTGTAAAGCAGGATGGCACTAAAACATCAACGTGCATAGACCATATTTTTACAAATTGTCCAGACCTGTGTAATAATATATTGTCTGTGCCCATCGGCAGCAGTGATCACAACCTGGTCATAGTTGGAAGAAACATTAAAGTAAGTAATCCTGGACCCAAAATTATTTTTAAAAGGTCATATAAACGGTTCAATCAAGATGTATTTGTTAATGATGTGAAAGAAATCTGTTGGTCTGAAGTCTTAGCAGCCAATAATCCTGAAATTGCTCTATGAATTAACAATTTATTTTTGCCTCTAGTGGAGAAACATGCACCACTACAGAAGTCTACTGTCAGGAATGCCAAAACACCCTGGTTAGATAAAGAAATTAAAGATGCTATGAGAATGAGAGATCAAATGAAAAAAACTGCAAGTATAACAGGAAATATATGTGACTGGGACCTCTATAAGAAAATGAGAAACTCTGTTACCAAACTTAACAGGAAAAAAAAGAAAATTTACTTTGAAAAACGAGTTAACGAGGTAGGAAATGATAGGAGGCCTTTATGGAGGCAAATGGCAAGTTCATCACCAAGCCCAATGAAATTGCAAACTATTTAAATGATTATTTTATTAGCAAACTAGAAAAAATAAGAGGAAACATGTCTAATCTAAGTAATGATATATCTCACCTATTAATAAGAAATAAAATGAATGGAAAAAAACCCAAGTTTAAACTGGAGAATATAAGCAATAACAAGGTAAAGGATATCCTAAAAAACTGCAAAGACAAACCATCGGGTGTTGATGGCCTTGACAGCAGGCTTCTCAAAATAGCTGTTGATCAGATAGCTCCTGCATTAACCCATATAATTAATATATAATCTCACTGCCAAAAAGCAAGAGAATGCCCTTTTCCGGCTCAAATAGCCGTCCTATAAGTTTATTACCAGTATTAGGAAAAATAATGGAAACGATTGTATTTGAACAAATTAATAATTATTTATCTGCTAATAACATTATCTGTAACTCTCAACATGCTTACAGAAGGGCTCACTCCACGGCAACGGCGCTGACTAGCATGTCTGATGATTGGCTTAGAGCAATTGATAACAAAAATATGGTTGGTGTTGTATTTCTGGATTTCTCAGCTGCTTTTGATGTAATTGATCATCACTTACTACTAACAAAACTGTCCTGCTATGGCTTTGAGCAATCTGCACTTAATTGGTTTTATAGCTATCTATCAAACAGGACACAAACAGTATTTTTTAACGGCAGCTACTCAGAAACCAAACCCACGACATGTGGAGTACCTCAAGGGAGCTGCCTTGGTCCTTTATTATTCAGTATTTTCACAAATGATTTACCGTATGTATTAGAGAAAGCTAACACAGTTATGTATGCGGATGACGCAACCATATATACATCAGCATCTACTAATAATGTATTAGAAACTATTATGAATAAGGAACTAGAAAGTGTGGCTGAATGGGTTAAAGAAAACAAGCTGGTCCTGAACATATCTAAAACCAAGTGCATGATTGTAGGCTCAAATCATAATATTGATAGAAATCCTGTATTAAATATTAAAATCAAAGATATTACTATGGACCAGGTACATCAGACCAAATTGCTGGGAGTGACAGTTGACAACAAATTATCATGGAAAAAACACATATGATTGCAAGGATGGGTAGAGGTATATCAATTCTAAGAAGACATGCAACTTTTATAAATATAAACATCTTGAAAACAGCAATCCAATCGATAATATTATCACATCTCGACTATTGCCCAGCAGTTTGGTCAAATGCCACTGGAGACATGTTAAATAAACTACAATGTATACAGAATAGAGCTGCACGCACAATACTGAAGTGTGACTACAGGACAAGGATAATTTCTATGCACAAGAAACTTAACTGGTTACTGGTCAAAGACAGACTATTGTACTCACTGTTTGTTGTTATTAGAAATATATCTGTCCTAAAAACACCTGTTATCTTGTTTAAAAACCTCGCTTTTAGTGCAGAGAGTCATAAATATATCACCAGACATGCAGCTGTAGGAAACTTTACATTACCTAAAGCAAGACCTAACGCCATCAAGCGTACGGTTTTGTATAGAGGTATGAAAGAATGGAATTCACTGCCGAAAAATATCAAACTCACCACAAACACAAAGAAATTCAAAATATTAATAAAACAGCATTTATCAAAGTAAGACAACATGGTATATTTATATATGGAGTATATTTAGATGGATATATGATATGTGTTATTATAATGTATATTCTGTAGAATGAAGGTATATACAAGTATGATGTGTGATGTGTAATGATGTACAGTATATATGATATGTAGAAATGTGGGTAATAGGATTAGTATGTGAACAATTAATATAACGAAGAATGAATGAAGCACAGTTAAGAAATGTAAACACTTATTCTGTTTTTGTTTTGTTAGGTTAAGCATATCGCTCACTTGTTTTTTTGTTTTTAATTTTTATAATGTTTATGTTTTGTGTTTTCAACTGTATATTTGATACTGTTGGACCCCAGGAAGAAGAAGAGCTGTGGCTTTGCTGCAGCTAATGGGGATCTTAATAATAAACAAATATCAGTGTCAGTTGAATGCAGTCACACAGCAGTGAGGAAGAGGAAGCTGCCATCAGCTGCTGTACTTCTACTATCAGTCCACTAGATGGCGTCATGAAGCTGCAGCCCAGCAACATGATCCATGGACCACTGTTTCCATCCACTGACACACACAAGGACTGAGATCCACTGAGTTGATGTGACACAGTCTCTGTGTGGACAGCGTCCCTGTAGAAAACCACTGGATCAAACAAGCTACAGCTGATTATTACACACACAACAACTGGGCCAAGACTTATTTCACCTCACAGCTCCACTATCACAACATTCAGTCATTTCACTCACACTGGAAATTCAAAGAGAGAAAAACACTCTCCAGCTGCCACTGACACTTATTGTCTCTGTCCATCCATTCATCGTCTGCTCCATCAAATGTCACAAAATACAGACAAATGATGCGTTCAAGTTCCTCTCAGTCTGAGGCCAAAAAGAGACAAAAATATTCAGTTTACAGTCAAATCAAACAGAAAACAAGGAACTCTTCAGTTTTTAAGACTGAAAACTGAAGATTTCTGCTTGAAAAATGTTGATTGAACAACTGTTGTGGCTATAACAGATTATTCACTACAACATTGATGATTTGTGCCCAATAATCAATAACACGCAGTGTTTTCTATGTCTAATCAAAGACATGAATGGTGAGGACACAGAGACAGTGTCCAGCTACTCCTCTTCTCATTCATTCTAATGAGTCAGTGAGCTGATGTAACCTACAGAGTCACAGGACAAACATGCTGTGGTTTCATCTTTAATCATGTGTTTCTGAGCTCATCAGGTGTTTTTAATCTACAACCTGCAGCTGCAAAGTGACCAGTAGCTTCACCTGTCTGGTACATGAGCTGCAGTACAAGCAGGAAGTAGCACAACAACAAGGAAATACTCAAGGAGAGTACAAGTACCTCAGAACTGTACTGCACTAAATGTTCTCAGTTACTGTGAAGAACCTGATGCTGAACATTGATCAACACTGGAAAATCAATCATCAATACAGAAAACTGTCAGTATTGATCAGTGACAGGTAGTAGCTAACAGCTTCTGCTCTTATTCCAGCGCTTCTACCGACAACATCCACACAACATGGAGGACACGGTTCTGTCGGTCCAGACTTTACAGTTACAGCTCTGACTCAGCTACAGTAACATTAAAATAACACAACAACAACACAACGATAAGTTGAAGGGCAGAGAACTCAGGTAACGACAGGTGTTAACGAGGAAAAACATTCAGACTGTTCACCTTACCTTCACACGAGGGAATAAACTGCGACACAACTGCTGGGTGAGTGTGAAAGTAAACTTTAAACAGGAAGTGGAGGAAGTGGGGGAAGGGATGTCACTTCTGCAATCTGAGTAGAGAGACTGGAGTTTTTACTGCTGTTTATTTCTACTACTGAACCATAAAGGTTTAGCAGCCACTAGTGAACAACCTCTTGTTTAATAATACAGTGCATTCAAGGCCAATGATACATCCCCACCAGTACATATTCAGCAATGCAACACTGGCTCTCTACAGAAATAGAAATGTGAAATCTTGAAGTCAGTACACGACATTGAGAAAGAACACTTGACAGTCAACATGTAACACAGTCTGCACACATTCTGCTTTTCAGTGAGCGAGTTTGACTCCGGTTCCACAGGAAAACATGAGCTGGTGGTTTTTCTTCTGGTCTGTGGATCAGAACCTGATGCGTCTGATTCCTCGGTCTAATGTCGGTGTTTCTGTCGTTTCAGTCTCAGTTTCAGGGTCAGATGAACCCACATTTTACACTGAAAAACACCAACTCCAGACTCCTGACATGATCAACTATATTTTGGAGCCATGTGACGATGTAGTTGATGAATCTCCACAGTGACACGAATGTCGTTTCATGTTGCAGGCTGCCCGTGGTGGCGGCGACTTTCGGTCCCTCGCCGTGGAACATCAAGTCATGATGATAACTCCTTCATGCTTTGTCCGATTTGCTTGAGACTTCACTAGTGTGATGACGGTCCACCCTTTAACGCACCTGTCCACGTCTGATTAGCGCCCCCTGGTGGATGAACGAAAATTGCGTTTTTCCACTCCTACCGGGTTAGTTTTCCCGTCAAGTTGTGTGCCACAGCCCCCATGCAGGTCTGCGGTGGTGCGGGGTGGCAATGGGCCCAATCATTGCTGCTTGTGGCTTTAATTCTTTTATTGATTTTTTTCTCATGTGGACATTTACTAAGCATTAAGTCCGTTATTGTGCTGAAATTTCATTTTATTTTTATTTTTCATAAAGCATATACTGTTAACTCAAAAGTACCTTGTGTACCTTGTTATCACTCATCTAACCCTAATATTACGAGCCTCGTCTTTTCTGGTCTATATAGCTTAATATCCTATGACACTTAAGGGTTAGGTACATTACTCTCAATGAAATACTGAGGGGGACTTTATTGTGTAGCCTAACCATTTTTGATAATACAATTAAATATTCCTTTTTGGTATTATTAAATGCTGTCCTATTCTGTCCTACAGAGTTTTATAATATTGGTTCACTTATTCTGATTTTATATTTTATAGGTATTTATTTTCGGCCTCTTTAGTTCTTTGTTTAATAAATTCAATTCAATTCAATTCAACTTTATTTATAAAGCGCATTTCATGCACAAGGCAGACTCAATGTGCTTCACAACAAAAATCAATCAAATTTAAAATCAATTATAAATCACATAGAAAACAAACAAAAAAGATAAAGTGCAAGTGCAAGTAAACAATCATATATAAACAGAGAGAGTGCAAGTGCAAACAATCATATATGTCAATTTCAACCCATACACACTTAGATGCACAAATTCACACCCACTCACCCAGTCACATATTCTCTGTAGAGTGTATTCTTTTTACAGGCGTTTTGTAATTCCTTCGTGATCCATGGTCCATCTATAGCCATAGCCTACATTAGTTTGCTGCTTTATTGTTTCACTGGACAGTTTTTGTGAATGTTCTTAAAATGTTCCATAAACTGTTTCCCAATGTTGTGCCAGCAAGTCGCAGCAAGTCTCCTACATTTAATTTATTATTTACCTGCCTGTTACAATATTAAGTCGTTCACTCCTTTATTTATTTTTATTATGATGTATGAGTTAGAAGCTCTTATTTTGAAAGGCCACACTAAGGAGCCCCTGCAGACTTGGCGGGTTGACCCGTTTCTAGGCAACAGTCTGCTGTGGGAGTCTGGTGGTAGGTTGACTTGTACTGAGCTCCGTTAATCTAACTTTCTATTTGAGGGTTAAAGGTGACTTTATTGATCATACATGTGAAGATCTGCTCCAGACAACAACTGCTGATGTTCTGTGATGATGCTGAGTGAGATACATGACAAGTTCATTGATACGGAAAAGCTTTTCACTAACTTTGATAGCTTCATGTTAGCTTGTGGCTAATCCTAGCAGCGTGACTGTTGAACAGGCAGAGAGTGTTGTGAAGGTTATTTTGTTCCAGTGTGTGTGTGTGTGTCATCCTGAGCTGTGACTGTGAAGCCTGATGCAGAGATTATTTCTCCTCTTTTCATTACCAGATGTAAATAAAGTCTGATGGGAGTCTGACAGTGACGGTCCTTGTCCTCTGTGAAACTACACGACGTGAGAAAGCACTGAACCGCTACGCTGCCATCAACTGTAACAACTGGTAGGTGTCACTGAGCTCAGAGATTCATAGTCCACTCACTGGCTTGTTTTCTGTCTCATTGGTGAATATGTGGTCCATTAAAGGAGCATTATCGCAAATACAGCAGTAATAGCATAAAATAAGCTGAAATATGCAAAAGATGGGTCGGGGGGAGCCATAACTAAATTTACAAAAAAAATCGCCAACAGTGTAGTGTCCGTGGGTCAAATGCAGAATTTGTCTTTGTTATGATCCAAGCCGGCCCGGCGCTTGCTGCGTTCAATTGCACTTGGAACTCGCAAATCCGACCTCCGAACCGGAAAAATGCAACAGTACATTGTAATGTAGCAGTGTTAGGCTGCTTACAGTCACTGAATCGCTGGTAGAACACTTTGTCTCCACGTCCCGTGTCTTTCTTCAGCTGTCCTCTCAGCTTTATTAAGGAGGAGGAAGTTGCAGTTGCTGTTGTTGTCGTTGTTGTGGTTGTGCGCGACGTAGAGCTGCCGCTTCCACTAGCGAGTTTTCTTTTTCCCGCAATTGCACGTTCATTCAGCCTGGTGAGGGAGGAGGAGGGGGGAGGAGGGAGGAGGGGGGGGGGGGACTAAACGAGGCTGCTCTCTCTCTCTGACAGCTGCCCACTTGTTTATATCTGATAAGCTCCGCCTGGCTCCATCTAGTGGCCGAATTAAGAATTTGGATTTGCGATAATGCTCCTTTAAAGCTCCAGTTGGTAAGTTGACGAAAGTGAAAGTAAACTCCGCGACTTGGTCGGAAATTTCAAGACAATACTCCGTCAGGTCCCTTTATGAAGCTCTGCCAAGCGCCCCACACACACACAGACACACACAAAGTAGCCATAAACGCACCCACAGAAGATGTACCGTATCCATAGCACGACGTGTAGGAGCGGCGATTGGCTGCTCCTCCTGCTCCCTCTACCTGACTGGTGGAGAATCGTCGGGCGCGGTGGATTTTGGCAAATATGATTACAGGCTGTAGGTGGAGCCAGAGGAGTTGGATTTTGTCCTAAATTACTCATTTAATGTCTGACCATCAGAATATAGTGACAGTTCCAGCAAATATGACTGAATAATTGTTACCAACTGAAGCTTTAAGGCGGCACAATGGGCTGTGATTCTGCTGGGTCCAGTGGTTTTTGGATATAGGCTCATGCTGAACATTGTATTGATAAACTCATCAGTCATTCTGTGTTTATTGGGATTTAGCAGATTTACTTTGCTTTACTTTTTTATTTTTGCACAAAGTTAAAATAATACAACATAAAACATGATAGGTAACAATAGGACAGTGCAGGGAGAGGCAAAAAGCCACAATGGGCTTATTTTTAAGCCTACACCTTATATTACAGTTTAATGTAAAACAAACACAAAATAACATGAAAAAATGAATTTAAAAATATTAATGACAACAATGATATAATAGATGATAATAGATCAGTGTTTGATAGATAACATTAAGCTTCATTGTTGAAAACCACTGTGCTGTGGAGCCGTGGTTCTGCTGGAGTTCTTCCAGTCTCTGACAGAACCTCCTGAACCTGAAGAAGGTTTTAACTGAGGCTCAACAAGACTTTACAGAAACACCATCGTCTACCTGATTGTAACAGTGAGGTGGAGCTGATGTGGACTCGGTGGTTAGAGGAGCTGCTGCCGGATTCACCTGTTGCTCCCGGGGCTTCATGAAAAGCAGCAGACTGGTGTTTATCCAGGCTGTGTCACAGTGATGTGAACTCTCTAGCTGCTCATGTGCTCATGTTAAACAGGAACTATGCACGACCCGGTGTCCCAGCTCTGGTCCCAGCAGCACCACGCCCCACAATAACCCATAATCTATTCTTTAAGTCACAGATAAGGCTACACAAATATAGCGGGCGGCTGTGGCTCAGGCGGTAGAGCGGGTCGTTCACTAACCGGAAGGTCAGCGGTTCAGCGGTTCGATTCCCGGCTCCCCCTGTCTGCATGTCGAAGTGTCCTTGGGCAAGACACTGAACCCGCACCTGCCCTGTGTGATTGTGTGTGAATGATTATCTTCCAAAGCCTGTCTGTGAGCAGTGCTGTATGAATGTGTGTGAAAGGGTGAATGCGACCATTACAGTGTAAAGCGCTTCGAGTGGTCCGAGTTAGTGATGTGTCGGTCGCGAACGATCCGGCTCTAAGAGCCGGCTCTTTGAAGTGAACGACGGGAGCCGGCTCCTCATTGGGAGCCGTTTTAGTTTTTTTTGCTCCTCTGCTTGTTGTAGTGAAAGCCACAGATCGACGGGGGAAGGGGGTAAAAACGAAACTAATCAACCAGCGCATCCAGCACGAGCCTGTGGCAGCACCTCTCTCTCTCTCTCCCCCTCTCTCTCTCTCTAGCTGGTGCGGGCACTCACGCAGGCACATGGACAGGTAGCGTAGTGACAGTAATAAACAAATGCGCTAAATCGCGCTAATGCGTTCAAATTGCTATCCTCCCCCCATCTGACAGTCTGACCGTCCGACAGAGGAGGGGGGGGGGGGGGGCATTTGGGCATTTAAATAAGCAGTAAGCAGTTCAAAGGCAGAGTGTAGATTGTGCAAGGTGAAAATCTCATATGGAGCAGGCTCCACAAACAACCTGCAGAGGCACATATGTATGCAGGATGTACAGCATTGACAATTTTGATTGATTATTTTGATTTTGATTTTTTCTTTTTTTACATGAGAAGTTTTCATCCATAAGTGCAAAAGAAACGTTAGTCTGGAGCCCTGGACTTTGTTTTTTATAGGCCTACTTTATAATTTATTTTTGTAACACTCTATTCAAGGTTGAGTGTGTTCAGTAAATAAAGGCATAAATGAAAATATTTGATATGTTTGTTTTTTTACATTAGTAATTAATTTTACACATAGTTTTGCATTATTTTGGTGATAAGCAACATAAAATCTGAGGAGCCACTTGGGAGCCGAAAGAGCCGGCTCTTTTTAGTGAGCCGAGCCGAAACAACTGGCTCTCCAAAAAGAGCCGGAATTCCCATCACTAGTCCGAGTGACTAGAAAAGCGCTATATAAGTGCAAGTCCATTTACCAGTCCAAGTCCATATACACATGGTAACACTTTACATTTGTTTATTTGGATGGGACAGTGCACATTAATGAACATATAAAAACATGTAAATGTGCCGGATTATTATAATTTCCATCCGGAGTCCCAAAACATAAAAACAGTACAGTGACAGAAAAACATAGTATTATAAACGACATAAGAATGCAGAGAACAAGGACATAACAAAACACGTATATGATAAAATAATGATAAATAATGTTAAATAATGTTATCCACCGCTCCATGGATTGTCTTCTGGTTGGCTTCATTGAAAACAAATGCACATGGCCAGGTGGGGGAGGAGGGTTAGCAACACAGAGGAGAAGCTGCCAGACTTGTGTAGTTCCCCTTTAAATGTCACATATCAGTAAATGTATTGATTTTAATGTGTCTGGTTAATGTGGGATACAGTTAATATTTGACTGTTTCTCAAAGCTCATTTTATTTCAGTTATCTGTCCTGTAGCTTTTACAGTGTTTAAAGAAAAGTAAATTAAATAGCTGTTAAAAGCAGGAGGTCAGCTTGTGGAAACATCAGTGTGCTTCACCATGGTCTGACTGGAGTTTTCTTCACTAACAGCTTCTCCTTCATGGATGCTGACGACCTGTGAGCTCCATGAAGGCTCATGACAGAGGCTCATCACAGCTGCTGCTGCTACATCACATGCTGTCCACCTGGATTCATCAGCCAGCACATCTTCCCATGTGTCACAGCTGATCTACAGGGATTCAGGCAGCGTTCACACAGACTCTACACAAAGGTCAGAGACAGTCACATCCACCAGCACTGATACACAACTCTGAGTATTGATCTATTAGTATTAAGTTTATTAAGTTACCAAGATGGTCGGCTACACAGCTGATGAGTTACTGAAGGTCTGGGTATCATCACATAATCAATCATTCTTTTTTCTAAAGCAAAGAACCTATAAATCTGCTGTTTCAAATTGAAAACGCTGCTTTTTTGGTCAGTTTCTTTTATTTTGACTTTTTCACACTTGTCTGTGTACCTAGCTACTCTCTCTGCCAAATGAGAAATGAAAAGATTAAGTAGCAAAACAAAACTCAAAACTGGATTTTTTTAAAAAGAATTAGTTACTCTCATTTAGTTATGAAACAAAAAACCAATTGATCACATGATTTTGTTTCTAGTCTTTGGTTTAGAATTACAAATCAGATACTTCCAGATTAATTTGATTTCTGGATTCAAAGTAAATAATGATTAAAAGAACTACAAAAATCAAGGAGGCATCATCTTTAGTTATTTAATCATTTCTTGATTGTGGCACCAAAAATCTCTTATTCTCTTTTGGTTTTAAAATAAATCACAGACTTGTGTTTTCAAATTATATTAAATGATGGATTATTTGATGAGACTCAGACCTGAAACAGTGAACATTTAACACTCACCTGTTCATATTCTGATCAATGTAACGCAGTGCCACCTAACAACCACAAGGGGTCAGGGCATGAACATGAATGAACACTCATATGAAAGTGGTGTGTTCAGGTAGAAGGTCACATGACCAGGCTGGACTGCAGGCTCACTTCACTGTGTTTCAGAGTGGACTGGTTTCTGGCTCTAGTCTGAGCAACATGACTGGGAACACAGTCAGTCCACTGTTGAAGAACCATAACAACTGTAACCTACAGACTACATGAGTATAGTAGTTACAGGAGAAGCTTATGCACTGCAAAACCCCCAAATCTTTCCAAGAATATTTGTCTTATTTCTTGTCAAAATGTCTCATTTCTAGTCAAACTAATCTCTTTCCACTTAAAATAAGACTCATCACCTAAAAATGAACTTGTTTTTAGATCTTTTTCACTTGTTTCAAACTAATTTTCACTTGAAATAGGTAGAAAAATCTGAGAAAGAAAAACTTGCTCCACTATCAGATTTTTCTAGTTATTTCAAGTGAAAATCTGCTTGAAAAAAGTGAAAAAAATTGTGGGTATTTTGAGGGTAATAAGATTAGTTTTGACTGGAAATAAGACAAATGTTCTTGGTAAGAGTTTGAGTTTTTGCAGTGTGGGTTAAGGTAGGAGCCAGCCAATCATCTTCAATCAAACACTATGACAGTTAGTATCATATATCGCCGTGACGACAGACAGGACGTTGGATGTGATGTCAGAGAAGTGACATTGTCAGCGAGCCACACGGCTGCAACAAAGGATGTAAGGAGCCAACCAGTGGCGTAGCTGGGCTGTATTCCACATGGGTTTTGAGGTCCAAGGGGCCCGCGTGCGCAGCGGGCCACATTGCACACACAAATAGAGGACAGAAAAAAATCATATTTTAGATGAGTGTCCTTCAGAATGATGCTGCTAAAGCTCAAAACCTCTATCAAATGATTGTACAATGTATGAACATTATCTCTGCAGTGGTTGATTCTGATAAAGTGTGCTGTTACTGTTGTAACGAATGTGAGCTGGAAAGACTGAAATGTTGTTGTTGCTACAACTTTAAATAAAGTTGAAAAATAAAATAAAATAAATAAACAACAAAGGTTCGGCCGCTCCTAAAGCCCGTCCAGACCGATTTAGATGTAGCTAACACCTGTCAAAGTTCTGTTCAAACTGGAAATATTGTGGATTTACCTTACAGTCTATGGCAGGGGTGCTCACACTTTTTCAGCCTGAGAGCTACTTTTCAAGTGACCAAGTCAAAATGATCTACCAACATTATTAATGATTCACGTTTATTTATAGCCTAGTATATGAACATACATAACACTTCATATACAATATGTCGGTGTAGCCTACCTTTCATAACTGCATGAATCCATATGGACAATAAATGTCCATACACTTTTAGTCATCCAGTCGTTTGTCGGACTATGTGGGGGGTTAATAGCGCTGCAGCTGCATTTACCGTGCGCCCCTGTCTGTATGTGAACCTGTGTCTGTCTATGTGCGGGCAGAGATAAGAGATGGTGTTTTTTTAATAATCATGCTAGCGTTTCACCATCTCTCATCTCCGCCAGTCAGCCTCTCAACCTGCCGCCTCTCTCGCGTGCGTGCGCACCACACGTAAACACAGTTGGAAACACTGATCAAGCTGTGCGTACGCACAACTCTCCGCAATATTCCATTGATAAATCACACCGGACCCAAGAATGGTGCGGACATGACACGTCATCTACGCCACTGGAGCCACCAGAGCAGCAGAGAGAGGTGAGTTCACTATTCACTACTATTAATGATGCACAGTAGAGTCTGTTGCAGAGCAGCGTCCATGTCAGAGATTACAAGAGTTTTTATTACAACAACTGTCACATTCACTGAAAAAGCTTCGGACCTTCGGGGTGACCTCCGTGTTATGTGGCCCACTGAATATGGCAGTAGTGGAACTCCCATCATGCCTCTGGGCTGAGCCGACGGCGTTGTGGATTTGATGCTGCGTGTTCATGAATGCTATGCTAGTGGATTAAATGGATGAGTAATGAGACTTTTACAGGAACCACATGGGGCTTTGAACCATGGATTTTCATCAATGACAACACTGACAAACAACAAAGATAATGTTCAGTAAAGTCAGATGTGTTAAACCTACAGTCACTGATGTTGTGGTTCATTTGTTTGAATCATAACCAGGAATCAGTGTTTAGTTGAAACTGTTTCCATTTTTACTAACAGGTGAATATTGTATGTAACGGACTACAACTCGTCGGATGAAATTAGTATGAGAGCCTTTTTATGTTGACATGTATATTCACACAGTTCGTCTGCTGACAGTTCTATAGTTATATATTCCCTGTATCATTGTGTAGACTTCAGTCTGTTTTTCACTGTTCTCCACAGTTATATGCTACAGTCAGGATTAGAGGTGAGTATTATAAACTCTTTCATATTTATTCAGTCATTGTCATTGTAAATTGTTAAACTCCCTGTTCACAGGAACTTGCTCCTCATCCTTCTCTCCACCACAGTCCCAAGGGAGTCCAGGCTCCGCCCTACAACAGAACTCGCCTTCTGTGGCTCGGTTCAAGGTCTCGTTTCAGATTTCCATCAGCTCTCAGTTCATGTCTTGATTTCCTCACCATCTAATGCGGCCTCTTGTTTTGGTCTCAGTGGTTTGTTCTGTGTGTGTGTGTGTGGCAGCGTCGCCCTCTGCTGGTCGTTAGACGCACCTACACCACTCAACTCTTTCCTGAGCAGACTTGACCTCTGACCTCTCTCCTCTTCCACAGATCCAGAAGTCTGCAGAGAAACCCAACCCCAGTTAGGAGCAGAGGGGGGAGGGGGGCATCACCTCAGCACACAGGTACGACCGGACATGACAGTAACATAAACATAAATAATAACAAACAATAACATAAACATTGAGGATGGACATGTGGAACAACTAAACAACACAACCACGTGTTATGTGTTATTAGAGACACTGACAGTGAAAGGTGTCAGTTTGATGGCGGTGTGATGATGTCAGTGTGACATCACAAAGTGTTTTTCCTGTTAGTTTCTGTTGTGAGCTGCAGGTCATGTGTGAAAAACTGTTTGGTGTGAGACGCCTCATGGCTGAAGATGACATCACAAAGATCATCAGAATAATACAGTGAAACAAATGATGAGAGTAACAGCTCTTCTATGTGTTCAAACACTCACTGAACACTGACTGGGATAAAAACAACTTGTTCACATGGCAACAATCAGCTGTTTGTGGTCATGTGATCAATGTGTTCAAAGGAGACTAAACCCTGGGTTTTGACTCACAGGGAGCAGTTTTATATTATATTATACAGTGACAGTCAAAGGCCTCAATGTGGCTGCTTACAACCACCTGTAACTGTCCTCAGCTCATGTTTACAATAGACAGTGACTGACATTTTATGCATTAATTATCATGTAGACCAGCAGATCAAAAGATTAGGTTCACTACGGGAGAACAGAGAACCAGCATTAAGCATCCATAGAAGACTCTGGACTTGTAATGAGAAATAACCAGGCAGTGAAGAGTCGGAAATGGGGACTGTTCTCCTTCAAATTAAAAGTTACACATTGGCAGCAGTGAATAATTTCAGAATAAGACGTCGACACCTATGGAGAGACATTTTAGTCAAAACTTGATGAATGAAAAATAAAAATTTGCCAGGAAATGTGTCTCAAAATAAATTCATTAATAAATGTAAACATGTACATGACACATAATGTTTGTTTATTAATTGTTGAAAATTCGTTTATTTGGATAAAACCCCTTGAGATGTACCATCTTGTTTTTGAGGGGGTCCAAACATATAGACAAACATAGATTCATGAACATGTTATCAACAATATAGAAAAACAAACAGACAAATAAAGAAACAAAACAAACAAACACAAAAAAGACAAAAACAATAGAACAAACAAAGGACAAATCACAGTTATTGTAACTACACTGGGACAAAACAAAACAACCATAATAAGGCCACGATGGTCAACACTGAGACTAAAATGACAGTATATAATGATTAGTATCAGTTCAACAAATCAGAAATGCATCTTCAGTGAAAACAGGAACAGGTCACCATGAGATGAGAAGACAGAGCTTGAAAATACCAAGAGAGGAACTGGATCTGATATTAGCAGGAAGGTTGTTCCAATCTGCTGGTGCTTTAAACATAAAAGCTCTTCTACCAAATGATTTATGAATTAATTTATTTACTGATTAATTTTTACATTATATTTTTATTTATGTCACATCAGATTATTTACAGGACCGATTAATACATTTTAATAATAAACTCAGTGTCATGGTAACAGAAAAATCATTGTCTGGTAGGATTAGTAGCTGATGGTTTTTGTGCTGCTCTACATGAGCAGGAAATGCACATCACATATAAAACTGATTCACATTGTTTTATTTTATTCAGTGAAAACACAAAGAAAAATAAATCACATGTAATTCATTCTATTCAGCGTCTGTACAACATGATGACTATCCGTTCACGGTCTGCTGTCCGCTAGCTAGCCGTTAGCAGCCCATCTGGCTAACACTAGCGGCTCAGCATCTGTTTTTGTGGACTATCTCGGTATTTCATGGACTATCTGTAACTTGTGCTGTACTATCTGCGGTCTCGACATGGCTTGCTGTTATCTGCTCTCTGTTTACCTGGTATTCATTGTCTCTCTCCCGCTCTCTCCCTCTGTTGCATGCTCGGAGGAGATGACTCCTTGGGGCTTTTCTCTCTCTCTCTGTTCACCAAACAGTGCAACAGACTCTTCCAGTGACCACAACAGTGACTTTGCTTCTCTGCTGCTTACAATGTCTCTGGGGTTACCTCCACTTGCAAACTTCTCTATTCCTCTTCTGTCTTCTTGCCACGCTATGAGCCTGCTTCGCAACATGATTCTGTTACCATCTAATCTGCCTGCTTATCTCAAATGTAAAAACAGTGATTCATCTTCTCTTTGCCGTGCTCTGATTGTGTTACTACTAATGATTTCTGGTAATGTGCATGTAAACCCTGATCCCCCTGACTTTGTTCCCTACTCAAATGGACCTCAGTCCCAAAATCTCTGCTTCAACGATTTTTGTAATAGAAATTGTATAGGTTTTTTACACATAAATGTAAGAAGCTTGGTGCCAAAAATGGACCAGCTCAAAGTATGGGTGGAGTCCTCCAATCCCCATGTCCTTGTTATAACGGAGACGTGGCTTCGAAAATCTGTCCCTTACCCTGATACCAACATTACTGGCTATAATTTATTTCGCCAAGATAGATCTTCTAAGGGTGGGGGAGTAGCGATCTACTCTAAAGAACATTTACACTGCTCAGTGGTATACTCAAAGTCTATCCCAAAACAGTTTGACCTCCTGGTTATTCAGATGAGGCTAGCACACAATCTTTCTATCACCGTGGCCGGCTGCTATCGCCCTCCTTCCGCTCCTGCATGTACTCTTGAGGCCCTGAGCTGTGCATTAGCACCTTTCACTAAGTCTGAGTTTGTTCTGCTCGGGGATCTCAACTGGGACATGCTTAAGCCTCCAGAGAAAGTTACACTCCAGCTCGACTCTCTCAATCTTCATCAAATTATTACCCACCCGACCAGGCTTAACCCAAACTCTCCAGATAAGGCTACTCTGCTGGATCTGATTCTCACCAACACTCCCCATATGTATCATTCTGGTGTGTTCTGTAGTGACCTCAGTGACCACTGTTTTATAGCTTGCACTCGTAAAAACACCCCTGCTAAACAGCCCATAACTATCAGTGTTAAACGCTCACTAAAGCACTTTAACACTGAAGCTTTTCTTCATGATCTGGCTAACATTAATTGGCACAGAGTCAGCCTAGTCTCCACTGTAAATGATGCTTGGCCCCTGTTCAAAGAGCAGTTCAGTGCTGTGGTCAACAAGCACGCCCCCCTTAAGAAATTTAGAATAAAAAATCGTCACAGTCCCTGGTTCACCCAAGAGCTCACATCCCTTCTTAAACAAAAAAATGCTGCATGGGGACAAGCTCGCCTATCGAAGTCCCCTTCTGACTATCTTAGATTCCGGCAGCTTCGCAATAAGGCCACACAAGCTGTACGACAGGCTAAATCTGGTTATTTCAAGGCACAATTTGCTCAGTGTAGCTCTGATCCCAGCGCCTTCTGGAAAACTGTAAGAAAACTGACAAGACAGCTATGGCAGATACCTTCAACAGCCATTTCACAAAGTCTGGCTCTGTCTCTGTCTCTGCGCATACTCAGCCCAAATGCTCTACTATACCGCCATCGACAGCCCATAGTTCCTCTCGAACTCCCTCCCCACACAGTTTCTCTCTTCGTCCACTTGCTGAGTTTGAGGTTCTAAAGGAGTTATCTGCGCTAGACCCTCATAAATCAGCTGGGTGCGATGATCTTCCTGCATTTTTTATTAAAACCGCGGCTCCCATTATTGCTGCACCCATAACTGCAATCTTTAACCTTTCTCTCGACACGGCTGAAATACCCTCAGACTGGAAAGAAGCTATTGTCCTCCCTCTGTTCAAGGGTGGTGAGCAGTCCGACCCAAATAGCTACAGACCTATCTCTATTCTGCCATGTTTGTCTAAGGTATTTGAGAAGCTTGTGAACAAACAGCTCACAGACTTCCTTGCCGTCTCTGGTATTTTATCCGATGTACAGTCTGGTTTTCGAGCCGGGTATGGGTGTACAACAGCTACTTTAAAAGTGTTAAACGACATCACCTCTGCCCTAGACTACAAACAATACTGTCTGTGCTGCCATTTTCATTTTCATTGACCTTGCCAAAGCCTTTGACTCTGTTGACCACTCTATTCTTATCAGCAGGTTGAGCAGTATCGGGATCTCAGATCACTCACTGGCCTGGTTCTCTCACTATCTCTCCCATCGGGTGCAACGTGTAAGGTTTGGCAACTCACTTTCTCACCCCCTCCCAGTTACTAAAGGTGTCCCGCAAGGCTCTATACTTGGCCCTTCACTATTTTCCATTTACATCAACAATATTTCCCAGGCTGCTGGTAACTCACTCATTCATCTTTATGCTGACGACACAATCCTTTATGCCTATGGTCCATCTCTCTCCTCTGTCCAAGCCACACTCCAGGATAGCTTTCTCCAGGTACAGCAGGCTCTATCATTATTAAAACTCTCACTCAACACATCCAAAACAAAAGCCATGTGGTTTCACCGGAAGGGCACTCCCTCTCCGTCTCCACTAATCATCTCTACCTGCGAGGGAGCTATCCTGGACCATGTGTCTGCCTACAAATACCTCGGCATCTGGTTAGACTCTACGCTATGCTTCTCACACCACATTTCTCAACTACAGGCTAAGGTCCGGGCTAAACTCGGTTTCCTTTATAGACATTGTCTCGCCTTCACTTCCTCTGCTAAACAGACTCTCATTAAATTGACAATTCTCCCTACACTCGATTTCGGTGACACCATCTATCGTACTGCTTGTAAAGGCACTCTTGCTAAACTGGACACACTCTATCATTCTGCTATCCGTTTTGCCACGAACGCCCCTTACAATACCCACCACTGTAGTCTTTACTCCCTGGTAAACTGGCCATCACTTCACACCCGCCGTCAGATCCACTGGCTCACTCTCATTTACAAGACCCTTCTTCAACGTACACCCCCCTACCTGTCCTGCTTGCTGCACCGACTTCCTGTCACATACAACACTCGGTCCTCCCATCTCATTCTGTTAACAACTCCTAAAACCAGATCTACATCCGGCCTTGCATCTCTCCAGTCAGCTGCTGTCTCTGACTGGAATGCTTTACAAAAACACCTTAAACTGGATAACTTCATCTCCATCCCGGCCTTCAAAGACGCCATCTCACACCTTTTTACAGATTCTTGCAGCTGCTTCCCTACTATTTAACTACTCAACTATCTAACCCTTTCTTCAGTTTCTGCTTGTTGAACGCCCATTCCTACCGCCGTTGGCCTAGGCCACTTTCTCTGACACACTGCTCGCTAATGAATCCTGTAATATCTGTAACAGACATTTACTCTCTTTTATGCTTGTAATAATCTTGTCTTCTATGCTTGAATATCCTTGTTATTAACTTTTATGCCTTGTTTCTGCTGAATGTTTGTATTGTTGTGTATATTTGTTATTGTCTTTTAACCTATCTTTTCTCCCTCACAGCCCCCTCCCCCCCCCCATCAAGAAGCTTATGCCTCTTGTCAGGCCATCATTGTAAATAAGAACATGTTCTTAATTGATTTCGCCTGGTTAAATAAAGGTTAAATAAAAAAAAAGATGTTTGTTTCCAGTTGTGTTTCTTGTTGTGTCTATTTACCTGTGACCAGCTCACAAACAGCCTGTAAAGTTGAACATGAACAGTGAATTTGTTTAAAATGTGTTTTTCTCCTCAGTGACGCTGGCGGCTCAGAGACTTTTAGCTTGGTGATATTAGGCCTTGTCCTTCATCAGCAGCTGAGTAAAAGTCACCATGGTTTTTGTCCTGTAATAATCGACGCTTCCATCTTTAAAGGAAGCTTAATAGTCTCCTCGTTGCTCCAGAAATGCGCTCTTGTTGTTGCCGCCATTTTGTTATGTAACGTATCTATGGTAACGGTTACGTCAGCTGGTTGAACGCTTTCAGATATTGGGGTACTGTGTTAACATGCTCCAGTATCCTGGTTTCTTTCGGAGTTCTCCAGGCAGCAAAATCGGGTTTCTCAAAATCGGGATATGAGCTTATCCCGATCTCTGGAATCGGGAAATGGTGTTTACATGCGCAAACGCAAAAACGGGGTAGGACTTAAAAGAAATTAAAATCGGGGTACTGAAGTGCATGTAAACGCAGTCCATGTAAACACTTATTCCGATAGTTACTTCCTGTTTGGGGGTTTAAAAACACACTGGCAGCAGCGCACACTGATCTACTGAGACTTGTTCTGTCACCTGAGTTAACGAGGTGGACGAGAGTGTTTGGAGCTAATGAGAGGAGAGAAAAAAGAGAGCGAGTAGTACCGACCCGATATTGCCGTGTATCTTGTTTTCAGAGTAATCCCGCTTCTTTCCCCGCTCTCGGCCCGTTGTCTTCACCGTCTTCCACTTATGTAACTCCACAAATTTCCAGAGCACACATGGCTAATTAATATGCACGTGCTGTTTTGCATTGACCATATGGTTGTGTTTGGGTGTATAGAGGGCAGGATATGGCGTGTTCATATCTGCACTTTTCTTGGGTCCGGTGTGATTTATCAATGGCAGGAACAGTAGTACACATTGCTGAGTCTGCTTAATAACAATGTACAATAGGAGTACAGCAGCTCTTAAAATCTGGCGCAGGTCCATTTTGAGTCCTACTGAATGGGATAAATTAAGCGACTTCCGCGTTTATTGGTTTGTTTACAGTAGTGCAGGAAGTCTACAGCTCTTCTTCTGCTGTTGTTTTAGGGAAAAAGACAGCTCTGCGCATGTCAAAATGCTGTTATTCTGAATAAAGCTTGGTGCATGTGTACACACGTCATGATCGGATTATTTGATTTTGCGGCCATGTAAACAGTGGGTTCGGATTTTCCGATCCCTCAAATTTTTTATTTGATTAAGAAATTTTGCGCATGTAAACACAGCTAGTGAGAAGGTTTCTGTGACAGGAGGAGACTCTGATTCACTCAACACAGACTCACTGAGGAACCAGGATAGAGTCCAAACCCAGGATGCAGAGGTTGGGTGAAGGTGGTGTTGAAAGTGTAGAGGTGGATCAGTGAGTCAGAGGAGACTCTGTAGAAGGACAGAGAGCCAGCAGGACAGTCCACATACACTGCTACTCTGTTAGAGACAGAGGAGGAGGAGGAGGAGGAGGTGATAGGTGTCCCTCCGCTATTGTGATAGACTCTGTAACCACCATCATCATCAGAGCATCTCAGACTCCAGGACTGATCGTTCCATCCAAACCAACAGTCATCACTGCCTCCTTTCCTTCTGATTCCTCTGTAACTCACTGATATTTCAACCTCTCCTCTCCTCTCGACCTCCCAGTAGCAGCGACCAGTCAGACCAGTTGAACACAGCAGCTGAGGCCAGAAGTCAAATCTGTCTGGATGATCAGGATATGACTGATCCTCCTTCATAAGTGTCGCCTTTCTGTTGTGGTCAGACAGTTTGATCTTTGTGTTCACTGTGTTTGTGTCGATTGTGAGTCGACAGGAATCTGATGGAGAGAACAAGACACAGCTGCAGTTATTGATCATGTGATCAGTTATTGACAGTTTGATGAAGACTCATGAGGTCAGTGATGTGACAGTGTGAAGATGGTTGAATGTGCTGCTCAAAGTAAAAACACACTTACACTTCCTCAGACCTGGTGTCAACCATGGGACTCCAGCAGGCTCCACCCTGAAAGGAGGAGGGGGGTCAGAGCAGCACATTCTCTGTCAGCATGCACACATGGACATTACATGGCTCTCACACACACACTGTTTTATCACTGTGTTCATCTGGAGGCTTGTATGTATGGATGAACATTGAGCACAGAGAAGAAGGAGCTGGAGTCTTTATCTAGTGATGATACAGAGCAGGAGGAGACCAGGAGGAAACACTTCATCATGTGTTTTCTCCATGTGATGTCACTTCAGTGTGAGACACACTTTCACTCTCTGACTCTCAAGCTGTGCACCAGGAAAGAGGAAGAAGAAGAAGAGTGCAGCTGTGAACAGTGGATGGTTTCAGTGTTTGATGAGGAAGGAAACACACTCAACACGTTTGTTAGAGCTCAGTGAAACACACAGTGAGTTTAGTGAGAAACACTGAGTGTGAACACAACTTGTGTTTGTTTGAAGAAAACTCCACAGGAAGCCGAAGAATGAGGCTGTGAGCAGGTTTCCACAGGAGCCACAGCAGCAGTGAGTGGATGAAGGAGCTCTAATAGAAACTATCTGATCACAGTGACAGGACGGATCAGGATCTCATGATCAATGACTCTGTTCTTCTCTGCTTTTCACACAGATCAGCTGCAACACACTGACTCACTGTGATCAGTCACATGATGTGGAATAAAGCAGCTGTCCTCAGGACCAGTCCTGAGCTCCACCAAACCTGTCCACACATTTTGACTGGACTTGAAGTCAGAGTCCAGAGGAAGCAGAGAAACTGTAGAGCAGAGAGAACCAGGCTCAGCTCAGAGCACATGGACTCAGACAGGAAGTGAAGCTCCAGCTGCTGGAGACTTTCATTAAGGAGCCACTTTGTGGCTTCATCTGATCTGGAGTCAGACGTGTTGGAGCAGCACACACAGTCTGAAAACAGCTGTTTGATCACACACACATTCAGCCACAAACACTGATTATTACACTGTTCACTACACTCACTTTCTTCTCATTGACAGCTCCAGGCCTCTGGACAGTCACACTTGTGATTTACTGTCTCCTCAACACAACAACACATCTCATCAGGACAAGATCAGGATCTCAGAGAGACTGAGCTGATTATTGATCATCAATATCTGACCAGACAGAGACCTGATGGTGCCGCCTGATTTCTGTCTCTTATTTCCTCCTTGGTTGGAGACGCTGGGAGACGAATGTCTCTGAGCAGTGGACATGGTTTGATTCTTGTTGCTGTGTTGTTATTAGTGTGTCCACACTCAACAGGTGTCTACAGTCTCTGGGACTGTTCAGGTCAAACACTCTGTTGGTTCAGGAGCAGTTCAACCAGCTGCAGCTGAAATGTTTCCTGATACACTCTGAAATAAAGTCTGATCCAAACATCTGGAGAGACTCAGAGCACAGCTGCCAACAGCTGCTTTCATCACTGACATCTCTTCTCCTGAATATGACACAGTGAGTCATGATGAGACACTGAAGTCATCATGAGGAGAAACTCCTGATCCCAGTAGTTCATCACTGTGACTGATGAAAGCTGCACAGCTCATGTTTGAAACACTCTGAGATTTTGTCTTCAGTATAAACTGTGTTGGGACGAGTCAGATGTGACAGAGGACGTCAGTGGAGTGGGCGGAGCTTCACTGTGGCCTACACCACCTCTGGATATGGTCTGAGTGATGGGATCTGATGTCATCAATGCATGGATCACCTGAGACAGATGTTAATACCAGGTGTGACCAGGTGTGAACGGGGCCCTAGAAAATGTTCCAGCTCCTCCTCCTCTACCAGACTGTGTGTGTGGCTGCAGCAGCCTCTCCATACCTGAGAGAGTCCAGTCTCCAGTCTGGATCCTCCAGTCCAGCAGACAGCACCTTCACTCCTGAGCCTCCTGGATGATTGTAGCTCAGGTCCAGCTCTCTCAGATGGGAGGGGTTGGAGCTCAGAGCTGAGGCCAGAGAAGCAGAGCCTTCCTCTGTGATCAGACATCCTGACAGACTGAACACACACAACAACACACAGGAACCCTCTGTCAACACTTGCTGCTGTGTTCAAGTGTCATCTGATAAACAGCTGGATGGATCCTCACCTGAGAGTCTCCAGTCTACAGTGTGGACTCTCCAGTCCACCAGACAGCAGCTTCACTCCTGATTCCTGCAGGTTGTTGTTACTCAGGTCTAGGTGTCTCAGACTAGAGGACTGGGAGCTGAGGACTGAGGACAGATCTTCACAGCTTCTCTCTGAGAGGTTACAGCTGTTCAGTCTGAAGAGGAATTCAAGGAAAAACACTTGCATACTCAAT
This sequence comes from Trachurus japonicus, assembly GCF_045865225.1. Taxonomy (NCBI): domain Eukaryota; kingdom Metazoa; phylum Chordata; class Actinopteri; order Carangiformes; family Carangidae; genus Trachurus; species Trachurus japonicus. Next base: position 8,651,574 of record NC_140919.1, on the reverse strand, counting down.
ATGAAGGAAATAACAGGTTAGAATCATAAATACACAACATTTCAACACAAACCCGAGAGTTTACAGTGTTTCTTACTCAAAATGTTCCAGTTTGTATAAATAGATTCATAGATTTGATTATAAACGGTGATTCATCTTTGTATATTCATATAGTCATATATTAGTTTTGTTGTTTGTGTATATTAGGGGTGCAACGGTACAGGTAGCCCACGGTACAATATGTACCTCGGTTTTTGGCCACGGTTCTCGGTACGGTTTCGGTATGTGTTTTGTGCAGAGACCTTTTTTTTTCTCCCAAAATAATGTTTAAAATTGATATTATTTCTAATATTAGGCTACTACTCCTTGTAGAGCTCTCCTCTCTCTCTCTCTCTCTCTCTCTCTCTCTCTCTCTCTCTCTCTCTCTCTCTCTCTCTCTCTCCCTCTCTCTCCTTGTTCAGATAAAGTGACGGTGCAGAACAACAGGAACGATCAAACAGATCCTCATGGAGAATCAAACATTCAGTTGAGGTCTAATAATTCTCCTGATGGAGTTTACATGTCCTGTCAGCCGCTGCTTTCAGTCTGCAGCTTCAGATAAAAAGGAGAAACTCAGAGTAAGTTGGAGAAAACCTGCTCCCGACCAGGCTAGGTTCACGGAGTGTGTTGCCATAGTAACTGACTCCAAGCTTGAGTTACCTCTCTTTGTGAAACGGGCTGGAGTTACTCCTCTAAAATGCCGAACTATCCCCTTAAAGAAAACACACAGACAGATGTTTACTGGTTCACTCTTCTTGACTACTGCAACTCTCTCCTGTCAGGATGTCCGAAAAACTCTCTAAAGAGTCTCCAGCTGGTCCAGAATGCCGCAGCGAGGGTTTTGACAGGAGTTAAGGCCCTTTCACACCGTGGACGTAACGAATAAACGACAAGAAATTGCGAAATATTCGGCGGCAAATATTTCGCATCAAAACCATTAACACCGGCGGCGACACGAATATGCGACAGATGCAACAATTAGATTCCAAAGTTTCGCTTTGCGACGGGTGGTTCTTCGCCTCCACGTCGTTAATTATCCCTCACGTCACTATGCCACTGTTGTCTTGTTACCAACTTTACTACACACAGCAGCTCACTGCCTGATCAATATCTGATCACTGTCCTGACAGTAGGCTATATACACTCTATTGCTATTTCTCCTCCTCCTCTCCTCTTTCCACTTACCCCCCCTCCTTCTCCTCCTCCTCCTCCTCCTCCTTTCCTCTCCTCCGAGACACAGGTTATTTACATTGTTTACATTAGCGGCCAAGCACGTGTCCATGCGCCCGTGTCCGTGTGTGTGTGTTTGTGTGTGTGTGTGTACGTGCGGTGCGACCGTACGCCAGAGAGACGGCAGGTGGAGGGGCTGACTGGCAGAGATGAGAGCAAAGACGGTGAAACGCTAAAGAAAAAACTTTTTTCCTGTGGCGGGCCCGAGACTGGGCGGCCACAGTCTGTTGGGAAACAGCTGTCTGTGTTCTGACCGTTCTGACGTGGGGGGTGTGACGTAGCCTACCTCCTTTTCACGCTACATGATTGGTTGATGCATTTATTCGCCGGGCGAAAGCTCAGAAAAATCGACCTCGCTGCGAAAAAAAATTATGTCGCATTTTCGCCGCAACACATTCGTGGTCGGTGTGAAAGGACCTGTGATGAAAACCGGTGTTCGAAAAAAAATATTGACGCGCAAATTATTCGCACGAAAAATACGTCTCCGGTGTGAAAGAGCACATCTCTCCCACCTTAGCTTCTCTCCACTGGCTTCCTGTAGGATTTAGAATAGACTTCAAAATCCTTCTGCTGACTTATAAGGCTCTTAATGATAAAGCTCCAACCTATCTGAAAGAACTAATCATTCCTTACTGTCCTACCAGAGCACTCCGCTCCCAGAATGCAGGTCTGTTAGTGACTCCCAGTATCTCTAAAAACAGACTGGGAGGTAGAGCCTTCAGTTACCGGGCTCCTTTACTGTGGAACCAGCTCTCTCCATGGGTCAAAGAGGCAGACACTCTAACTACATTTAAGTCTAGACTTAAGACCTTCCTTTTTGACAGGGCTTTTAGTTAGGGCTGGTTCAGGTAGCTCTGAACCATTTTATAGCTACGCTGCCATAGGCTTAGACTGCTGGGGACACATCTGGTCACACAGAGCCCTCTCCTCTCCTCTCCTCTCCTCTCCTCTCCTCTCCTCTCCTCTCCTCTCCTCTCCTCTCCTCTCCTCTCCTCTCCTCTCCTCTCCTCTCCTCTCCTCTCCTCTCCCCTCCCCTCCCCTCCTCTCCTCTCCTCTCCTCAGTATATTTTTGAACTGTCATTTTCTGTTGTACTTTGTAGTTTGGCCTTGGTGTCTCGCACTCTCTCTGTGTTTCCGCAGATCCACCGGAGCTCCATTTCGCACATTCTGTGACATAAACTGTAAACTGTTTTCTTGTCTGTAACAACATCTATTGCACGTCTGTCCGTCCTGGGTGAGGGATCCCTCCTCTGTTGCTCACCCTGAGGTTTCTCCGATCTTTCCCTGTTAAAAGGGTTTTCCATGGAGTTTTTCCTCAGTCGATGTGAGGGTCTAAGGACAGAGGATGTTGTTACGATGCCATGTAAAGCCCTTTGAGACAAACTGTTTGTAAAAACGGGCTATACAAATAAAATTGCCTTGCCTTGCCTTGCCTTGCCTCTTTACCTGGTTTGAGTTACCTCCCTTTCTGAAACGGAAAACCCAGAGTTTGCCTCATTTCAGGGTTAACAGACTCAAGAGTTTTCACTAAACATGCTTTGTGAAAAGGACCCCTGAACTGTCTGTGAACAGCCCCTAGCTCCTCCCTCTGCACACTCCTTTAGTCTTTCAGTATATGGTGAACACTCTGAAGCCACTTTCAAACAGAGATCGCGCTATATTGTCGTCATGGAAGACGTCACTATGCTGGCAGCCACAGTCTCTCACTGGGAAAGAAGATGCTAGTCTATTCTGTTTTTTTAAACAGACTTTCACTACCTCTCATCCCTGTCAGTCAACTCCTCCTGCTGGACCTCGGTCTTTCTATCGTGCGCTGACACGCGGGCACGTGGATACACGACCACACACATGCAGTGTGCATGGACAAAGTCCTGCTGGAACTCTAATAAAAGCTAGCTAAATGTGCTAAATCGCGCTAATAACTAATTAATTTTCCCTGCTGGGCAGTGTGTGCATGTGCAAAGCGCCTGCCTTAATAACAAATAAAATAAATTAAATTAAATTAAATTACAGCTACTGTTTAGACTGTAGAAAAAGGCTGCATGTCTACAGGACAACAGTCAACATGCTGATCTCAATGATTTGTTTACGTACTGTATTATTTGCTGTCAATGTATTTCCATGCACAGTGTAACAGAGTAATTATTTTTATTTTTTATTTTATTTAAAATTTTTGCGTGTAACAGTATTCAACCTGACCCTGCTGCTCATAACAGCCTACTGTACAGTAGTGTGTTTGTAGTGATTCAGTCTAAGTTAGGACAATAAAGGGAAAACCCTGCCTTCACCTCCCAAATGACAGCTGTCAGATGAGCCAACAAACTTTCCTGCTTGTGTGTGCGCCTATTTGTCAGTATCTAAACAGAGCGTGTGAGCGATGAACACACACACACAGAGCTGAGGGGCAGTTGCGCTTGTTGGCCGACCGGTGCGGAGACACGTCTATCGGGGACACACCGGCCGCCGGGCGCGGAAGCGCCACAAATAGCCACGAAGCACGGAGAAGCGGAGTCAGTTTCCTTTCGGCGCCGATGTTAACGGATTATGTCGTTCACACCAGCAGCCCCGCAGCCGACTCGTGCCCTGCAGTGATCATTTCGGCGTCTGGTCTGTTTTGAGTGTGAGCTGCGAGCGATCGTGTCAAGCCAGACAGGAAGTCACACAAAGAAACAACGAAAGAATCCGGTTGATTTTCAAAATAAAACACCACGATTGACAAATGCAATGATGTGAATGCAGCCGGTGTACCGTGCCCCCCCTGCAATGGCTATGCGCCCTATGAGCTGAGTGAGTGATTCCTCCTGTTGCTGCTGTTGTTCACGACATTCAGGTAATTAGACGGCGGGAGGGGGGGGGGGGGTCTTAACACTTATTAACAAGCAGCTGAGATAAACATTGTACAGAACAAATCATCCACTACCTACACCAACCATCATCTATATTGTTTTCTCCAAACAATAAAATATTGGAACCGATTCCTGGAATCAGTGTTTTAATGTTCACACCACTTCAGATGTTCAGTGAGCCACCACCACCAAATGCAGTTTAGTTTCTTCAGTCAGTGTTTGTGTACACGTGTAAGTTTACACTTAAATAGAACTCCTTATAAGTTCAGTTCATACAGATGAAAATGAACTAATTCATGTTAATTTGTTCTGTTTATTTAAATAAATAATCAGCTGTTGTTTTTCAGTAGAACCTCCCTCTCCCTCCATAAACAGTCTCTAATCACTGCCACTAACAAACTATATGAATTAATGAACAAAATAACAAAAACAATGTTGAGACTGAGAAAATATTTTACCACTTGAGTATATGAGTCATATTCTGCCTAAAGTGATAAATCAGGTGCAGTGAAGGTAAACTGTATGTGGAAATATCCAGGGGCTTTTTCTTTTTCACTTGTTTGTTCATCAAACTGCTTCAAACACTCAAACAAACTGTCTTCAGCAGTAGATGTGTCTGTACTGTCTGTAAAAAACTAGTGATGCTGGGCCGTCTCCATGGAGACGTCATGAGACGTGATGTAAAACTGTCATAAAACCTGAGCAGTGTTCACTCTGGTGACAGTGAACGCTGCTCAGGTTCATCATTTATAAACTGATTCATTCAGTTCAACGTTCACAAAAAATATGAACATGTCCAATGAAGCACAGCCTTCCTCTGTGATCAGACATCCTGACCGACTGAACACACACACAACACACAGGAACCCTCTGTCAACACCTGCTGCTGTGTTCAAGTGTCATCAGAGAAACAGCTGGATGGATCCTCACCTGAGAGTCTCCAGTGTACAGTGTGGACTCTCCAGTCCAACAGACAGCAGCTTCACTCCTGAGTCCTGCAGGTTGTTGTTACTCAGGTCCAGGTGTCTCAGACTAGAGGACTGAGAGCTGAGGACTGAGGACAGAGCTTCACAGCTTCTCTCTGAGAGGTAACAGCCGCTCAGTCTGAAGAGATGATCATGAAGAATTAAAGAAGAAAGGAGTTTATTATCTGACCTGTTGCAAAAACAAAAGTGTTTTTATGTAATGATGAATAAATCCAACTATCTCTACACTTACAGAGCTTTGTTAGAGGCTTTGACCACTGGCAGCAGCCTCAGAAGAGCCTCCTCTGAAGCAAAGTATTTCTTCAGGTCAAACTCGTCCAGATCTTCGTCTGGTGACAGTAAGATGAAGCCCAGAGCCGACCATTGAGCAGGAGACAGTTCATCTGTAGAGAGACGTCCTGATCTCAGGGACTGTTGGATCTCCTCCACTAGAGAACGATCATTCAGTTCATTCAGACAGTGGAACAGGTTGATGCTTTTCTCTGCGGAGGGAGTCTCTTCAATCTTCTTCTTGATGTACTGGACTGTTTTCTGATTAGACCGTGAGTCACTTCCTGTCTGTGTCATCAGACCTCGTAGAAGATTCTGATTGGTCTTCAGTGAAAGACCCAGGAGGAAGCGGAGGAACAAGTCCAGGTGTCCATTTGGACTCTGTAAGGCCTCGTCCACAGCGCTCTGGTAGAAGTTTGTCTCTGCAGATTTGACTTCTGTTGTTTCAGTCTTCTTGGAGGTTGTTTGTTGTTGTGACATCAGGTTGAGTCCAGAGATGATGAAGGTCAGATGGACATGAAGAGCAGCCAGAAACTCCTGAACACTCAAATGGACGAAGCAGAACACCTTGTCCTGGTACAGGCCTCTCTCCTCTTTAAAGATCTGTGTGAACACTCCTGAGTACACTGAGGCTGCTCTGATATCGATGCCACACTCTGTCAGGTCTGATTCATAGAAGATCAGGTTTCCTTTCTGCAGCTGCTCAAAAGCCAGTTTTCCCAGAGACTCAATCATCTTCCTGCTCTCTGGACTCCAGTGTGGATCTGTCTCAGCTCCTCCATCATACTTGACCTTCTTCAGTTTTAGATGAACCACCAGGAAGTGGATGTACAGCTCAGTCAGGGTCTTGGGCAGCTCTCCTCCCTCTCTGGTCTTCAACAGCTCCTCCAGAACTGTAGCAATGATCCAGCAGAAGACTGGGATGTGGCACATGATGTGGAGGCTTCGTGATGTCTTGATGTGGAAGATGATCTTTCTGGCCTGCTCCTTATCTCTGAACCTCTTCCTGAAGTACTCCTCCTTCTGTGGGTCAGTGAACCCTCTGATCTCTGTCACCATGTCAACACAGTAAGGAGGGATCTGATTGGCTGCTGCAGGTCGTGTGGTTATCCAGAGGCGAGCAGAGGGAAGCAGTTTCCCCCTGATGAGGTTGGTCAGCAGCACGTTGACTGAGGTGGACTCTGTCACATCAGTCAGGATCTCAGTGTTGTGGAAGTCCAGAGGAAGTCGACACTCGTCCAGACCGTCAAAGACGAAGACGACCTGGAACTGATCAAACCTGCAGATTCCTGCTTCTTTGGTTTCAGAGAAGAAGTGATGAACAAGTTCCACCAAGCTGAACTTTTTCTCTTTCAGCACATTCAGCTCTTTGAAGGTGAAGGGAAATGTGAAGTGTATGTCCTGGTTGGTTTTGTCTTCAGCCCAGTCCAGAGTGAACTTCTGTGTTAAGACTGTTTTCCCAATGCCAGCCACTCCCTTTGTCATCACTGTTCTGATTGGTCGGTCTCTTCCAGGTGGGGCTTTAAAGATGTCTTCTTGTCTGATGGTTGTTTCTGGTCTGTCTGGTTTCCTGGACGCTGTTTCAATCTGTCTGACCTCATGTTCATCATTGACCCCTCCAGCCCCTCCCTCTGTGATGTAGAGCTCTGTGTAGATCTGGTTCAGAAGAGTTGGGTTTCCTGCTTTAGAGATCCCCTCAAACACACACTGGAACTTCTTCTTCAGAGCAGATTTGAGTTTACGTCGACAAACTGGAGCAAAACATTCTGAATGAAAAAACAAGAAATAAGATTCAGAAAGAAAATATAACATTTTAATTCCTCTAAATAACGACTATTTGAACATGTTTCCCTCCATGTGTCGATGTCCGTGAACGTCTCATTTGTCCATCATGTTGAATCTTCAGAGAAATCCTCTTACTGCTCTGCAGACGCTCAGCCAGCTTCTCCTGCTTCATCCTCCTCAGGAAGTTCACTGTGATCTTCACTAATGCCTCTCCACTGCTCCTCCTCTGCTCTTCATCCTCACCATCCAACACCTCCTCATCCTCCCTCGGACTCCCTGAGCATTCTGGGTAATCTGGACTCAGAGCCTTGTGGATCTTCTTCAGCTCCTTCTTGACAAAAGTGACCATGTTCTCCTCCAGCAGCTGGAACAGAAACTCTATGAGTGACAGCATCAAACTAAAACCATGGAGCCAAACATCAGATCCATGTTGGACTGACTGACAATCCACTGGTGTCAAAGCATGGAGATGATTGTGAACACAACAGATGTAACAGCAGCTGTTAACATCTGTTGTTGTAATGTTTATGTCCTCACCATAAATATTGAGTCCATGTGTGTTTGATGCTGCTGGGCAGACTGACCACTGGGAACCTCTGAGCTCTCCTGGTCCACTCTGTGGAGGAATCAGTGTCAAGTCAACATCAGTACAGAGAGATAATACAAGATGGGCTTTATATGTCCCCTGAGGACGTTCACAACAGACAGAGGCACTTTGATTTCAGACCTGGTCCAACAACACGTCGTACAAACTGGTTCTTTTCTACAATAACCTGAGTCTGACTGTCAGTTACAGCTTACATCTGATCAGCTGATCCACGTCCTCCTTTAAAGTTAATGACCACTCTCTTTGATTCGTCGCTCTTTAAAGACAGACAGCTGGGTTCAGGAGAGTCTGGTTTCTGCTGCTGGATCCTGAAACAACAACACAACTGATAAATGTGCATGTTGGAGAAAAACTGATGGAAAATATCTTCAATCTTTTAATAAACACAACAACTGAGTTTTAGAGAGAAAAGTCCTTCTGACTGTTTTAAATTCTGACCTTCCATCAACAGATCGACTGTAGTCAATAGGACGATCCAGTGATGAGTCGCTACTAACGGACTCATCACTGGATCCAGGTCCAGGTCCAGGTCCAGGTCCAGGTCCAGCAGACTGTGGCTTGTGCTGCTGCTTTGGCCTTGAACACAACACACACAGAGTTTTGAGTGTGAATAATGATGGAGCAGTGATCTGAGTCATGGACAGTTAGAGATGCTCATCTGACCTTTGACCTCTGGTCCTGTGTTTACGTTTCACACACAGTTTCTTAGAGGGAGGTGCTCCCTCCTCTCTGTCCTCACACTGATCCATGCTGCTGAGCTCACATCCACATCAGCTCACACACACTTTGTAGCTTCACCTGCAGAAGAAACACACATCATTCATGTGCACACCAGCTCACATGTCCATCATGTCTCCAGCTGCTCCTCCACTGATTGGCTTTTCTTCTCTGCTTCATATCAGTGTCAGTTGAATGCAGTCACACAGCAGTGAGAAAGAGGAAGCTGCCATCAGCTGCTGTACTTCTACTATCAGTCCACTAGATGGCGTCATGAAGCTGCAGTGAAGTGAAGAGCAGCCCAGCAACATGATCCATGGACGACTGTCTCCATCCACTGATACACACAAGGACTGAGATCCATTGAGTTGATGTGACACAGTCTCTGTGTGGACAGCGTTCCTCAGTCGATGTGAGGGTCTAAGGACAGAGGATGTTGTTATGATGCCATGTAAAGCCCTTTGAGACAAACTGTTTGTAAAAACGGGCTATACAAATAAAATTGCCTTGCCTTGTAGAAAACCACTGGCTCAAACAAGCTACAGCTGATTATTCCACACACAACAACTGGGCCTCAACTTATTTCACCTCACAGCTCCACTATTACAACATTTAGTCATTCAGTACATTCAGTACATTCAGTACAACCTGCAGCTGGAAAGTGACCAGTAGCTTCACCTGTCTGGTACATGAGCTGCAGTACAAGCAGGAAGTAGCACAACAAGGAAATACTCAAGGAAAGTACAAGTACATCACACCTGTACTGCACTAAATGTACTCAGTTACTGTGAAGAACCTGATGCTGAACATTGGAAAATCAATCATTAATACAGTCAGTTGAGTATTGATCAGACTAATGTTCATCAATAGACTGTAGTAGCTGTTGAAGCAGGAGCCTGTGACTTATTTGATGCGGTGCTCACTGTCTTTCTGAACATCATCTAGAGCCTTAAAACCCCTGTGAGCCCCTCAGCCCGCCACACTGAGTCCACATCAGTCCTGTAGTGTAAATCTAATGACAGACCACTCACCACAGACAGAGTCACAGCTGTTCTCCAGCGGCTGTCCGGACGAGCTCAGGCCGCGTTTAGTGGCTCAGACAGCGGGAGAGCAGCGGCTCATCTCCGCCTCCTCCACAGGCTGATTCAGGCGGTAAAGCTGCTTCCAGTCATCAGGAAGTGAAGCCGCACACAAAGAACCACTCTGTGGTCAACTACTGACCATCCACTAACTCTGCTTCTGCTCTTGTTACAGCGCTTCTACCCACAACATCCACACAACATGGCGGACACGGTTCTGTCGGTCCAGACTTTACAGTTACAGCTCTGACTCAGCTACAGTAGCATTATAATAACACAACAACAACACAACGACAAGTTGAAGGGCAGAGAACTCAGGTAACGACAGGTGTTAACGAGGAAAACATTCAGACAGTTCACCTTACCTTCACACGAGGAAATGAACTGCGACACAACCTCTGAGTCAAAATGAAACTTTGAAACTGAGCTGTGTCTCACCTGTTGGACGTGACTCTCTTATCTTGGAATAATTAACCTGCTTCGCTGGACTTTGCTCCAAGAAATAGTGAACAAACAAAGTTTATTACTCACAGGCATTTGGTCAAAGTAACATAAGGGATGTCAGTTACAGTAACAACAATCAACATGTTCCCATGACAATTATTTGTCACCGACATGAAAAATTCAGTGGGTAACTTTGAATGAATCAGGTGATAATTATTATTGTAAACAAACAGCTATAATAGTGCTGTGATGTCACTTATTGTCCAGCAGGGGGTTTAATACAAGTAGATACATCAGGAGGAAACCACTGAAGTGAAATAACCAAGTCTGACTGATCTCCAAGGTTTCAGAGAGATGACGACCTCCTGAACGTGCTCTGGTCACCATGGAGATGATGTGTGAACTCCAGCGGCGCCGGATTCATTTTAGAGGTGGGGGGGCCATGGAGGTTGGGTTGTTACGGGGCATACATTTACACACTCACTGTCGGTGCAATAGTCATATTATCGTCCGGCCGTGATGCGTAATACCAGCATAATGCGTAACACCCTCCCGCCAGCATCATGCCTACCGTAATTTATCAAAAAAAAAAAAAGAAAGCCCTGTACTCCGGTCTCCTGTGCTGGTCTGGCTGCAGGTTTGAGTAAATAAAATGTTGTGAATACACCTCTTATAACCCGTTTGAGCAGTTTCTATAAACTGCTAGGTTCTCAACGACTCAACCCGGGCCGGACTCACGAGCAGTCTCTCGGCTGGACCACGGCAAAAATAAAAAATAAAAGAAGCCCGTGGTCCGACCTGACCCAATTTTTAATTAGAATTTTAATAATAGAAAACATCATTGAATTTGAGCTCTCTAAAATGTTAGTAATGTTACTTTTACCATGCATTTAGTTTTTCTGTAGGTAAATTAATCATCATGGATCAAGCAGAAAATCAGCCTTTGTAAAAGCCGAAGTAACAGTCTATGAGCACTCAGGTCTGTGGCGCATCAGCCTGCAGCGGTTATTTTTCACCTCTTATTCTTGTCATTCATGTTTTAATAATATGAACAATGCTTAAGGTCAACGTCTGCTTAGACAGACGTTTGGACTTTATGTAGCTAAATAACTTTGTCTTAGTCCGTGACTGTGCTCGCTTCATAAGGACAGCTGTTATAGACCACTCGGGCCAGCTGTGGCCACAGGAGTTATTACAATGTTTCCATTTTGTTGTTTTCGCGCATCTCTTCTTTTTCTCACAAGTTATGGTTTTTACTGGCAAAACGAGCCAGTTAGAAATAAATAAAGGAAAAGAAAAAATAATATCCAGGAGACTTTGTCCCGTCCTCAGGACGTGAGCGAGGGAGGATCAGCTGGTGGCTCAGGTTTAGTGATGTCATGGCTGTCAGCTGCACATCTGTCAGCAGGTCCGCTTGACCGCTCCACACACACTTCACAAACTTTAGGAACAAGCTAGATGTTGATTTTGTAAACAGACAGTGACATGCTGGAAATAAGCAGACACCATACTCGCCCTCGTTAATATTGATTATTGAATTACGTAACATCATAAATCTCTCGCCACTGTAGTCCGGTTCGTCACCTGTCTCTGTGGGTGTAGGCTACGTCATCTCCAGGTGAAACAACTGTAACAACTGTAAAACACCTGGAATTGATAATAACTAAAGGCATATCACCAAAGCTGAACTAGGCTATTAACACGTCAGCCTAATTAATTATTTCCTCACATTTTTTCAAAGTAAACTTCCCTTCGCTCACTGGCAGAGCAGAAGTTGCACTTTCTGAGATGGTGCACTTGGTCCACGGTGTTTGTGGATGAAGCCTACAGGATGAGAAGGTGACGAAGGTGAAGGTGACAATAATAAGCGGAGGGAGGACGACGGAAGCTGGAGAAGCTTCACTCAGCTGTGCATTCACGTGGGCACCATATGGCCGGAGAGACTTGAATTAGGACTATTTAGCCTATTGGGCTGCACTACAGACAGAGTAGCCTATTCGATTTGATTTAAAATTAAAGATTCTTCTAGCCTATGTTTTATTGGTTTATTTCATTTGATGTGGGTGGGACCGGGGGAATTATTGAATCCGGGATAGCGGCCTATGGTGATCAGCAACCGGCAGAGCAGGGCAGGGGCGTAAAGTAGGGGGGGGGGGGGGGGGGGGGGGGGCAATGGCCCCTTGCCCCCCCCCCATTCCGGCGCCCTTGGTGAACTCAAAAGGTCAAGATGAAGGAGAGTGTGTGAGCAATGTAAACTCCACATACACACAGCAAGAGATAAAGTGAAGACATAAACCACAGAGTCAGATCTGAGCAGCAGGGAGCACACAGGAAGAGAAGACACTGACTACAAAATAAAACAGTGAACTAACTCCTTTAGTTCTGACATCACATCAGAACTAATGGAATAAAACTTTAAACATGATGTAATAGAAACACACTTTAATTTGTTATAACCTCCTATTGTTTGTTTCAATTTTTTTAGATGAAAAATGTTAAATAAAAATTAATTATTAATTAGAAAATGCATTGGATAAAAAACACAAAGTAGAGCCAGACATCCAGTCCAAAAAAACCTTTTTAATCATACTTTTTCATGTAACAGACTTAATCATATCTGTACAAACCATCTGTTCTGCTCCATTTAACAATATTGTCTTGCTATTTTGAATGAAAAATAATTAAATCTTGTAGAGAACCAGACTGGATCTCTACTGTAACAGGGAGGGAAACAGACGCTATTTGTGATAATGTTTCTATGAAAAATGTTATTGAACTTGGAAGTTTGAATCTGTCAAGATCTTTCCAACTTTACTGAAGTGTTGGACTGTGCAAAAGGTGATGGAGCTCAGTTATATGATAGTGGAGCTTATTGCAAAGCAGGAGAAACTACACACAACAGCAGAGACACTCCTTTCATTTCCTTTCATTATTTATTGAGTTGGGACAATGCACATTCATCAACATTAATGCGTTAAGCATCAGTGTAAATGCGCCGGACTTGAGGTGGGTAGAGTAGCCAAAAATTGTACTCAAGTAAGAGTATAGTTACTTCAGAATAATGTTACTCAAGTAAAAGTAAAAAGTAGACATTCAAACATTTACTTGAGTAAGGGTAGAAAGTACTTGGTGAAAAAGCTACTCAAGTCCTGAGTAACTGCTCTGAAAAAAATCAGATATTGCCAAAGAACAACATTTAACAACTAAGACAAAAGCCTAAATGACATTTTTTACAAAGTAACATAAATTAAGACAAATTCAGCCACAATAACTTACATAGGCCTATCTATGAGTGTGTTACGTTTCGCATTGGACAGTTCACGTCTCCATGTTGCCCATTAATCCCTGATCAGTGTTCACCTCGTCGGGCATTATCCACGACATACCAGGGCTGACGTCATCCTAATCATTTACTAGCCGCAGTTTCCCAAATTTGAGGCGGAGTGGCCGTCCTGTTTACCGCGGAGATTTTGTGTGCGGTCATGTGACTGCCTGGCTCTGATTGGTTAAACAGAGGCAAACGTTGCGAGTGGCTACATCTACCGGAATGTAGCTCAATGTAGGCTACCGCTTCTTCTGAAGAAATATACTCAAGTAAAAGTAACAAGTATGCTGCATTGAAACTACTCTTAGAAGTACAATTTATCCAAAAAGTTACTCAAGTAAATGTAACAGAGTAAATGTAGCGCGTTACTACCCACCTCTGGACTTAGCATAACTGCTACATTTCAGACGCAGTCCCTCATCCTCCCCTCTGGATTAGTTGTTTTGAAAACTTTACATTTTCAAATCAGAATCAATGTTTTCAGCTTGACGTGAGTGCACACAAGGGTATAAAAACCACTGCCCCCTGGTGGTGAATATGGCAGTGCAGCGATTATTCACAACAATATTTTTCACATTCATTCTAATGAGTCAGTGAGCTGATGTAACCTACAGAGTCACAGGACAAACATGCTGTGGTTTCATCTTTAATCATGTGTTTCTGAGCTCATCAGGTGTTTTTAATCTACAACCTGCAGCTGGAAAGTGACCAGTAGCTTCACCTGTCAGGTACATGAGCAGGAAGTAGCACAACAAGGAAAGTATGAGCATTGATCAACACTGGAAAATCAATAATCAACAAAGTCTCAGTAAAATGCTGATAACAACATTAGGTGTTCAGTATTGGTCAGTAACAGTCAGTTCTGACAATGTAAAATGACAATGTATTCCAGTCAAACCATATTTCTAGTTTTTTCATTTCCTCATGTATGACTGTTTCCATTTGACTGATGGTTTCACCTGAACCAAAAACCCAGATCCCCGACCCAGATACTTTACACATTTCGTTTATATACAGGATAAACAATACTGACCCCTGGGGGACCCCACAAGCAATAATAATAATGAGTAGGGCAGCCGTGCCTCTGCCATTTATAAACATGCATTGTTAACTGATACAAATGCCAATATCAACAATGTTTGTCAATTGTAATGACAATCATACCACTACTAATACAACATCTCATTACCATTTATAACTGTTGTTATGACAATAAACTAATGAACTGAACTGCATGAAGCTATTGAAACTGACATTTTTATTTTAAACATAACTGTGCAAATGAAAAAATATTAAAGATTGTCTAATCAACCTAAAACATTACAACCCCCTTGCAGTACTCTGCAGACCCCCTACCCCCTGTTGAAGGCCTCTGCCATAGACATTTTGAACTGCTTCCGTCTGGTAAACATTGAAAAAGCGCTTCGGGGGCAAACCACAAGACGGAGGGACAGTTTTATTCCAAGTGACTTTAAATGCTCCACAGGGAAACCCTGCACAATGTGAATGTGATTTACAATAGTAACATCTGTAATAAATGTGTACATTACTTTTTACATATTTATTATATATTAGTTCTTTACCTACTTTTCTATATGTCTTAAATCGCTCTTTGTATATTACTTTTATCTTTTTAAATTGTTAGGGAGAGATGCGCCTACGTATTGTTGAGCTTTATTGCCCGATTGAATTGAATTAAATAAGTAATAATCAGTATTGATCAGTGATAGGCATTAACAGCTTCTGCTCTATTTCCAGTGCTTCGACTGACAACATCCACACAACAAGGCGGTCCAGACTTTACAGTTACAGCTCTGACTCAGTTACAGTAACATTACAATAACACAACAACAACAACACAACGACAAGTTGAAGGGCAGAGAACTTGGATAATAACGACAACGAGGAAAACATTTAAACTGTTCACCTTACCTTCACACAAGAAAATAAACTGCGACACAAATGTTGAGTCAAACATGAATCCTGAAAAACAGGAAGAGAAGGACGGCCCTTGGTATGAATGTTTGGACAAGGAGTTCCACTCCTTTTCCTGTTGTTATAACACAGGGTCTCCTATAATGTCTTCCCTCTGACCAGGCTCATTGGAGCAACAGGCCCAACTTTAACTGCCCTTCTTCTCCTCTGCCCAACAAGTTACTGATCACTAATACTACTTACAATTATAAAAAAAAGCAATTTTTATATTTTCTACTGCTACGAAAGCAGAAACTGCACATCACATTTAAAACTGATTTATTTTGGTTTTTATTTGATTCACAGTAATATCACAAAGTATAAACAACAGCAAGTTGATTATATTGACCGTCCATTCAACATCGTGTACGTTTCCGGATGTGAGAAGTATGGAAGAAAAGTGAGTAGCCTACTCAGTGGGTCTAGATTGTAAAATAGTTATATAAATACGAGGTGCTCTTCAAGGCATAGGAATCACTGTAGGAGAAGCACAAATGACTGGTGGGAAAACAGTCAAGGAGGCAGCCGAGGCACTCTGATGCGAGTGATTATAAAAATCCGGGGACCCCGTCTCAATAAAGGATTTTACTGTTTTCCCACCAGTCATTTGTGCTTCTCCAAAAGTTTCCAGCCGTGTTTAATGTTCTGTGTGTTCACCTGTGACCAGCTCACAAACAGCCTGTACATTTGAACACGAAAAGTAAATTTGTTTAAACTGTGTTTTTCTCCTCCTCGGTGACGCTGGCGGCTCGGAGACATTTCGCTTCATGATATTCTGCCTTTTTGGCTGATTCGATTGATCAGTGATAGGCAGTAACAGCTTCTGCTCTTATTCCAGCTTTTCTACACAACATGGCAGACATGATTCTGTCGGTCCAGACTCAGCTACAGTAACATTAAAATAACACAAAAACACAACAAAAAGTTGAAGGAGAGAGAACTCGGGTAACAACAGGTGTTAACAAGGAAAAATCAAAACTGTTTACATTACCTTCACATGAGAAAAAAAAACTGCGACACAACGAACAGGAAACAGGAGAGGGGCACACTTCTTATTCTTCAGTATGTCTCCACCTTCTCCCTCATCTGCACAAACTTTACCCACTGAAGTTTGGATTTTACAGTAAAACCTTCACTTGTCTTCATCCAATGTGCCACGTGCTGTGGATATGTCAGTGTTTTCCCTCAGAGTTGCTGGTTTTGATATTTTATCTGCTGCTTCATTTTCCTCTGTTCCTGGAGGAGCTGGTTCCCACACGTATCCCACATCACTTTCACTTTCCACATCAACATTATTCCTCTAATGATTTCTGCTCTGGCTATTGATTTTTCCATGATTTATTGTTTCTAGAGCTGAGAGAGTAACTTCAGATAATTGTTGAGTGGTTTAACCGTTAATCCACCAGAGCGCCCAGAGTGTGTTGTCATGGGCTCTGCTGTGCAAATTCAGAGGTGTTCTGGTGTTCCCCACCTCTGACCCACCCCCCCCCCCCCAAAAAAAAACAAAAAACACAACATACCTGCCATCTCTTCGTGCACAGAGTAGGACATCGAGTGGAATCGAGACATGTCATTCATTGGTTCATGGATTGTTTGGGATTTGATTTGCCGTGCACATTCCTGTTCAACTTTGCTACATGGCTGTATGGTTTGAAGCTGACACAATAAAGTATAAAATAAACATGAACTCATGTTGAAGACAATGTTTCTTATTTGGCTCATCTGACTGTAGAAAGCTATTGATCTATACTTGGTCTGACATTTTGAACCATATTCTATCCTAAAACAAGTCTAAAGAGCCCACAGATTAAAAGATGTTATAGGCTGAAAATTGTGATCTCACTTAAAATGTTTAACTGATGAGCTAAATAACACTCAGCTCTGTCAGGAATCAAACCTACTACATGCTACATTGTGGCTTTGAACACCACTAGTCACGTGACAAAACCACGCCTCGACACAGTGGTTAATACAGCTGCTTCATGAGCTGCATGTGACAGAGCCTTGAGTGTCAGAGGACTTTGACTACCAACAGACCCAATTTTAACAGTGCTTTAACATATAACATGACATGAGTATGATTTTTCTGCTGCTCTACATCGGTTTGGAGAAAAAGCAGAAATGCACATCACATATAAAACTGTTTTATTTGATTCAATAAAAATACAATGTATAAAACCACATGTAAGTTCATTATATTGACCGTCCATTCAATATCATAGTTTCCAGCTGTGTTTATTGTTCTGTCTATACAGTTGAACATGAACAGTGAATTAGTTAAACAGTGTTTTTCTCCTCCTCGGTGACGCTGGCGGCTCGGAGGCTTTTTGCTTCGTGATATTCGGCCTCGTCCTTCACCAGCAGCTGAGGACTCTCCACGTCCACGTAGTCCTGCAGAGACACAGACGTTTGTCAGTTAAACACGACAACTGAGCATCACAGAGCTTCAATGAGGCCTTGAGTCAGAATTATGGCTTCATCTTCAGACTCATGAAAGACGACTAACACCTGGACTCTTGAAGATGAGTTTAAATCCACCTGTGCTGGTCTCAATGAACTGGACTGAGGTTGCATATGGAGCAGAGCCAGAAAAGCTTGAAGCTGTTCAGAACAAACTGGTGCATCCTGGGAAATAATCTCCAGAGGTTTTACTTTATGTATATGAGGGGGAAATCAGCATTAAAAGTCTCCTTCAGTCTGGAACTAGATTTAATCTGTGTCTAAATGCTCCAACAACAGTCAACCTCATGTCGTGCGCACAAACACCCAAACACAAAACCAGGAAGTCACATGATCATATTTATAGGTTGTACAGGGTTGTACAGGTGGAATTTAAAAACGTAATTCAAAAAACCATTAGCTCCTGATTCAGCACAAAGTAGGGATGTCACGATCATACATTTTCTTGGTACGATTATTGTCAGAGAAATAATCACGGTATTACGATTATCACGATTATTAATATGCACTAATTAATTTCACAACACTATGAATGTGTAAAATCAAATACAGTCAAAATATAATTACATTACTCATTATTTATACAAAATGTTTCAAGTATCTATTAATATATGACCAATTCTTAATCCCCCAGGGGAAGTGTTTCAGGTCATAAATTGTTATCTATACCAAATATTTGCGTTTATTTTAATCGTTTTTTGTTTTGCTTTTTTTAGTTATTATTAAAAATGACACGCTAACATTTAAATTCCTACCAAATCATGTTACGTTAGATAAATGGACCAGTATCTGAGCATTTACCTTTATTTTTGCGCACATCTGCCGATACGGTTCTACCATCATGTTTTTTGGAATCTTTACGATTAATTAATTGTGGCGTTTAATACCACGATTAATTGTCAAAACAAGTAATCGTGACATCCCTACCACAATGACATAACAATCAATCAATAATCAATAATGTGAAGCGGAGTGTCTCCAGGTGTTTCTCACCGCGTCGTTCTCCATGATGTCCTCCAGCAGGTGGACGATGTTGCTGAAGGACGGCCTCAGTGTGTACGGCTCCAGCCAACAGTCACGCATGATGTGAAGCCTGTGGGGTTTAGTTCAGAACCAGCTGAGCGTCGTCATGGCAACAGACATGTATACTGTATGTATGTGAGAACACATCTGTAGAAGAGGTCAACCTGGAACTGGACCTAAAAGTCTCACTCGCATTTCACAGGATGTTTCACTGATTAATTATGATGATTATTGATCGATCAGTGTAAAGGCCGATCTCTGATCTCACAAACTGTTGTTGGTTCGACTTTAACATGAAGTTTTAACTCAAGCACTGTTTTTAAACCAAAGTTTTTATTGTAAAACACTTTGAGCTGCTGTGATGTGTAAATAAAGTTTATTCATTTATTTATTCTCTCAGCACAACAGTGAGTGAAACACTGCAGAAACGTTTGATAAATCTAAATGTGAGTGATTCTTCAGGTTGGATTTTTTTATTGTTTTTTTTTAATAGTGCCATATAGTGTAAAGACATACAATCAAATACTACAGAGGTGCAACGTGGGTGACTAAACAAATAACAGTAGGCTACCATACAAACAAGACTTCAAATAGGCAAACAGAGAGGAGACAAGAACAAAACAAGACAAAAAAATACATAAATTGTATAATAATAGTGATTCTTCTGTTTAACTCACATCTCTGGTCGGCAGCCGTCAGGGTTGGTGTTTTTGTGGCCGATACAGATGTGGTAGATGACGGCCTCCGAGGTCTGCAGGTCCGGGTACGGTAATGTTCCTGAAAATATCCATTTCAAAATAAAATACACCAGTTAAGTTGATTTTCAACATTAAACTGAGGCCCTTTATAATATATGAGTTTGGAGTCTCTTCATTGTGTCATCAGAATTAACCTCAGTGACCTCAGAGTCAGGCTTTGGCTCCACCTTGTGGCCACACAGAGACTCTCTGGTTGTTTTGGCTTTTCTTTTTTTTATGTTTAAAGGTGGCTTCACTTTCACATGACGAGTGAAAGTTTGAGCTTCCTGGGTTTTTCTCCACTGTGGTTTAAATGTGTCTTTAATTTGAGCGACCAGCAGCTGTTAAGTCCAGAGTTTCTCCTGCAGCAGATGGATCAGCTCTGTGACCTTCACCAGCCTGATCCTGGACTCACCAAACATCTGCATCTCCCACAGCACGATGCCGAACGCCCACACGTCGCCTTTGAAGCTGTAGTAGTTGTTCTTGAAGTACTCAGGTGGATACCAACGCAACGGCACTCGCTGCTGCTCAGAGAGAAACAGAGAGAGAGAGAGTCAGGAAGTAAAAGACTGAGGAGCAGGTGGGTTCAACTTAGACTAAAGAAGAAAAACAAGAAGAGAAGTAATGAGAAGTGTGTCTGACCCGGGGGTTCCTCCAGCGGGTGCTGCGGCGACTTGTCAAACGCGTCAGGTCTCGGGCCAAACCAAACTCGGCCACTTTCACCTCCCAGGGAAACCTGTTCACCATGATGTTCCTGAGGGCCAGGTCACAGTGGACAATCTGCAGGGGAGCCACGCACACATTTAGCATGGAGGACTGTGATTGGTCAGGGAGGATGGTGAGTGACATAATGGAAGTAGACCTCACCATCTTGGAGCGCAGGTGCTGCATGGCCAAAGCGATGTGGTAGGAGGCGATGGTGAGGAGGCTCTGCAGCTCAGGGTCTGAGTTCAGGCTCCCCTTGTTGGTCTGCAAGAAGGTCCTCAGGGTCCCGTAGCTCACGTACTCCATGATGAGGATGAACGGCTCTGGATGGAGAACAACAGTCAGACATCAGGTCTCTGATGCCCCTTTCCCACTGGTCAAAAAACCTGTTTAAACCGGCTAACAATCGGCTTTTGGTGGCAGTGGGAAAGGCGCACTGAGCCGGTCAAACGACTCGGCAAGTGACACGGGTTAAAATCGCTTTCAATCGGCTCGGCTCCGATCGGCTTGCAGTGGGAACGCCAGACCCGCGTCAACCCGCTAATTTACGTGATCACGCCGTGCCGCCATGTCATCGCGCCGGTCGTGTCTCATATCACGTACCAAAACAAAGCTCTGCTCTCATTCCAGACTGGGATCAAAAGAGCAAAGAACACTGATCAAAGACGATTGAAAAAAAAAGAAGCGACAGTCTGTTTAACTGACGTGTTGTGCCGCTGAGGACTCGCTGTCCTCCGCGGTCCTGGTGCTCCAGGTCAGCCAGATGCCTCATCTGCCTCGGCGGACGGACACTCCGCGGCAGGCGGCTGTGTCATGACACTGTGTTTTGCACCGCGGATGAGAGCGGGGCGACTGGTTTATGCTCTGTCTGATCCCCCAGCGGGGGGTCAGACTCTGCTCATTTTGGTCAATGGGAAAGGGGCCAAATGCCGATTGTTAGCGGGTCGACCCGCGTTTAAAAAACCCGCGTCGACCCGCTAACTTTTGTGGGAAAACGGCTTAACAGTCAGACATCCGGTCTCTAACAGCAGCCTCTCACCCTCTGTGGTGTTCCAGTCCAGCAGCTGCAGGATGTTCTTATGGTGCATCAGCTTCCTCATGATGGAAACTTCCATGTCCACGTGTTTGGGACGGACTCCTGCAGGACACACGCAGAGGTCAGAGGTCAAACCAGAGTCCTAAAGAAAATATAAACTTTGATACAATCAGTGGAGAACAACAGCGCCCAATTCAGATCCTGATCCTGATCCACGTCCATTATCCTGATCCCAGTTCCCGTCACAGTCTAGATCCTGATTCATATCTAGATCCAGATCCATTATCCTGAACCAGATCCCGGTTCTGACACTGATCCTGAAGTCACGTAAGACAGACACTGAAGTCAAACTCAAGTTGCTATAGCAACCACGAGCAGAGCAAGACATGGTTTGATGTGAATCGTTTTGGGACAAAGTTTTTCTGGAAAATCTCCTCAAATATGAAACTTAGTGACAAAGTAAAACATCGTCACTAATTATTGAGACTGAGGCCTGTTCATGCAGCTGTGGTCCAGCTGTGGTCCAGCTGTGGTCCAGCTGTGGTCCAGCTGTGGTCCAGCTGTGGTCCAGCTGTGATCCAGCTGTGGTCCAGCTGTGATCCAGCTGTGGTCCAAGTCAAGTCAAGTCATTTTATTAAATGTCCCTAGTAGGGCAATTTGGATGCAACAGACATTCAGCATCACATTTAAACAACATAGGACATACACAGTAAAAACATTTAAGATGTTCACGATGTAAGCAGCAAAGGTTCAGCAGTAAAGTAAATTTGTAACGAATGGATATAAATAGAAATAATAAATAGTAAACAATAACTCCAAGTATAAATACAAGAAATGCAAAAAGCAGCAAAGTGGCAGGGAAAGCACCTCCTCTTCTCTGTGGCATTTAAAGCCCGGATGGAGAGGGGCAAAAAGGAGTGCTTCAATCTATTTTTGGTAGCTGGGGGGACAGCCAGACGATGTAATGGTAAATTTGAATATTCCTTTGTTTTAATCACTTGAGATGTCCCCACACCCTGCTTTCCCCCCAAGGTATCAGAACTCCTTTTTTTTGTTACCCATTTGTGTATTTTAACCTAGACCTCTTCACCCTGTAGGATGCCCCCGGTGTGAAACACACCCTCGGGGGTCGGTGCCGAGACCTACAGCAGACAAAAGAGTGTTGAAAACACTGTATGAGTATGGGGTCGACCCCTGCAGCAGACAAAGGGGGTGTGGAACACACCTTAGGGGGTGTTCCTCAGGTATAAATGTTAGGTCTCCCCATTTCTCTTTGTCTTTTCTTTACCATCACCGCTCGGGTTAGAACTGACCTTTCCTTGCAAGGAAATAAAAGCATGTCGCCGGCAGAAGTCTCTATTTCATTATTCACCAACAGCAAACAGCTAAAAGTTTTCCACAACAACCAACACCCAGTCCAGCTGTACCTTCCTTGCTGATCTTGCACGTGAACATGTTGTGGCCTTTGCACGTCCCCCTGCTCATCCTGGCCTGGTAGAAGACGCCCTCCTTCCCGGCTTTGATGAGCTGCAGCAGGTTCAGGTCCGACTTGGTGAATCGAGGACCCTGAGAGAGACGACACAAACAATCATGAATTATTCATCTCATCAGACAGAGAGGAGGGGGGGGGGGGGGCTACAACACCAGAAGACCACGATCAGCCGACTAGAGACAGAAACCCATCCACCAGTACCTGCTGCAGACCTTTCCACAGCCTCTTGGACGAGGTCCGGACCGTGCTGCTCTTCTGCAGCGGCGCCTGAAGACGAAGCTCCTCCTCCTCCTCTTCCTCCTCCACCTCCACCTGCTCCAGGTGCTCCACCACTGGGACCGGCCTCACGGGCCGGAGGGGAGCTTCCACCTGAGGAGCAGGATTCAGCATCAACTTCCTCCCCCGTAGCTCCCGAACGGTCCGGACCAAAGAATAATACCTGCAAGAACACGTGGCAAGTAAAACCATTTCATCTTCACAATAAGACAAGAATCTCATGTTAGTACTGATGGTGTTAACACGCTACTGTTCAGCAGGAACTAGTTTCTT
Source organism: Trachurus japonicus (assembly GCF_045865225.1). Lineage (NCBI taxonomy): Eukaryota > Metazoa > Chordata > Actinopteri > Carangiformes > Carangidae > Trachurus > Trachurus japonicus. Next base: position 8,628,288 of record NC_140919.1, on the reverse strand, counting down.
TTTATCCCAACAGGAAGTGACTGTTTGTGACCATTCAGAGTCAAAACTTTGGACCTGATCCAGATCCTGATTCTGATCTAATTCCCTTATCTGGACTCAGAGCCTGATCGAGATCCTTATCCTAACCTCAATCTTACATTGTGACTCTCATACTAATCCTGTTTCAGATCCAGATAAATAATACTAAAATAGATCCCAATCTCAATCTTGGTATAGGTGCATCCTCCTGATCTAGTAGTTTCAGATCAAAAACTGGATCCTGATCTAGATTCCTTATCCTGATCCAAATCCAGATCTGGATTCTAAGCCTTATCTAGATCCTTATCCTAACCATAAACCCACAGCCCGATTCTGATCCAAATCCAGATACATTATGCTGAACCAGATCCCAATGCCGATCCAGAACTTGATTCTGATCTAGTTTCAAATCTAAGTCCAGGTCATAATCTAGATCCAGATACTTTATCCTGAACATGATCCAGATACTGATCAAGATCCCAGTTCTGGTTCTCATCCAGACTTTGATCTCCAGATCTGGATTAGGGTATAATGAGTATAATGGATCAAGTTGTTCTACGACTTTAATTGAGACTTTTATTTTACAGAATCTTGGTCTGGATCAGGATCAGGATTTTTATCAGGTCACAAGCCTTAAACCTACACTTCTATTTATTGTTTAGTCTATACACACACACACACACTTGATGGTGTTTCGGAGGAAGCAGCTGCATAATTTCAATCAGATGTGTGAAACTAATGTGTTGACGTTTGAAAACAAAGCTCTTGTGATTTTCGTCTTGAACGCTACATGTTGTATTTTTATGAACAGGTTTGTTTAACTTCTTACTTCCTGAGACACACGACTCCAATCAGCGTGAAGACGAGGACGACGAAGGAGAGGAGCCCGGTGAGGATGAAGACCAGCAGCCACGGAGCCTCACCTGAAGAGACGAGACAACAAGACAACAAGACAACACACTCAGGTACAACACACTGCAGTGTAATGGAGTAAATTTACTTGAGTACTGTACTTAAGTACATATCCAGAGGATTTGTACTTTACTTGAGTATTAGATTTCTTTGGTACTTATTACTCTTACTTGAATACATTTCCTAGACAAATATTTTTACTTTTACTGGAGTTAATTTGTAGGAAGGCTGAAAAGTACTGGTTACTTTCAGGTCTTTTTCTAAAATCCTATTGGACACAAGCTGTGTTTGTCAGAGAAGGAAACCCTAACCCCTAAAAGCAGCACATCAGTGCAGCTGAGCAGCAAAGAGTTCATTCTCACTAACAAGAGTTAAAAGCTCCTTACATTCATTTACAAACAATTAGTCATTCATTGATGTGAAAAATAAGAAATGTACTCTTACTCTTACTTTTACTTAAAGTACATTTAAAAGCATGTACTTTTGGATACTTAAGTACCTTTAAAAGCAAGTACTTTTTTACTCTTACTCGAGTAACATGTCGACTGAGCTACTTTTACTTGTAACGGGGTTAGTAAATTTTGACCAGAGTAAGAGTAAATCTCTTATTTTTCACATCAATGAATGACTATAATTGTTTGTAAATGAATGTAAGGAGCTTTTAACTCTTGTTAGTGAGAATGAACTCTTTGAAAGTAGCTGCACTGATGTGCTGCTTTTAGGGGTTAGGGTTTCCTTCTCTGACAAACACAGCTTGTGTTCAGTAGTATTTTAGAATTTAAAAAAAAGAGCAGACCTGAAAGTAACAAGTACTTTTCAGCCTGGCTACAAATTAACTCGAGTAAAAGTAAAAATATTTGTCTTGGAAATGTATTCAAGTAAGAGTAATAAGTACCAAATAAATCTAATACTCAAGTAAAGTACAAATCCTCTGGAGATGTACTTAAGTACAGTACTCAAGTAAATTTACTCCGTTACTGTCCACCACTGGTACTGGGGTTGAGTACTCTGTCCATCTCTGCTCACCTGGACAGAAGACCTCGGAGGTGGCGTTAACGCACGACATGTTGAGGTCAATACGAGGAGGTGAAGGTCAGTCAGCAGGGGAAAGTCAGACTGAGGCTGCAGAAAAACAACAAGACGCCGATCAGATCAGATCAAATTAATCAATAATAAGACGAATCAGCTTCTGCTAAATGATGGATTACAACACGGTGAATGTTGTAGCAGTTTTAGCTCCTCTTAACAAAGTGTACAATAGAATCTGCTGATTTATACTGGATTGTCCTTATCATACTCACCATTGTTCAATGTACCAGTCTCTTCACTTCTCTTCTCTTCATACTCGACGACAGATACACTGGTTTCAATTTATATTTAAATGTATTTATTATGATTACCCGCCTTATTTAAAACAGTATTTTGTGCAACTTACATCTAACTATCAAACCAGGCGATCTACTTATCCTTACTTTGCAGTGCCTCACAATAGGAAATCAATAGGTACAAAAGCATTCATGTTCAAAGGACCAAACGACTGGAACCATCTACCTGTAGGTATCAGATCATCGCAATCACTAATCTGTTTTAATCAAGTCCTATCCACCTACTTTGAAACACCCTGCTCCTGCTTTCATTAACTCTGTCACCATATTTTTATTTTCATCTAATATTTGTTCAAACTCTGGTTGCAATTTTGTCTAAGTGATTTTTGTATATGTCTGTCTTGTCTGTTTTTATATTTTATTTTGTTTTATTGTCTGTATTGTATTGTCTTGTTTCCTTTCATTGTATTGTGCTGAGTTGTGTTATGTCTTGATGTTTTTTTGTGTAGGACCCCCTCGTAAACGAGTTGTGACAACTCAAGGGGCTTATCCTACTATAATAAACAACTTCAACAACAACAACAATGTCTGAACGCTCAGAGTCTGTGTCTCACCTGTGACTCCTGATCAGCTCCGGGTTGATTAATAAATCCATCCTGACTGGTCTGGAACCAGCTCTGTGTCGGTCTGTTCTGGCTCTGCTGCTCTGACTCTTTAGTACAAACCTCTGACCTCACGACGTCTCAGCAGCAGCGGCAGCAGCAGCAGCAGCAGCATTGTGTGTTAACCACAGATCAAGAAGAGGAAATGAAGACGTACAGCCGGTGGTTTGAGCTGCACGATGCCACAATCACATCCAGCACAATTGACCCGACAAACACACATCGACTGCCCCCAAACTAAACATTCACACTTACTAAATACAGGAAGCGACTGGGTGGAGCTGCTTTAGACTGACCGAAGATATTAAAATATACATACATACAGTATAAAGATTGATTTGTATTAAAGCTCCATACGGTATAAAGGTAGATGTTTGTGTTAAAGCTCCATACAGTGTAAAGGTAGATGTTTGTGTTAAAGCTCCATACAGTATAAAGGTAGATGTTTGTGTTAAAGCTCCATACAGTATAAAGGTAGATGTTTGTGTTAAAGCTCCATACAGTATAAAGGTAGATGTTTGTGTTAAAGCTCCATACAGTATAAAGGTAGATGTTTGTGTTAAAGCTCCATACAGTATAAAGGTAGATGTTTGTATTAAAGCTCCATACAGTATAAAGGTAGATGTTTGTGTTAAAGCTCCATACAGTATAAAGGTAGATGTTTGTGTTAAAGCTCCATACAGTATAAAGGTAGATGTTTGTGTTAAAGCTCCATACAGTATAAAGGTAGATGTTTGTGTTAATGCTCCATACAGTATAAAGGTAGATGTCCATGTGTAGTGTGATTATAAAGCAGCTCTAGGTTCTATATTAATACTGTGAAAGTATCAAAGCCTCAGTCCACAGAGAAATGCACACAGCCTGTATTCAGAAACTGAGCCTTAAAACCAGCCGTCAGGACTTCCTGTCACTTTGTGATGTCACAACTAAGCAGTCACCCTCTAAAGGCCCCGCCCACCCTGAAACATTATTGGATCACCCAGAAAATTATTTAAAAAAGAACAATCTCAGCATAGTTTTACAGTAGCTCTAGTAACAACAAATCAGTGTCAGCCAATAAGAAGAGAGGATGCTCTGAGCCTCTCTACTGATTGGCTGACTGTTTTCTAAGTGGCTGAGCTTTAATATAAATATTATCTTAAAGGTGTATTGAACTGACAAGTGGAAGCAACATCTTCCTGCAGCTCATTAAGTTTAGCTCCTGTTGCACAATATACACTGCTCAAAAAATAAAGGGAACACTGTGTGAAATCAACCTGGGATGATCATTTTGATTTACATTGATCATTTTTATGTTCTCAACACACTCTACTATATATTGAATAACGATTTTAAACTGCAATATTTCATTAATTGAGATCTAAGATGTGTTGTTTAAGTTTTCCCTTTATTTTTTTGAGCAGTGTATTATAATAAAATAAAGTAGAACACAATAGTAAAGAAACAACAGTTAGTAAGTGCGTGTGTGTGTGGTGACTAATGTTAGTGTGGAGCACAGATTGCTGCAGGCTGATCTTCAAACACACAACCCATGTTTTTATTATTGTAAGATCTTTTTTGCATTTGTTGTTGGAGGGTTAAACTGTGCTGGTGCGGGTTCAGAGAAAAACCTGTCTGCATTGTTTCATAGGTCACAGACTCGTTTCAGCAGCAGAGCAGGAGCTGATTCTGGGAAGTGGCTGCAGAGACCCTGACTGTGGTTTCCTCTGTTCTCCGACACGAAGATGCTTCACACGAGGGGGGGGGGGGGGACAGAAACTAGTTTAACCAGAGGCAGAGGCAGCAGTGTTTGGGTTCACTGGGCTGGTGTAGCATTTCAGCATTGCGACATCTGCTAATCCTTTTCCCTTTGATAGTGAAAATTGAATCCAAACGATAACTGTGAAATCAAGCTCAATGCAAAAAACAGTCTTATATATAGAGCCATATCTTGTTGGCACAGTACAGAAGTATAGATACGGTTACTGTTTTTAAAAAATAACTTACAGTAAAAGACAATGCCAGATAGCAGATAGCATAGAGACGTTTAACATCTGATTGATTTCCAGTCTGTCTAATTACTATCATCTTTATAATTATTGTTGTACTATGCAGCTTTTCATATTATTTGGAAGTTTAGTCTTGTTTCATGTGTGTTTGATTATTTTATGTGGCTTTTAATGGACCCCAGGAAGAGTAGCTGCTACCAGGTGTAGCAGCTAATGGGTGATCTTAATAAAAATCAAATCAAACTGCTCATGATACAGTTTGATTGTTATGAGCTTCACATTTGTGGTATGATTTTAGGTGAATTCAGGAGGTAAAGTGAACAACAGGTGCAAAAGCAAACCTTCAGTCCGGCCTGTAAACACCACACCTCCACATCTGGTCAAGTCCTGGCTCTAATCCCTACGGCTGCATGATATTCTGCATGTCCTTGTCCTCCAGATGTGGAATGACTGTAGTGTAGACAACAGTCAATTGATTGTAGAATGACTGAATGAAATCTATCTATCTATCCTGAAGCTTAATTTAGGTTCAATCATTTTCCTGTTGTTTGTGAGCAGAGTTGATCATTTTTGAAAAGTCTGTAGGAGAAGATATGAAAGATGTTAGTTATTCCTATTAATGTTTCTATATCCTGAATGTGTGGGTTTGTATTATTATATAATATACAGTGGGTACACAAAGTATTCAGTCCCCCTTCAATGTTTCACCATTCAATACAGTTCTTATTTTCCTCATCAATCTACGTTCACCACCCCATAATGACAAATCAATTAAAAAAGAAAAATTGAAATAAATTTTCTATTATTATTATTAGAAACATATAATATTATACAAATGCAGAACAGACTAAAACATAATCATTAATTTTTTTTGCGCAAGTGTCAGCTCTAAAATGTGTGAGTAGAAGTCTTTATTGTCATTGCACTAATACAACAGGATTAGAGATCTTACTCCTAAGTGTGCGTAGATTTTGTTCTTAGCTACGAACAAAACCTCGACAAGAAAACATTTGTGAACGCCACAGCCTTCGTAAAAACTGTGTGAGTGGGACTTAAGAACAAATTTACCCAAATGTGCTGACTGTATATTATATTGTTGTTTGAGGATTTTGAGGATTGATTCAGCGTTTCTTTTCTGGTGCAGTCAATCAGATGAACCGATGTTGGTCACCTGCTCCATTTGTTCCTAAACACACAAACTACACAACCTGCATGGATTAGTTAGTACGTTCATAAAAACCAGCTCCAGTCTCTCGTCATCGTCGTCATTTCCTCTGCAGAATTTAATTTTGCTTCTCGGGGGTATTTTTTGTTACAGATCAACGGTTTCACTCCATATACAACTACAGGTACAGTATTTTGTACAGTTCATATTCAAATACATAGTTTTCATTGGCTTATTTACAAAACACATTTGTATGTACATGTTCTCATGTCAGTGCAATGTCACTTCCTCTCAGCAAAACACCTTACAAAAAAAAAAAAAAGTTCTTTAAATTAACACGTCTGGTTCCGACTTAAATAAAAAGGCTACAGACACTGACGGAGCTCAGTAGTCGACTGCATCGCCTGCAACACTGAACTATTCCTCTGGTGGGTGGAGAGGGGGCGGGGCTTCTGGAGACGGGTGGGAGGGGCTTAGATATTATATATAATTTTTTTTCATTTTACAGGACGTATGTTGTTCACCCGCAGCTCAGTTCTTCGGAAAATCTTTGTTCCTGGATTCATGAGAATTGTGCTGAAATCAACCGCGACCGTTCAGCTACAGGTGTGGTTAGCTTAGCATCACACGCGTAGCCGTCTGAGGCCACGCCCACAGCCGAAGAAGATGAAGATGAAGAAGAAGAAGAGGAAAATAAGTAGACGGCTATTGCACCTTTAAACCAACAGTTTCCCTTTGAGCCACACGACGTCGAACGCGAACGCGAAAAAAGCAAAACGCCGTTGGAGCGCGGAGGTTCGTTGCCAGGATGGAGCAGGAAGAGACTCAGAGCTGGGCGGGCAAACATAAATATCACTCCTATGTACATTTTCCATTTGTTCAACAAACGTACTCTTTTTGCAAAATAAAGTTTCATTTCATTCAGTGACGGACGTCGGCCATGACACCACCGCCTCCTCATAAATACAGCAGCTAAAAAGGAGGCGGGGCCAAGAGGACAGAGCGGCGGGGGGGAAACAAACAAAAACCCATCAGAGCAGCCGAGCGTCCGTTCACAGTGATTAGACTGAGCCCTGCACACACACACACACACACACACACACACTCACATGCACACACCTTCAAATTAAACAGGAACTGAGTTCAGATTAAACACGAAGCAGAAAACATGTCACATGGGTCCAGTGATGTCACGCATCTCATTAACAGTGAACAATTTAAACCGTCCGGTGGCACGTTGTGACATCACCGATCGATCGTCTTAACTCTGGAAATGTCCTACACACACACACAACGTGAAATGTTTGAGCGGTTTCATATCAGGAGTAAATTTACTAATAATTAATCAATCAATTAATTAACAGGAAGGTGCGTTTGAATTTGAACACAGTCTCCGTTTCCCCCGGCAACCGAAGAATAAATAAACCACACAGTTCCCTCCATCAGCTGCTCATAGGAAACGACCAGATCAGAGCGGAGGAGGAGGAGGAGGAAGAGGAAGAGGTTCTACAGGATTTCCTGATTTTGGCAGTTCAGATGCATTGTGGGAAATGTAGGAGCCGGGTTCAGACAGTAAAGAAGAAGACATCTAGACATCTTTGGTTCTGATTCTGTCGTGTGTTGTGCTGCGTTCAGGGGGCGTACGGGTTCTCTTCAGATGTGAATGAACAGTTTATAATCAGGTTATTGACGCTTTACACATGTTTTCATAAATTGGTGCAGGCTCACTATTCAAATCATTATTATTTATCAATTAAAATTACCACAATACATCTCATTTTACCAGCTATAATAAATTCACTATATTAATCAATTACACATAAACTTGATCTTGCCAAATAGTGAGCCTGCATCAATGTATTACTTACGATGTCAATAAACATTCAGATTAATCACCGGGTTATAAACCAGTGCATGAATCCTTGTCGTATTGTGAAGTGGGACAGTGAAGGCATCACCAGCGTCCTGACTGCGTTCCGATTGGCTAACCCCCCCCTCCACCCCGCCCCTCCCTGCCGCGGCTCCTGAAGTCGCCTTAAAACAATAAAAATATATTTCTTTTAATATAAAAACAAGAGTCGAAAGAAAAAAAAAAAAAAGCAAGCGTCACCTGTTCACTGTGTTACTGTCATGGCACCTGTGCTAAGCTAAGCTAAGCTAAGCTAACCATGCTAAGCTAAGCTACGCTACGCTAACCCAGAGCAGCTGTGGACACAAAACCACCTCTGATCTGAGTTTTGGCAAACAACAACAACAAAAAAAAAAGGTCTAATTTCACATGGACACCTGTGAGTGTGTGTGTGTGTGGGGCGGAGGAGGGGGCGGGGCTTGTGAAATGTGTGTACCATGTGACCTACACAGACAGGAAGGAAGCATTTAATTATCATTGTTATTATTATTATTATTATTATTATTATCATTATTATCAATAATAATACTGTCTGAATGTGTGTATGTGTGTGTGTGTGTGTTGGCCGACGGACTGCGAGAAGCGATGAGGTAGCGTGAGACTTTCCTCTGAAACTTTGTGGCGCTGCCGGCCGTCGTTTATAAAACCTTCGTTAAAAGATACAGTAACGCTTTACTTGAATAGGTGTTCATAAGACTGACATAAGTATTCATTGATGTTTATGACAGCTGTAATGTCATGGTTATGACAGTGTTATGTCAATCTTATGAATACCTATTCAAGTAAAGTGTTACCAAAGATAATTTCAACATCACGTCCACCTGCAGCTTCACACATGACATCATCACACAGGTGCTTTTTTTTTTTTCTTCTTTCCTTCTTTCCCCCGTTTACATCAGTTGGCATTGGATCTGAATCTGTCGTCCAATGAATCGTTGGCCTCGAAGCTGCACCACCTCGGAGTTGATCACCTGACCTCAGGTGGGTGGGGATAAGCCCCGCCTCCTCCTCCTCCTCAGGTCACATGTTCACTCCAGCTGTTTGTTTGTTTGTTTATGTTTTGACATCACAGGTGATAAATGCACAACAAACAACAAAGCAACAACGTCATGTCGTCGTCGCTCGGCCGCAAAACAAAAACTGCCGAACACTCAGAGAGATGTTTGTCTGCACGCATGTTACACGTATGTTATGGCGAGGAAGAGAGGGAGGAGGGGGGAGGGGCTTGTTTTGTCAGGCTCAGCAAAGTGCACCAGTTGTCGTCGTCTTGGCAACCTTTGCACTAATCTGTGGAGAAGAAGAGAAGAGTCTGCCCCCTTTAGAGGGATGTGAACGTCTGAGGAGGGAGGAGTGGGGGGGCGGGGGGCGGGGCTTAGTGCCGGCCGATGGAAGACAAGACGACGCCGTCACTGGAGGACACAGTATTTCTTGTAGTCGGACTCAAAGTCTTCGTCCATGCTACTGGTGTCGGCCATCTTCTTGCCGTCGATCTTTGGCAGGAACTGGGAGTAGTCGACGCCCTGCTGCTCGTAGAAGAGGATGTAGGCCGAGTCGGTGTCCACCTCCTCCGAGTGCACTTCCTGTGGGTTAACAACAACAACAAAAACAACAACATCAGTACAGAAGAGGAGGAGGAGGAGGAGGAGGAGGGGTGAAGGTAATTTAACCACTGTGTGAAACCGTGACCTCATCGTCCATGATGATGACACTGAGGTGGACTCATCGACAGTAAACATAGCTAACGGAACAAAAATGTGATAAATGTGAATAAAACATGTAAAAGATGATTCTATTGAAGGACCACCCACTCGACCAAAGGAGCACCCACTCTACTGAAGGACCACCCACTCGACCAAAGGACCACCCACTGTACAAAAGGACCACCCACTCTACTGAAGGACCACCCACTCGACCACAGGACCACCCACTCTACTGAAGGACCACCCACTCGACCAAAGGACCACCCACTCTACTGAAGGACCACCCACTCGACCAAAGGACCACCCACTCTACTGAAGGACCACCCACTCTACTGAAAGACCACCCACTCTACTCGACCAAAGGACCACCCACTTGACCACAGGACCACCCACTCGACCGAAGGACCACCCACTCTACTGAAGGACCACCCACTGTACTAAAGGACCACCCACTGTACTAAAGGACCACCCACTCTACTGAAAGACCACCCACTGTACTGAAAGACCACCCACTGTACTGAAGGACCACCCACTCTACTGAAAGATCACCCACTGTACTGAAGGTCCACCCACTCTACTGAAGGACCACCCACTCAACCAATGGTCCACCCACTCTACTGAAGGACCACCCACTTGACCAAAGGACCACCCACTCTACTGAAGGACCACCCACTCGACCAAAGGACCACCCACACTACTGAAGGACCACCCACTCGACCAAAGGACTACCCACTCTACTGAAGAACCACCCACTCAACCGAAGGACCACCCACTCTACTGAAGGACCACCCACTATACTAAAGGACCACCCACTCTACTGAAGGACCACCCACTCGACCAAAGGACCACCCACTCTACTGAAAGACCACCCATTCGACCAACGACCGCCTACTCCACTGAAGGACTGCCCACTCTACTGAAGAACCACCCACTCAACCGAAGGACCGCCCACTCTACTGAAGGACCGCCCACTCTACTGAAGGACCGCCCTCTCTACTGAAGGACCACCCACTCTACTGAAAGACCACCCACTCTACTCGACCAAAGGACCACCCACTTAACCACAGGACCACCCACTCGACCAAAGGACCACCCACTCTACTGAAGGACCACCCACTCGACCAAAGGACCACCCACTTGACCACAGGACCACCCACTCGACCAAAGGACCACCCACTCTACTGAAAGACCACCCACTGTACTGAAGGACCACCCACTGTACTGAAAGACCACCCACTGTACTGAAGGACCACCCACTCAACCAATGGTCCACCCACTTGACCAAAGGACCACCCACTCTACTGAAGGACCACCCACTTGACCAAGGACCACCCACTCAACTGAAGAACCACCCACTCGACCAAAGGACCACCCACTGTACTGAAAAACCACCCACTCGACCACAGAACCACCCACTCAACCAATGGTCCACCCACTCTACTGAAGGACCACCCACTTGACCAAAGGACCACCCACTCTACTGAAGGACCACCCACTTGACCAAGGACCACCCCAGGGCTTCCCCCAGTGTATTATAAGCCTGGCGGCCCGCCAGGCCTTACTTGACCCCCTGCCAGGCTAAACATCGTTTATTAATTTTTTTTAATCAGTTTTTATACTCAATAAACACGTGATCAGGTGTCTTTTTCATCACCTGACAACGTTACAACTTCGTCGCACATAACGAGACACGTCACGGACATCATGCTCATCAGACAATAGACAGCATCACAGACCGCTGCTTCACCAGCTGACCGAGGAACGCACCGAGTCCACGTTAACGTGAGCCGAGCCGCGGCTCAAAAAGGCTCAATCAGCTGCTGTAGCAGCTGTTAGCTGTTAGCTGTTAGCTGTTTGCATGTCGTCCCCTGCAGCGTCAGAGCTCCAGACTCTGTGAGCCGCGGGGCTTTCACCTGATGTGAAAATGATCCATTGTTTCATTTTTCAGCTCGTAAAGTTCGCGATCACACACGTTTGTTCTAGTAGATCCGTGAGTGTCACGTTTCCATGACGACTGACCGGAAAAAGAGAGTGGTACGTCATGTGCACGTGACTCCAGATGTAAAAAATAAATTAAAAAAACAAAACATGGATGATGGATCTATAATACATCCATGGAAATAAGGCTAGACTTTAACAATGGAGACACCAGGCAGTTGTTTTTTAGTTTTTAATGCAAACAGTTGATGTTATTTATTTAAATATTTTTTTATAATTATAATTATTAGGCCTACTTTTTTTTGTGGTTGATTGAACAGCATTTCAAGAGTGCCTTTCTGTAAGACTCTGCTATAGCTGGTGTTTAAGTTACATAAAGTCTTTTAATAACAGATGTTTATGATAATATTTTCAAATTTCTAGTCAACTTTTAACATTGATCTTAAGGCCTTATGGAATCACACCTGCTAAATGCTACTGCTCCATTAATGAATCTGTTCCCTACAGGGCCCTGCCATCAGTCAATGGTCAGGGTCAGGCCCCTGTCACAAAAAAACACGCTTGGGCACCGGTGGCCCGGCGATGGGCCGCCGGTGCCACCCTACCACCGGGCTTAACAAGTTTTCTGGGGGAAACCCTGCACCCACTCAACTGAAGAACCACCCACTCGACCAAAGGACCACCCACTGTACTGAAAAACCACCCACTCGACCACAGAACCACCCACTCAACCAATGGTCCACCCACTCTACTGAAGGACCACCCACTCAACTGAAGAACCACCCACTCGACCAAAGGACCACCCACTGTACTAAAGGACCACCCACTCTACTGAAGGACCAGCCACTCGACCAAAGGACCACGCACTCTACTAAAGTTCCACCCACTCAACCAAAAGACCACCCACTCTACTAAAGGACCACCCACTCTACTGAAGGACCACCCACTCGACCAAAGGACCACCCACTCTACTGAAGAACCACCCACTCTACTGAAAGACCACCCATTCCACCAACGACCGCCTAGTCCACTGAAGGACCGCCCACTCTACTGAAGGACCACCCACTCTACTGAAAGACCACCCACTCTACTCAACCAAAGGACCACCCACTTGACCACAGGACCACCCACTCTACTGAAAGACCACCCACTCTACTGAAAGACCACCCACTCCACCAAAGGACCACCCACTCTACTGAAGGACCACCCACTCCACTCGACCAAAGGACCACCCACTCAACTGAAGAACCGCTTACTCGACCAAAGGACCACCCACTCAACTGAAGAACCGCTTATTCGAACAAAGGACCACCCACTCCACTAAAGGACCACCCACTCTACAGGAGTATCGGCCACTCCGCTGGAGGACCGCCTCCTCTACGAAGGGCTGCACAGGTTCTCACCTTACAGCTGCTGTCGTTGTAACAGTACCACTTGTCCTTGGGGTTTTTGGCGTACGTCACATAGTGGCCTCCTCCCATGATTCCTGAATGGCACTGAGAGAGAGGAAAGACACAGAGGTCAGAGGTCAGACCGAGGTCAGGCTGAGGTCAGAGGTCAGGCTGTGTGACAGACAACATTAGAAATAGTAAAAGCCTAAGTGAGTTTAAAATAAAGTTTAAACAACAGATGTTTGATGTGTACAGTAGGGAAGATGGGGATGGTTAAATGAAATGAAATGAAATGAAATGGATTAAATAAATACATAAATAATATAGGACAAATGTAGGACTGTTGAGGGAGTTCGCAATGTTTTTTGTTTGTTTGTTTGCTTGTTTTGTTTTGTTGTTTTTTTTTACTTATTTGTTGTTATGTATGTCTTGATGGTGTCTTTATGTGGGGGATGGAAATTTAAAAGCTATGCTTCGTCCATCCCCTTTTCAGACCAGGTGTTGTTGCTGTATTGGTATGTTGGTGTCTGTAGTTTGTACTGTCTGGTTGCTGTGGTCTGGTGTGAAATAAACACTACAAAAAAAAAAAAGACTCACTGATATTGCATAGAGGTTGTAGATGGCGTCCAGACACATGTTGTCTCTGTGCTGCAGCAGCGATCCGTCGGGGTCGATGCCGCTCTCCAGGCTGCAGTCTGAGCTCAGTCCGTTGCTGTCTCCGTTCACCAGCACCACGTCACAGTGACTGCTCGACGCCTCCGTGCTGCACGACGACTCCGACGTCATCGCCTCTCCTGATACGGGAAGAACCGCCGCCGCCGCCGCCGCCGTCACCACCGTCGCTGTGCTCCCCTCTGTGTCCGCCTGCGCTGCGTTGTCGCCCTCGGTGCTGGCGGCTCCGTCCAGGTTCTCCTTGCTGTTGGAGAGCCGGTGTCGGCTGCCCAGCTGAGGCAGGCGCAGGCGGCCCGGCCTGCGGCCCCCGCTGCTCTTTGGGCTGCTGGAGGGGCTGCTGCTCCGGCTGAGAGACGGAGCAGACTTCCTGCTGGAGGCCGGGGAGGCTGTTGGGACACGGAGGGTTAAAGACTCAGCTCACACCACTTCACCTTCAGCTCCACCTTCTGTCAGAGGCAGGATCTAGGCATGGGCCGGTATGAGATTCTGACAGTATGATAACCTTGAGCAAAAATATCACGGTTTCACGGTACGCTACTCTAGAAATGTGTTGTTTTGAAATGAAAAAAAAAAAAAAAGTTTTAACTGAACTTTTATTTTTTACAACAAATTGAACATTTGGATCATTAGTAAATGTATATCAAGTTCAAATAAATAATAAAATATTTATTCTCAATAAAATTAAAATGCAGTCATTCTACCTTTGTTGAGGTTGCAGAAGCCGGCGGGGGCCGAGATGGAGGACAGGTTGTCCTCCCCGCTGACCCTCAGCAGGTCCTCGCTCTCGCTGCGGGAGTGGAGGCAGTGCTGCTCCAGGTCCCGGGGGGCCAGGAAGGCGCTGGGGTCAAAACTCTCACGGGGGAACTTGACGATCTTCTGGGATTTGATCCAGCGACCGTTGACGAACTGGAAGCGCTTCAGGTGGACAATCTGCAGAGGAGACAGCACACGACATACGTCAGCCTGTGGACTGAGGCGTCCTCAAACTCACCACAGGTCCGACAGGGTCTGGGACTGTTGGGGTATTTTTTTAAGAAAAATGACATAAAAGGTTGAAAACAACAAGACCAATGAAAAGAAAGTTATGCTACCTTTAAAGATCAAGTCAACAATAACCATACTACATTTGATGTTGTTTTGTGTGGGTTTGAATAGTTAAAAAACAATTATTTTGTGTCCTTATGCTGTTTCATTTGAAATTATAGCTGCTGCGCAGCGATGGGTCGGGTCCGGGCTACTTTTGGGCAAATTTAGGCAATTCTGAGCAACAAACAGGAGAATAGGAAGACTAGACAGTTGACCTTATAATGTCCAATTTGCATCAGTTGAGGATTGAACCCACAACCTCGGGAACCAAAGACCATTGTCTATCGCACTGAGCTAATTGACAAGTGGCATACAACAGTGGCTTCACAAATTGAGTAAGCCATTCACTGTCGTGCAGGCAGATTTGAAACCTCAGTAAAAAGAAAAATCCGTTTTTGAGGTAAAATAATGATATGTATTTGTCAAACATCTACTATGAATCTAAGATGTTAGGAGCCTTTGCACATGGTCCAGTCAAAGCTATTTGGATTTTTAAACTTAGAGGCTTGCTGTGATGCCACCATTAGGACAATTGTCTTGTATTTCATGTTGAGGACATCTGACATATCAATCTGTCATCATCGTCATCATCATCACCCTTGCTGGGTCTCGAACTCACAACCTCTGACACCAAGAACCAGCTCCTAACTCACTGAGCTAATTAGCTGGTAGTGAGACCTGCTGTGTAGCTTCATTTATCCACTCAGGTGAGCCAGTGCCCGGGCAGCTGTTGTGATGAAATGGTCAAAAGTCAGAAATTCAGTCATCTAAACAAAAATCTGATAATCCATAAATTGCATCTTGACAGCATGGAAATGTTGGTGATTTGTTTTTAATGATAAGTGTTTTGCTTCATAAGAGAAAATCTGATGTTTATAAATTCCACACTCACATTGACTGCAGTTGTTCCCATGAGAGCAGAATTCAAAATGTTCTAGAAAATTCAGTTTTTGAGATAAAATTCTGATATTTGCCAAACTTCATCAACCATGACTCCAGAATATTGTCATTTTTTTTCAGGAAGTTTGAAAATGTATTTAGCAAGAATTTGATGGTATATGTTTACAGTAGTGTTTACAGTCAAACGTTTTCATGCACTGTAGGCTCAATTTTTGCTTAATCAAAAATCGGTCTGGAGATGCTCTGTAGCAAGTTTGGTGTCAATTGAGCAAAAATTGTGGGAGGAGATACATTTTAAAAGTTTTACAGTTATTGAAAAAAACAGAGTGATGGACTTCATAATTTGTAATGAGTTTAAGTTGACAAAATTTTCAGCAGTGTTGAGGCGACATTGTGGTGAAGTTTCAACACTGTAGCATCTACCGTTGGTTTGGTAGGAATTTTTAAAGTTTTTAAATTTAAACGCTTATTGTGCCCCCCCTAGGAGGGGGGGGCACATGTCCTTGGAGTTGAGTGAATCTGGCATGGGACTGAACCTTTGTGCAAAGTTTGGTGAGTTTTCGCCCATGGGAAGTATGACTTCCTTGGAAGAAGAAAGAAAGAAGAAGAAGAAGATTATAGCTGCTGCGCAGCGATGGGTCGGGTCCGGGCTACTTTTGGGCAAATTTAGGCAATTCTGAGCAACAAACAGGAGAATAGGAAGACAAGACAGTTGACCTTATAATGTTCAATTTGCACCAGTTGAGGATTGAACCCACAACCTCGGGAACCAAAGACCGTTGTTTATCACACTGAGCTACTTGACAAGTGGCATTTAACAGTGGCTTCACAAATTGAGTAAGCCATTCACTGTCGCGCAGGCAGATTTGAAACCACAGTAAAAAGAAAAATCCGTTTTGAGGTAAAATAATGATATGTATTTGTTAAACATCTACTGTGACTCTAAGATGTTAGGAGCCTTCGCACATGGTCCAGTCCAAACTATTTGGATTTTTAAACTTAGAGGCTTGCTGTGATGCCACCATTAGGACAACTGTTTTGTGTTTCGTGTTGAGGACAACTGACATTTTGATCTGTCATCATCACCCTTGCTGGGTCTCGAACCCACAATCTCTGACACCAAGAACCAGCTCCTAACTCACTGAGCTAATTGGCTGTTAGTGAGACCTGCTGTGTAGCTTCATTTATCCACTCAGGTGAGTCAGTGCCCGGGCAGCTGTTGTCAAGGCAGATTTAAGAAAGTCAGAAATTCTATTAAACAAAAATCAGTTAACACATAAATTGCATCTAGACAGCAAAACAGCTTGTGGACATGTGACATTTTGATCCGTAATCATCATCATCACCCTCGCTGGGTCTCGAACTCACAATCTCTGCCTCGAAGAATCAGCTCTTAACTCGCTGAGCTAATTAGCTGGTAGTGAGACCTGCTGTGTAGCTTCATTTATCCACTCAGGTGAGCCAGTGCCCGGGCAGCTGTTGTGATGAAATGGTCAAAATTTCAGAAATTCAGTCATCTAAACAAAAATCTGATAATACATAAATTGCATCTTGACAGCATGGAAATGTTGGTGATTTGTTTTTAATGATAAGTGTTTTGCTTCATAAGAGAAAATATGATGTTTATAAATTCCACTCTCACATTGACTGCAGTTGTTCCCATGAGAGCAGAATTCAAAATATTCTAGAAAATTCAGTTTTTGAGATAAAATTCTGATATTTGCCAAACTTCATCAACCATGACTCCAGAATATTGTCATTTTTTTTCAGGAAGATTGAAAATGTATTTATCAAGAATTTGATGGTATATGTTTACAGTAGTGTTTACAGTCAAACGTTTTCATGCACTGTAGGCTCAATTTTTGCTTAATCAAAAATCCGAGAAACAAGTTTTGTGAAGGACAGTCTGGAGATGCTCTGTAGCAAGTTTGGTGTCAATTGAGCAAAAATTGTGGGAGGAGATACATTTTAAAAGTTTTACAGTTATTGAAAAAAACAGAGTGATGGACTTCATAATTTGTAATAAGTTTAAGTGGACAAAAGTTTCAGCAGTATTGAGGCTACATTGTGGTGAAGTTTCAACACTGTAGCATCTACCGTTGGTTTGGTAGGAAGTTTTAAAGTTTTTAAATTCAAACGCTTATTGTGCCCCCCCTAGGAGGGGGGGGCACATGTCCTTGGAGTTGAGTGAATCTGGCATGGGGTTGGATGTTTCTGTGAAGTTTGGTGAGTTTTCACCCATGGGAAGTATGACTTCCTTGGAAGAAGAAGAAAGAAAGAAAGAAGAAGAAGAAGAATTCCTAGGAATACAATAGTGTCCCGGCAGCTTAGCTGCCCGGACCCTAATTATAGCTGCTGCGCAGCGATGGGTCGGGTCCGGGCTACTTTTGGGCATATTTAGGCAATTCTGAGCAACAAACAGGAGAATAGGAAGACAAGACAGTTGTCCTTATAGTGTCCAATTTGCATTAGTTGAGGATTGAACCCACAACCTCGGGAACCAAAGACTGTTGTCTATCGCACTGAGCTAATTGACAAGTGGCAGTTCAACAGTGGCTTCACAAATTGAGTAAGCCATTCACTGTCTTGTAGGCAGAAAAAGAAAAATCAGTTTTTGAGGTAAAATAATGATATGTATTTGTCAAACATCTACTATGAGCCTAAGATGTTAGGAGCCTTCGCAGATGGTCCAGTCCAAGCTATTTGGATTTTTAAATTTAGAAGCTTGCTGTGATGCCACCATTAGGACAATTGTCTTGTGTTTCGTGTTGAGGACATTTGACATTTTGATTTGTCATCATCATCATCCTGGCTGGGTCTTGAACTCACAACCTCTGACACCAAGAACCAGCGCTTAACTCAGTGAGCTAATTATCTGGAAGTGAGACATGGTGTGTGTCTTCTCAAATAGACTCAGGGAGTCAGTGTCCGGGCAGCTGTTGTGGACGCAGATTTCTGTTATCTAAACAAAAATCTGTTAATACATAAATTGCATTTAGACAGCAAAATAGCTTGAGGACATCTGCCATTTCAAACTGTCATCATCATCAACTTCTCCCTCGCTGGGTCTCGAACTCACAATCTCTGACACCGAGAACCAGCTCCTAACTCGCTGAGCTAATTGGCTGGTACTGAGACCTGCTGTGTAGCTTCATTTATCCACTCAGGTGAGCCAGTGCCCGGGCAGCTGTTGTGATGAAATGGTCAAAATGTCAATAATTCAGTCATCTAAACAAAAATCTGATAATACATAAATTGCATCTTGACAGCATGGAAATGTTGGTGATTTGTTTTTAATGATAAGTGTTTTGCTTCATAAGAGAAAATATGATGTTTATAAATTCCAGTCTCACATTGATTGCAGTTGTTCCCATGAGAGCAGAATTCAAAATGTTCTAGAAAATTCAGTTTTTGAATTAAAATTCTGATATTTGCCAAACTTCATCAACCATGACTCCAGAATATTCTCATTTTTTTTCAGGAAGTTTGAAAATGTATTTAGCAAGAATTTGATGGTATATGTTTATAGTACTGTTTACAGTCAAACGTTTTCATGCACTGTAGGCTCAATTTTTGCTTAATCAAAAATCCGAGAAACAAGTTTTGTGGAGGACGGTCTGGAGATGCTCTGTAGCAAGTTTGGTGTCAATTGAGCAAAAATTGTGGGAGGAGATACATTTTAAAAGTTTTACAGTTATTGAAAAAAACAGAGTGATGGACTTCATAATTTGTAATAAGTTTAAGTTGACAAAAGTTTCAGCAGTATTGAGGCGACATTGTGGTGAAGTTTCAACACTGGAGCATCTACCGTTGGTTTGGTAGGAATTTTTAAAATTTTTAAATTTAAACGCTTATTGTGCCCCCCCTAGGAGGGGGGGGCACATGTCCTTGGAGTTGAGTGAATCTGGCATGGGACTGAACCTTTGTGCAAAGTTTGGTGAGTTTTCGCCCATGGGAAGTATGACTTCCTTGGAAGAAGAAGAAAGAAAGAAAGAAGAAGAAGAAGAATTCCTAGGAATACAATAGTGTCCTGGCAGCTGCGCTGCCCGGACCCTAATGATGCATTACCTCTGCTGACTGCCATCATTTGACCTTCAAACATTACAACATGCTCTTTAGCACCACTTAATGGATGAGAGTGTACACTTCAACAGGGTCTGGAGTGCAAGGCGTTAGTGGTGAATGGGGATGGATGTGAACTATATATGACCCTTATAACACTTTCTGCTGAGCCAGGAGTTTTGGCTTCCGGTGCAGTAACATAGAATGGCCACCAGGCAAGGATCGAGGATGGCAACATCTCAAATAAGGTTAGGAAGGTGGTACACTTCCGGAGAAGAGCATGAGGGTGAAACCAAGGTCACAGAATAAAATGCACAGTCAGCAGAGATAAGGCATCAACAGGTGGGAGGGAGAAATACCGAGATCAAAACATGCCCAACAGTATATAAGCAACACACTGATGATAGGAAATTAGCCGCTCTGTCGCTCTCTTGGCAGTGCACCCCGATGCACGAAGTTCTGACCTTTATTTTTCTTATCTTTTGCCTATGTATGCGACTCGGGTTGTTTTTCTTTTGCTTTGTTCTGAAGATGATCCATCTTTTCCAGCGTCATGTTTTGAGTTTTTGAGTTACTTAAATGGAGAAGGAAAAGTAAAGGCCCAAATAGGACGATATATACGTTCTATATATGTTATTTTTCTTCTACAGGGCCACTGACCAGGATGGGCGGCAGCCTCCACAGGTCCAGTTTCTTGGTGGCGAGCCGGTGGGTCTTGCACTTGGAGCAGTAGTAGAGTTCGTCCTCGCCCAGCTCCTCCTCGCTGGTGAAGGCCTTCAGGCAGCTGTCCAGGCTGATGGGCTCGGCCTGGGCCCGGCGGGACTGCTCCACGCTGCAGTGCTCCTCTACGATCTGCAGGGGGGAAGCAAGAGGAGCTCAGACACCTGGACGCCGCTCAGGTGAAGTGACAGGGCTTCAAATACCAACTGACCGAGGTGCAGAGTAAAGCCTGGTTCACACAAGGGCAGCAAACGCCCGATTATCTGATGGCTCTAAACTTTTTTTTTAATCATACCATTCGGCGGCGTTATTCTCATGACTCGCCACAAAACCGAATGTAGAAACGCTGGTCGGCTCGCCCAGCATTTCCACCACCACTAATAATAACAAAATAATAGAGACAAAACGATATATTGATCGAAAATGGACTCATTAAAGGGATAGTTCAACATTTTGGCAAATTGGCCCATTCCCATAATCGCTATAGTCATAGCAGTAGGTTCGTTACCTTTAATTGTCGGTGTAAGCTATTTTTAGAACGGAGGAGCGGAGCGGCAGGCTGCTCAGGGCTATGCTATGGACGCTAAGGGAATTTCTTGGTTTTCCTCTTCAAACTCATCAAATACACAACCCAACAACTCCAAAAGGCTGTCGTGGACAAGTTGTGAGCTGCACATTCACCACGCTATGAGATAATAACAGAACGTTACAAGACAGAGTTGTTTTCATGCAAAACCGCTGATGCGCGTTGCGTTCAGGGACAGTTTTTCAGCAAGCAGACTCTGTATTTACCCTGTATTTACCTCGAAAATGGCTCCGTTTCGTAACGTTCCATTATTATCTCATAGCGTGGTGAATGTGCAGGTCACAACTTGTCCACGAAAGCGTTTTGGAGTTTTGGGATTGTGTATTTGATGAGTTTGATGAGGGAAACCAAGAAATTCCTTTAGCCTCCATAGCGTAGCTCTGAGCAGCCTGCCGCTCCGCTCCTTCGTTCTAAAAAATAGCTTACACCGACAAATAAAGGTAACGAACCTACTGCTATGACTATAGCGATTATGGCAATGGGCCAATTTGCCAAAAGGTTGAACTATCCCTTTAACAAGTGGTAACGTAAACTCATCCACATTAACGTGAGACTTTTTTATAACCAAATATAAACTCCTCGTTGTCCCTTTAAGAGTCAGTTTCTCCTGATGATCTACTTGGAAAATGGTTGGGGCCGACGATCGTAAATGTTAAACCTGTTCAATCCCCAGCCACCTCCTCCTTCCCCTCCATCCATTTCCAATTTTCCCCTTTACTCAATATTCCACCTGTCCAGGTTGCAGGTGAAACAAACTACTGGGACGTCCTGCTGAGCCACTAACTCACTGAGGTTTGGGGAGTTTTGTGATTCCATTGCATCTTAGGAAGAATCCCTCATCTTTCTCTTTAAAAGTAAAGCTTGGCCTCAACACAAACAGCTCTGCCTGATTTCAGGAACATACCTACTGTAATCATAAACATCCAGAATCATGATGTAATAATTAGGACAAAATACACTCAGTAAGGTGTATAGGGCAGGTGGCTCAACTTACCCCAGAGCTTCTATATTGACTTTGTTGGTCCCCACAGCTAAAATGATGCACTTTCATACTCAGTTAACTATCTCATGTTGTAGCTCATAGATACCACAACTGATGTAAAAAACAAATTTATAATTACCTCCTTTGGTCTAGACACAATTCTCATGAAACTTTTGGTCGACTAAGTTCACATTCAAGAGCGAAAAATGTGTGTGAGTATTGGGGAAAAACCCAAAACAGACACAGACACAGAACAGCTGAAAAGTTCCCACAGAAAACACCGACCCAGAAAGCTAACCCAGAAGGCACCTGACACCTGCACTTGCTACGAATGTTGAAAACAAAAGCAACGAGAATCAGTGTGTTTACTATGTGCACTCACTTGAACAACGTTTATTCTATGTAATGAAATAAATTATCATGTAAAGTATATATATAAAAAAATAAAACAGCTTCTACTTAGCTAAGAAATAATAGAATCAACACAAATGTGAAACTTAGTCTAAAACACTGCATGTGTAGAAGAAACGTGACACGATTAATATTCAAGAAGGTCGCACGTCGCAGCGACGTTATAGAAGGAAGATTACACCATTGTTTTTAGACAAATGTTATTAGATTTAGAAGAAATAGAAGAGGGAAATCTTGGTTGTGCTTTCTGTGAACTATAAAATAATGATACAAAGGGTTATGCTCTGTTAGATAGACTTGACTGCACCTTGCTCTGACTATTCTGACCATTTTCTTGAAGAAGCCATTTGCTGATTTTCGTAACCTGTGAACATCAGCTGAGACTGAGAGAAAGACAAAGTGACACCTGACGCTCTCTCTCTCTCTCTCTCTCTCACTGTTTAGGTGCCTCACACAGTCTCTCAGGTGGCTCTTCTTGAGGTGAAGGGTTGTACAGATGCTGTTTACAGCTGTATTTGTGGACATTTTGCAGATGGGTTTAAAAATCTGCACAAATGGCAATGATGATATGTCAAATATGTAGAAAGGTTGCTCCTTTCTTGCTGTGTGTCTCTAGCTAATCATTTCTTTTTGCCATTGTGAATATCAGAATATATTCCACACACAACTACTGCTCCCTTCTCGTTGTCTTCCTGTATGTTACACCTCTATTTGGGTGCTCTAAATTTAAATGCTAGGATGCTTTTCTTTGATCTAAACAGCAAGGCAAGGCAAGGCAAGGCAATTTTATTTGTATAGCCCGTTTTTACAAACAGTTTGTCTCAAAGGGCTTTACATGGCATCGTAACAACATCCTCTGACAGCAGTGGCTGTTTATCAGGAGTGTAATTTTTCTTGTTTGACCCTTTGAGACTCCCATGCCTAAATTATTACTTCTAGAATGTACTACGCTTTTATTCAATTTTATCAACAATGATAGCAGCAACATTATCTGTACAAAAAGAAATCAACTTTTACTGGCATGATGGGGAAAAAAATGGACGTTTTGGCCCTCGGCTTGGCACAATTCACATATTTTGGCCCTCGCCAAAAACTAATTGGGGAACCCTGCTCTAGTGAATCATGAGACAAATCCTTACATGTGTGATGCTGTATTGGGAATATCGCAGCAGACCACACACAATACGATCATAGTGTTCATGTGTCATACGCCTCACCCTCTCCTGGGAGGTCTGGTAGCGGAGGTGCAGGGCCGTGGGGTCCCAGTCCACCGCGATGTAGGCGTTCCCCACAGACGCTCTGTCCTCAGTGCAGTCGATCGTACAGCCCCGACAGAACCTGGACACACACACACACACACACACACAAAGAACAGTATGTTGATGCTGATGATCTGTCGATTGGACCACTTTGTGACTTTGTGACTTTGTGACATGCCAGGCTACAAGATGAGACTGTTGTTCACTCATGACGGACAAATATGGACACATGTGCAGACACACACGTAATCTGTGTGTAGGCCTACTGTCTAGAGCTAAGCTTCAGCTCTGTATACTACCTACTGCTGTAACATGTTATGTCAAAATGTCATGAGTAAAAGAAAATGTTATGTCAAAATGTAAAAGGCAAAAGAAAAGACAAGAATATGATAAAGATTTTTATTCTGTGTGTAATGGGGGCGGGACTAGGTAAGATAAGCTTCAGCTTCTCCCGCTTTCCCTTTCGGCCATGTGTATTGTATTATTTGAACTAAGATGAAGTGTGATGATGATGATGATTTAATTGACATGCCTAAAATAAACAAATAAATAAATAATAATAAATAAATGCTGCTCAGATTGTCTCACCTGTACCAGGGACACCAGGCACACGAGTTCCCGTCCTTGCCGACGACCCTCAGGGTGAAGGGGTACTGGTAGCCCATGCTGTCGTCACTGCAGGACACACACAACGCACAATAAGTGTTTGTTGAAGCCACATAACACACTGGATGGAAGCTGTGTGTGTGTCTGTGGCCTCGTCCACACAAAAACAGAGCGCCACCCAAAACGATCTTTTCTATGTTCGTTTTCAAAAAATCTCCATAAACACGTCATCGCTTCAAGAGATATCTGCGTAACGCCGTAACGTTGTAACGCTGCCACACATAAACCCCCAAAAACAGAGAAGACAGAAAGCTTCCCCGCTGGATTCAAACTCCAAACATTAGAAGTGGATTAAATGTCGACTGGGAGTCGAGTCAGAGCAAATATGACGATGATGATGATTTAACGGGAGAGATTCAGCCGCAGTGTCCGAGGGACCGACAGTAGTCCACTGTTGTTGTTGTTGTTGCTCAGGTTACAGGTTAGAGCGGTGGGGGGTATGACATCATCGTCTCACAAAAGATCCGTTTTGGGCGTCTACAGGAAAACGCTGGGGAGGCGTTTTTCAGATTTTCCCCCGTTTCCAAAAAATGCTCGAAAACGCAGTTTCGGACGGGATGAAACACAGAAACTACAAATACACTAATGCGGATTCATTAATCCTCCTGTTGTCCTTCTGGGTCAAATTGACCCAATCTGTTTCCTTCCTCCATCTTTCCTTCTTTCCTGCCTTTCTCACTTCCTTCTTTCCACAGTTCTTTTTCCCTTCCTTTTTTCCTTCCTTCCTTCCTTCCTTCCTTCCCTTCATCCTTACTTCTTCCTTCCTCTTTTGATCCAATTAACCTGATCTGTTCCCTCGCTCCTTCTATCTTTCCTTCCTTTTCCCCCTTCCTTCTTTTCACAATCCTTTTCCCCTTCCTTCCTTCCTTCCTTCCTTCCATTCTTACTTCTACTTCCTTCCTCTTTTGATCCAATTTACCCAATCTGTTCCATATACCTCCATCTTTCTTTCCTTCCCTTTTCTTTCCTTTTTTCCTCCCTTCTTTCTTCCTTGAACGAATCTGTTCCCTCCCTCCATCATACTTTCTTTCCTTCCCTTTTCCCTTCCTTCTTTCCACAATCCTTTTCCCCTTCCTTCCTTCCTTCCTTCCTTCCTTCCTTCCTTCCTTCCTTCCTTCCTTCCTTCCTTCCTTCCTTCCTTCCTTCCTTCCTTCCTTCCTTCCTTCCTTCCTTCCTTCCTTCCTTCCTTCCTTCCTTCCTTCATCTTTACTTCTTCCTTCCTTTTTGACCCAATTTACCCAATCTGTTCCCTCCCTCCTTCTATCTTTCCTTCCTTTTTCCCTTCCTTCTTTACTACCATCTCTCCCTTTGTCCTTCCTTCCTTCCCTCCTTTCTTCCTTGACCCAGGAGGACAACAGGAGGGTTAAATCCGTCTGGACGGGCTGTGTGTGTGTGTGTGTGTGTGTTGCGGGGCCTCCTACCAGTCCTGTGCGTGGTTACTGGCCTCCTGCGGCGGCAGCGGGCTGGCGAGCCGAGACACCTGGATCCACACGGCGTCGTACAGATCCTTCTTACTGGTGTGGACGGTGCAGGGGACGATGAGCGGCATCCCAAACAGACTGGGCCGGTTCTTCTGGGACGACAGGAAGTACAGCTCCGTCCGCATCTGGAGGACACACAAAAACACACACACACACACACACGCAACTGGGTTAAAGGGATAGTTCAACATTTAGTCAAACTGGCCCATTGCCATAATCCCTATAGTCATCATAGCAGTAGGTTCGTTACCTTTAATTGTCGCTGCAAGCTATTTTTAGAACGGCGGAGCAGAGCCATGAGCTGCTCAGAGCTACGCTACGGAGGCTCATTATGGGATTTCTTGGTTTTTTCCCTCATCAAACTCATCAAATACACAATCCAACAACTCCACAACGCTCTGGTGGACAAGTTGTGACCTGCACATTCACCACGCTATGAGATAATAACACAACGTTACCACACAGAGTTGTTTTAGAGGGAAATTCATGCAAAACCACTGATGCACGTTGCCTTCAGGGACAGTTTTTCATCAACAGTCTCTGAATTTCCCTCTAAAACAACTCTGTGTGGTAACGTTGTGTTATTATCTCATAGCGTGGTGAATGTGCAGCTCACAACTTGTCCACCAGAGCGTTGTGGAGTTGTTGGATTGTGTATTTGATGAGTTTGATGATGAGGGAAACCAAGAAATCCCATCAGCCTCCGTAGCGTAGCTCTGAGCAGCTCTGTATTTCTGTATATTTCTG
This sequence comes from Trachurus japonicus, assembly GCF_045865225.1. Lineage (NCBI taxonomy): Eukaryota > Metazoa > Chordata > Actinopteri > Carangiformes > Carangidae > Trachurus > Trachurus japonicus. The sequence continues at coordinate 8,601,708 of NC_140919.1, read as the reverse complement.
TATTTTGGAAACATTGTGAAAACTCAGTAAAGATATTGTTGTTGATGTTGGGAGAAACAAAGACCACCTACCATCTTCCTGTGCATGGCGATGATGTAGCCGATGAAGGGGCTGTCCTGCAACGGGGTCACGTGGCCGTTGGAGACGCCGTTGGCCCGCGGCGTATCCGGGGACGACGGCACCAGGGAGGAGGGGCCTCCGTTAGGGATGGGGGGGGGCTTGGTGGTGCTCAGGTGTCCGTTAGCAGCAGAGCCGTTGGCGATCGGGGTGATGTCTGAAGAGGAAGAGGAGGAGGAGGAGGAGGAGGCGTTTATACACATCGCCTTGGAAACGTCTTCATCCCCCTTGAACTTTTACACATTTTGTTCACTATGGAGTTGAAGCAGTGTCCAAGTATGAAACAGTTTAAAATGAGGTACAAAGAGTCTATTTTTCAGAGGTACAGGGATGAGGAAGATGTTGGGTAGCACCAATTGTAATGAAGTTACTGCGCTTATTTATTTTTATCTTTTTATACTGGTCATTATCTTGTTTTGTTGTTTCTTTTCCTTTTGTATGTATGTGCGTGTGTGTTTGTGTATGTATCTGTATGTGGGCATGTGTATGTATGTATGTTTGTATGTATGTATAATTAGTGTGTATAAGTAAATCATATTCATTTCGTAACATAAGATATGTTTAGACAAGGACCTTAGTTAGTCATATATAAGGAGAGGGGGTGGGAGTTTATAAGTTTTACTTCTTCTCACTCCTTTTCGAATATGTATTCTATATCTCGTGTTTAAATGTTTTGTCTTATTCTCTTTTTTTTATTATTTCATTTTCATATTCGAAATAAACACTTCAATCAATCACTCAATCAAACACATTTTGTTACATTACAACCACAAACTAAAAGCAGAAGTAAGTGATCCGGTGGTTTTGTCTAACTTCCTGTCAGCCGATGGAGTTAGCAGCCCCCGCCCTCGTCCCTACGTCACCACATTCACGCGCATCCCTTGGCTGCACACACAGAGAGGACCGCCTCTTTATGCCGTTCTCTCTCCTCATTGGATAAAGGTTGTAGGATACAAGGAAAGTTTTCTCCTGGGCTCAGAGCAGAGCAGAGTGACTGACAGACCCGTGTTTCAGTCCAAACACTCTATAGAAGTGATTGCTGTCGGAAGATACAACTATTTAAGACTTATATTAACACAAACATTCTGCTTACTTCTGCTTTAAGTTTGTTGCTTTAACGAGACAAAATGTGGAAACTTCAAGGGATATGAATACTTTTGCAAGGTACTGTGTGTGTGTGTGTGTGTGTGTGTGAGACTGACCTGTCAGGGTGGGGGAGCAGAGGGAGGTGGGTGAACCCGGCACCGGGACCTCAAACGCACACAGGAAACCGTTGACTGACAGACGGACCTTCTGGTTGTCCTGAGGGAAGTTCTGGACAGAGGAACGGTAACAGTCAGTGGCTTTCACACTCGCCTCGTTTGGTCCGGACTTTAGGACTTTTCAGTTTGGTCCGAACCAAAATTTCGGGTGTGAACACTCCCCCGGACCACGGTCCGGACTTTTGTTGGGCCAAACTAGCGGACCATGGTCCCCCAAAAAAGTCAGGACTCGGTCCGGTTCGAAGTGAACCACGGTCCGGTTCACTTCAGGTGAGAACGTAATCGGACTTTTAATAGGACCAAATACAGGAAGCAAACCAAAACAGTGTTTCCCATAATAAATGATGTCAACCACGAATAGATTTTGGCTTTACCAACGCAATATCGTTTCATTTATTCATGTCCGCATAGCGCTCTTTCTCCGTTATTGCCGTTCACACACACACACACACACACAGAGAGAGAGAGAGAGAGAGAGAGAGAGAGAGAGTGTGTGTGCTTGCAGGACAGCAGGGCGCGGTGAAAGCTGCCACAGTCTCCTTGCAAAGGAGAACTGTCAAAGCTGCTGCTCCCCATTGTTGATGAATAGGAGAAAAAATGACAAAGTGATTTTCCCTCACAAATGTTCTGACCAATAGCTGAACGACCTGTAGACCACGTGTCATTTGTTTACAAAAAAGCTGCGTTTTGACAAGGGACAGTGTGAACACAGACCGGACCAAAACTTAATTGCAACAATGTATCATTTCAGGTGAGAAAGCGACCTGTACCTTGATGTTGGAGGTGTGGACCTCGGCCAGGAGGATCTGCTCCGGCTTCAGGCTGCAGAGTTCACTGAGCTGCTTCTTCAGTCCCGTGTACTTCTCATCCATGTTCAACCTCAGGCCGTAACGCACCGGGGTGGAGCCGTCCAGTTTGATCACTGCACACACACACATAAAACACACACTGGGGCATCAGGCTCTGAGGTCACCAACCACACACACACACACACACACACACACACACACACACACACACGATGGCACTTGATCTGCGACGAGTGGAGACTGTAAAATTCCATTTCGAAAATCAACCTTTGGCCAATCAGCTTTATAAGGCCATTGGTGAATGGAACAGTCTCCCTAACAAAAACTATCGCAGTTTCTATCTTGCCACAAAGAAATGGCTCCTTAGTCATCAGAGTTGCCAACACTAGATGGAGCTGTCAGGCTCTCTGTCTGACTCATTAGGCTGTTTTCTCTTTGTCGTTAGCACTTTTTGTCTCTGTTTTCATCTGATATCCACAGATACATCTGTCACATTACCATAGCTGGTCATTCGTTGGTATTACGTCTGCCACCGTTGCAACTCTTATGTTTTATTTTCACTATTACCATATTTATTTATTATTATCATTACTATGAATAATCATGCTGCTTGAGCATTTTGCACTTTGCCCACCACACAAATGTAATAATCAACATCTTGCTGCTATGAGCACTTTGCACTTTGCCTACCTCATACATGTTTCGGTATTGTCTAATGTGTTGTCTATTGTCTAATTGTGTCTTTTTATGCCTCACCTTTGTACAGTAGCTTGTGGTCTGTGTAATTCTGTGTATTTTATCATTTTTATGTTATGTGTAGGGACTACAGATGGAAATTAGCTGGGAGTTAAATCTGGTGCAAACATCTTTTCATTTTTTCCTGCAAATGATTAATGTAATTGCACACTGTCCCTTATTAAACTAATAAACTAACTAAACTAAACACAACACACACACTGTGGCGTCAGGCTCTGAGGTCACCAACCAACCACACACACACACACAACAGGAAGTGGGTGTGTCACCTGTGATCTCCAGGTGCATGGAGCTGTCCATGGGGAGGGGCAGCGACAGGAAGTTGAAGGGGTCGAAGCGAGCGCTGATGTGTCCGCACGTCTTACACTTCACCTGCGACTTCAGCTGACCGTGGAACAGGTCGACCACGATGGAGCGGTTCCTGCGCAGGTGGTTCTCCCACGCCTGGACACACACACACACACACACACACACACAGTAATGAGATCACACACAGCTAATCCGTCAGATCCTTCCCACAAACGACAACATCAACGACAGATGAAGTGAAGCTGAGCTGATGAAGCAGAAGATCAGACGCGTCGTCCACTGAACAAACAACAAAGCAACAAGATCAGTGGTTCCTACGGTGGCTCAGAGGCACCAAAAAGGGCTAATGCTAAGCTAACGGTCCATGTGACCAATACCATGTGAATCGTCATGTTCTAATGAACCAAACAAACTCAGCTTCTTGTCAAACCCACTGACAGGAAACTGTCTGCACAACTTCTAAAGTCAAGAAGAAAATAATTTTCATAAGTTAAAAAAACCCCTCCGAACACAACAGGAAGTGTTTCTGGGGACACAATAAAGTGAGGGACCAGTCACAATAAAGTGAGGGACCGGTCTGGGGCCTTTACTTGTTAATCGATTATTAAATTAATCGTCAACTATTTTGATCGAATAATCAGTTTGAGTAGATTTTGAACAAAAAAAAAAGTCAAAATTCTCTGATTCCAGCTTCTTCAATGTGAATATTTCTGTTTTTTTTGTTGCTTTACGACGATATACTGAGTCTCTCTCTGGTTTGTGGACAAAACAAGACATTTGAGGACGTCATTTTGTGGTTTGGGAAACACTGATTGATGTTTTCGATGATCGATTAATCGTTTAAATAATCGACAGATGAATCGATAATGAAAATGATCGTTAGTTGCAGCCCTGCTTTGTGTGTTTTCCAAAGCTGCAGTGAGTTGAGCCCTCAGAGCCACCGTAGGTTCCCAACCAGCAGTAGTCTGGTGGTCCACAAAGGTAGTACAAATGGGCCACACACACGCACACAACACTTTTTAAATAAACAATAAAATAAACAACAACAAACATTATCGAATGTTTAAAACAAGATGAAATGAATTAACGATGTTTAAAAACTGTTTTTTTTGTATTAAGGACCTTTTACTGACAAACCAATGGTTCAATTAAGTTGAATGGAAAGAGTGAGTCTGATAGAGTGAATGAGTCACCTCAGAGGAAAAAGGAAAAAAACAAACTCCCCCTGGTTTCAGTTCAGCTCTGAATGTTTGAATGTGATTAAAAAGTTATGTTTTTATGGGCCACCTACATCTTTTAGTTTTTCAGGAGTCTGAGAAGGTCGGGAACTCTACTTCATTCATTTAATCTGTACACAGTGTGTGAAAAAACTCAAATATTTTACCAAGAATATTTGTCTTATTTCTAGTCAAAATGTCATTTTTAGTCAAAACTAATCTCATTCTACTTAAAATGAGACTCATCACATTAAAAAGCAGCTTGTTTTTAGACACTTTTTACTTCTTTCAAGCAGATTTTCATTTGAAATAAGTAGAAAAATCTGACAGTGGATCAAGTTTTTCTTTCTTTTTACAAGCACAAAAAAACCTGCTTTCACTGGCAGATTTTTCTACTTATTTCAAGAGAAAATTTGTTTGAAACAAGTGAAAATGATCTAAAAACAAGTAAATTTTTAGGTGATGAGTCTTATTTTAAGTGGAAAGAGATTCGTTTTGACTAGAAATGAGACATTTTGACAAGAAGTAACACAAATATTCTTGGAAAGGTTTTGAGTTTTTTGCAGTGTGTATGTGTGTATGTGTGTGTGTGTGTGTGTGTGTGTTGAGCGGCGTGACCCTCTGACCTCCGAGGCGACCTCCCAGTCCGGCCGGCCGTCGCTGTCCTTCAGCTCCACGTACGGCTTCTCGTGCACTCGGTTCAGGTCCTCGTGCAGCCCGTCCAGCAGGAAGGCCAGCAGCTCCTGGGAGTCCTGCTGCTGGAAGCCGTTGAAGCGCGGCGCGTACTTCGCTATCGTCCACTGGACGGGAAAACGACATCACAATCAACAAAACTCAACTTCACAGGCTTCTTTTAATTTTATCTTTTATTTTTATTTTAAAGGCGCTTTGACACAGCAGAGAAACACGTCTCCTTGCGACTCACTCTGAGTTTGAGCGGCGCCACGTTCTTCTGCGTCCCGCTCCACAGCTCCAACACCAGGTCGCCGTAGCACTTGGCCATGTGACCTCGCATCCCGATCGGGTTGGTTCTGTAAACGCAACCATTGAATATTTAGGAACCAGGGAAAACAGAAAAAAAGTGCCAATAAAGATTGATAGAGCAGTTGCCTTGTTGGGTTTTTAGAGTCTCGTCTGTTATTTCTAATATGAAACAATAAGTTTTGTTGTGATTTGTTATTTCAGAACCTGAGTTGCAGATTTTATAATTGTGCAAAAACAGGGTCAGGACATCAGTTACGATATGATACGATACGATAAGCCAACAGAAAGAAAAATGACATTAAAGGAATAGCTCACCAAAAAATGAAATTCAGTTTTAGTTTTTTATTCCTCAAAGCTCATCTGGAGACCCGGGAGGCCGGTTCGTAGTCCAACAAAACTTTATATGAGAGTCAATAGGGCCCGACACAAAAAGGTCCATAAAACTACACAACAACCATTTAATATTCCTCCACACTGCTCGTCCACTGCAATCCAAGTGTCCTGAAGGGAGATAGTCCAGAGTTTACTGGAAATGACGTCATTTAGGACATTTTTACAGCCTAAACCGTTCTGTGTTGAATTTGCCTGGGACGCACGGACGTGACCGGACTTGCCTCAATGACGTCGTTTCCAGTAAACTCTGGACTATCTCCCTTCAGGACACTTGGATTGCAGCGGACGAGCAGTGTGGAGGAATATTAAATGTTTTTTGTTTTTGTGTCAGGCCCTATTGACTCTCAGATAAAGTTTTTGTTGGACTATGAACCGGCCTCCCGGGTCTCCAGATGCACTTTGAGGAATCACTGATTGGTTTGGTTTATTCACACATAAACTACTCTGGAGTATTCATCAGCATGGATTTCATTTTTTGGTGAACTTGAGTCGGCAGCAATTATTAAGTATAAAGTAAAATATAAATCAATAAGTAGAAAATTAAACACAATAAAACAATATGTATAATAAAAACATGATGCAGAGGACATCATGAGTGTTACCATGTGTATATTAGCCGAGTTTATTTATATATTTTGAATCTGAGAGGTCAGTTTTATTACTTTCTTTTTATTATATTTGTTCATTTTGAGTGGAGCTCTGTAACCAAACCTCAAGGGAATAATTAATAATCTGTATTTCTGATTCTGATTGGTATTTACACATGGAAAGTGAATAAAACGTGTCAGTGATTGATTAATTGGTTGATTGGTTGATTGATTGATTGATTGATTGATTGATTGATTGATTGATTGATTGATTGATTGATGCGGCCGGCACCTGTTGAGCTCGTAGAGGTGTCTCCCTGAGATGAAGTAGTCTGTGAGAGGCTTCGTGTTGCTCACACACTGGATGCTGGAGTTCATGAAGCAGGTGTTGCCAAGGTTACTGAGACCAGTGGCTCCTTTCTCCGTAGGAACTGGGATGGAGAACGAAAGACACACACACGGGTTCAGATTTCAGATTTATAGTAAGTCAATGAGCGGCTGTCCACCAATCAGAGCAGGTGTTCCTGTCCTCACCTTTGTGTCTGTCCATCTTACTGCTGTTGGCGATGAACGACATCTCCTCAGGCCAGCTCATGTCTTTGTTCCTGACTGTGGAGAGAGAGAGGGGCGGGGGTCATTCAGAGGAAGAAAAGGAGGAGAAAGAGGAGGAGGAAGAGGAGGAGAAAGAGGTTCATACCTTCAATGACCAGCTGCTGCTCGTCGTGGATCTTCAGACTCTCCAGAGTGTGGTCTTCATCGTCCAGGAGGGTGAGGTAGTTCTGCAGCGTCACAACCACAGCAGGAGTTACTCATCCAGCTTCACTTTCACTTCTCACTTGTTACAAATAATCAATAAACCATCTCCACCATCTCCACCATCCTCATCATCTCCACCATCCTCATCATCTCCACCATCTCCACCATCTCAACCATCCTCATCATCCTCATCATCTCCACCATCCTCATCATCTCCACCATCTCCACCATCTCCACCATCCTCATCATCTCCACCATCCTCATCATCTCCACCATCCTCATCATCTCCACCATCCTCATCATCTCCACCATCCTCATCATCTCCATCATCTCCACCATCCTCATCATCTCCACCATCCTCATCATCTCCACCATCTCCACCATCCTCATCATCTCCACCATCTCCACCATCCTCATCATCTCCACTAGGGATGTCCCGATCCGATATTGATATCGGATTTATGTCCGATATCAGCCAAAAAAACGAATATCGGATTATATCGGACTGCATCTAAAATCTCCGATATAAACGCTCCGATAAAAGCAGTCCATTATTCCGCTCCAGCACTTCTGTCCCATATGAATAGGTGACTCTGGTTCACACTCCAACACAGTAGGTGGCGGTAATGCACCTTAATGTTGGTGCGCCGCTGCAGCATGCAGAGATCACATGATCACAACAACAACAGCGTGTGTGCGACACACACAGAGACACGGGTGCATGGACAGGTCGCGCTTGCCCGCTAATAAACGGTAAATGCGCTATATTGCTCTAAAGGTCGGTGGTCAGATTCTTCTGGAGGAAGACCAGCTGGTCCACATGTTGTGCCGTGTTACGGTGCGTTCACACCGGGCGCTAAAGTGCTAAAGCCAGAGTTAAATTAACAATGCTAATTTCTGTTAGCCTGTCTATGGCGTTTTACATTATACGTTAGCATTAAGCTAGCGGGCTTTATGCTTAGTTGTGACACTGGCTGTATGTTTTGAACGTTGTTTCAAACTATGTGGGTATGATTAAACATCTTTGATGCTTAAATATTGCTGCTTAATATTTTGCTTTAATCCTCTTTTTATTTTATGTATGCCATTTTTACTGTACATCCTCATCATCTCCACCATCCTCACCATCTCCACCATCCTCATCATCTCCACCATCCTCACCATCTCCACCATCCTCATCATCTCCACCATCCTCATCATCTCCACCATCCTCATCATCTCCACCATCCTCACCATCTCCACCATCCTCATCATCTCCACCATCCTCACCATCTCCACCATCCTCATCATCCTCACCATCTCCACTATCCTCATCATCCTCATCATCTCCACCATCCTCATCATCTCCACCATCTCCACCATCCTCATCATCTCCACCATCCTCATCATCTCCACCATCCTCATCATCCTCACCATCTCCACAATCCCCAACATCTCCACCATCCTCACCATCTCCACCATCCTCATCATCTCCACCATCCTCACCATCTCCACCATCCTCATCATCTCCACCATCCTCATCATCTCCACCATCTCCACCATCCTCATCATCTCCACCATCCTCACCATCTCCACCATCCTCATCATCCTCACCATCTCCACAATCCCCAACATCCTCATCATCTCCACCATCCTCATCATCCTCATCATCTCCACCATCCTCACCATCTCCACCATCCTCATCATCTCCACCATCCTCATCATCCTCACTATCCTCACCATCCTCATCATCTCCACCATCCTCATCATCTCCACCATCCTCATCATCTCCACCATCCTCATCATCTCCACCATCTCCACCATCCTCATCATCTCCACCATCCTCATCATCTCCACCATCCTCACCATCTCCACCATCCTCATCATCCTCACCATCTCCACAATCCCCAACATCCTCATCATCTCCACCATCCTCATCATCCTCATCATCTCCACCATCCTCATCATCCTCACTATCCTCACCATCTCCACCATCCTCACCAGGGTTTCCCGCAGCGCTTTCCTGTTAAGGCGGCCGCCTTAACAACAAAGAGCTGCCGCCTAAACTAACGTCTTAAAAAAAAAAAAATGTAGCGATATTCGCCGCCGCCCCCGGTCGGACGATGGCCGCATCCTACACCAGTGTTGGGCAGTAGCGACGTTACTACAAGTAGCGGCGTTAGTAACTTAACTACATTTCTCAGTAGCGTGGTCGTAGCGTCGCTGTTTTCTACATCAAATAGCTTTTCAGTAGTTAAGCTATTTAATTGATCAGTAGCGCGGTAGCGTCCACAGAAGCTACATTTCCCCAGGCATTTCTAGACCTTAAACGCACCGCTTCCATGTGACGTAATGTACGTATCTGTTGATGCCATGGTTGATGCCCATCTGCTGCAGCGGGGCAGCACACAGCAGGTGACAGAGGAGGAGGGATAGTCAAGTTCGTGAATCAGAGCCGTAGCTGGACAACTTTATCGCTGCACAGCGACCGCGCGCACCGTTGCACGTCGCTCCAAGAGCCCGGTGCGTCCTGTCTGCAGCGGAGACACGGCCACTGACAGGGCTGAGTGAGGGGACCGTTCCTGTAGGAACGCGCCTTTTAATGAATCAAACCAAACACCCTGAACAGTATGCTGAGTAGAGAGGGAGAGACGGCTGCAGCAGTTAAAACGAAAGCCCCTCGTCCCAGCATGTCGCCCACTCCGTCCGTGGCCGACGTCTTTTAAAACAGTGTTTCCCAACCTTGGGGTCGGGACCCCACGTGGGGTCGCCTGAAATTCAAATGAGGTCGCTTGAAATGTCTAGTAGCCTAATTGATGAATTTAAAAAAAATCTGACCAAGAAAGGTTAGGAACCACTGTTTGAAAAGACACTTGGGTTTTTTTGGAATGTACTTGCATAGATCTTTCAGCACTCACAATGGGCCGATATAAATGAAAAACTTTATTTAACTTCTAAAAAAAATAGCTTTGATGTAGCTAAGCTACTTTTGTCATTTTATTGTAGCGTAGCTTGCTACATTTCTCTGGTGGGTAGCTTCAGTGTAGTAAAGCTTTTTATTATTATTATTTCATGTAGAGTAACTTGTAGCTTAGCTCACTACATTTTCCAAGTAGCTTGCCCAACACTGTCTCACACACATACACACCACAGAGAAGCGTGCATGCATAACAGCAGCGCGTGTTGAAAGCGAAACTTAATATGGCGCGGCGCGTCCCCCCCCCCCCTACGATCGATCCCCGCCCCCCCCCCCCGTCGACAGGTCAGACACCACCTTAACTAACAAATTTTCTGGGGGAAACACTGCTCACCATCTCCACCATCCTCATCATCTCCACCATCCTCATCATCTCCACCATCCTCATCATCTCCACCATCCTCATCATCTCCACCATCCTCATCATCTCCACCATCCTCATCATCTCCACCATCCTCATCATCTCCACCATCTCCACCATCCTCATCATCCTCATCATCTGCACCATCCTCATCATCTGCACCATCCTCATCTTCACCATCTCCACCATCCTCATCATCTCCACCATCCTCATCTTCACCATCTCCACCATCCTCATCATCTCCACCATCTCCATCATCTCCACCATCCTCATCATCTCCACCATCCTCATCATCTCCACCATCCTCATCATCTCCACCATCCTCATCATCTCCACCATCCTCACCATCCTCATCATCTCCACCATCTCCACCATCCTCATCATCTCCACCATCCTCATCATCTCCACCATCTCCACCATCCTCACCATCCTCATCATCTCCACCATCCTCATCATCTCCACCATCCTCATCATCTCCACCATCTCCACCATCTCCATCATCTCCACCATCCTCATCATCTCCACCATCCTCATCATCTCCACCATCCTCATCATCTCCACCATCCTCATCATCTCCACCATCCTCACCATCCTCATCATCTCCACCATCTCCACCATCCTCATCATCTCCACCATCCTCATCATCTCCACCATCTCCACCATCCTCACCATCCTCATCATCTCCACCATCCTCATCATCTCCACCATCCTCATCATCTCCACCATCCTCATCATCTCCACCATCTCCACCATCCTCACCATCTCCACCATCCTCACCATCTCCACAATCCTCATCATCTCCACCATCTCCACCATCCTCATCATCTCCACCATCCTCATCATCTCCACCATCTCCACCATCCTCACCATCCTCATCATCTCCACCATCCTCATCATCTCCACCATCCTCACCATCCTCATCATCTCCACCATCCTCACCATCTCCACCATCCTCATCATCTCCACCATCTCCACCATCCTCATCATCTCCACCATCCTCATCATCTCCACCATCTCCACCATCCTCACCATCCTCATCATCTCCACCATCCTCATCATCTCCACCATCCTCATCATCTCCACCATCCTCATCATCTCCACCATCCTCACCATCCTCATCATCTCCACCATCCTCATCATCCTCACCATCTCCACCATCCTCATCATCTCCACCATCCTCATCATCTCCACCATCCTCATCATCTCCACCATCCTCATCATCTCCACCATCCTCATCATCCTCATCATCTCCACCATCCTCATCATCTCCACCATCCTCATCATCTCCACCATCCTCATCATCTCCACCATCCTCACCATCCTCATCATCTCCATCATCCTCATCATCCTCACCATCTCCACCATCCTCATCATCTCCACCATCCTCATCATCTCCACCATCCTCATCATCTCCACCATCCTCATCATCTCCACCATCCTCACTATCTTCATCATCTCCACCATCCTCATCATCTCCACCATCCTCACTATCCTCATCATCCTCATCATCTCCACCATCCTCATCATCCTCATCATCTCCACCATCCTCATCATCTCCACCATCCTCACTATCCTCATCATCCTCATCATCTCCACCATCCTCATCCTCATCATCTCCACCATCCTCACTATCCTCATCATCCTCATCATCTCCACCATCCTCATCATCCTCATCATCTCCACCATCCTCATCATCCTCATCATCTCCACCATCCTCACTATCCTCATCATCCTCATCATCTCCACCATCCTCACCATCCTCATCATCTCCACCATCCTCATCCTCATCATCTCCACCACCACCATCACCCTCACCTTCATCTTCACCCTCCTCCTCCTCCTCAGTGACCCACCTCACTGTTGTAGAGCCACAGCCTCATGTCCTCCTCCTTGATGCGCAGCCGCTGCGACAGGTACAGGTGGATGTCCTTGATGGTGGCCATGCGGCTGAAGCAGCCCGTGTAGGCCAACACCCTCTTCAGGGGCGCGTTGGGGGACGGCACGTTACCTGTGAGGTCACACGGACGGAGACCGACCAATCACTGAGCGCCGTCTTTACCCTCTGATGTCTGGGTCACTTGGTCTCTAACCATTAAATCTGTTGCACTGGATAAACTGTGATATGATGCTACTGCTACTTGAAGGATAATTCCGGTCATTTTTGGCCCCTAAATCGTTGTCTTGAAGGTCCCCCAGTGTTGGTTGGAGCAAAAAACGCGACTAAAATTGATGCAGGCAAACCGGAGTTACACCATAGCTAGACGGCGCTAGGGATAGCCACAATGCAACCACAACAAACACTCAAAAAACAATCAAATATCTATGGTACATGACTCGAATCGATCGCTTAGTAATGTCTTTCCAGGATGTTTCAGAGTTCGGCTGTCTGAGGTGAGTGGATTACATGCAAAAACACAAAGTTTATACTGTTTATACTGTACAGTTTATGAGTTCAGTGGTGTGTCATAAGGATTCGAGTCATGTACCATAGATATTTGATTGTTTTCTGAGTGTTTGTTGTGGTTGAAAAAATTGCCCCCATATTTCGCCGTCTAGCCATGGTGTAACTCCGGTTTGCCTGCATCAATTTTAGTCGCGTTTTTTGCTCCCCCCAACACTGGGTGACCATCAGGACAACGATTTAGGGGTCAAAAATGACCGGAATTCGCCTTTAACCTCAGCTCAAAGATGCAAACAATCTGTGTGTGTGTATATGTATATGTGTATGTATGTGTATATATGTATATTACGGATGTACCAAATCTAGAATTCGAATTTGGATTTCTCTGATTCTTTGGGCTTTTGGATGGGGTTTGGTTTCTGCCGCCAACGATTATGAGAAGGTTTACAAATAATGTTCTGTCCTCCCTGAACGACAAAGTGATGCTGAGAGTGCTTTAAACTGTCATTATCACAAGCTACAAAATCCGCTAAAATGATGCTAACAGATAATAGGAATACATCATAGACCGGCCAACGGAAATTTGCATTGCTAATACGGTAATTTTAAACCAACAAACAGCTGGTATTTTTTAAAACTAGCAACACATACAATAAAACTTACAGGCAGCTTTAATTCTGTTCAAATGCCAAATAGTTGTGAAAGTTATTGCCCATTGTTTGTTACAGTTAGAGTAAAACACACTGTGTGATGGGAGCAGGATTTGGTGTTCGGCACAACCACAAAAATCAGGATTCAGTACACCCCCAATATTAATAATAAGTATAAGTAATTCGTATTCATATTCATTTATATACTGTATATGTGTGTGTGTGTGTGTGTGTAGTGTTGACTGAGGATTAGTCGTAAGGAAGCAGCAAGAGAAGGGCTCGCTCTGTCAGTCCGTGCAAACGTGATTGGTCAATCAACTTAGTCAAATCAATACAAACCAATCAATATTAGTCCAGTTAAATCAATACAGATGTTGATTACTGTGAAAATTAATCATTTTTAATGTCAGATTGATTGATTGATTTTTTTATTTTTGTAAATCACCGCAGCCATCGACACAGACTTTACCACAACACAACATGAACTTCTGTTACTCGGGGCAATGCCAGGGCTAATCAAATCTATTTCTAATAATCAATAATTGCACACACACCTGCACTGTTCAATGCTCAGGAGACTTGTTCCTCCTGCAGCTGGTTTCTATCTGTCGTCTTCACATGTCGTTATAAAATTACAATTAACGACCGAAACTAACACGTTGCACAAAAACTTTAAAGATACTTTTCTACAGTTTTAGCCTGAGCTCACAAACTTAAAGGGATAGTTCAACATTTTGGCAAATTGGCCCATTGCCATAATCGCTATAGATATAGCAGTAGGTTCGTTACCTTTATTTGTCGGTGCAAGCTATTTTTAGAACGGTGGAGCAGAGCCGTGAGCTGCTCAGAGCTACGCTACGGAGGCTCATGGGATTTCTTGGTAGTAAACCTTTATTTTACCAGGCAAGAATTGCTAAGAATACATTCTTATTAAGGCAATGGCCTGGTAGGAGGTGAAAGACCTGGTTTCCCTCATCAAACTCATCAAATACACAATCCAACAACTCCACAACGCTCTGGTGGACAAGTTGTGACCTGCACATTCACCACGCTATGAGATAATAACACAACGTTACCACACAGAGTTGTTTTAGAGGTAAATACAGAGACTGTTTGCTGAAAAACTGTCCCTGAAGGCAACGCGCATCAGCGGTTTTGCATGAATTTCCCTCTAAAACAACTCTGTGTGGTAACGTTGTGTTATTATCTCATAGCGTGGTGAATGTGCAGGTCACAACTTGTCCACCAGAGCGTTGTGGAGTTGTTGGATTGTGTATTTGATGAGTTTGATGAGGGAAACCAAGAAATCCCATAATGAGCCTCCGTAGCGTAGCTCTGAGCAGCTCACGGCTCTGCTCCGCCGTTCTAAAAACAGCTTGCACCGACAATTAAAGGTAACAAACCTACTGCTATGACTATAGGGATTATGGCGATGGGCCAATTTGCCAAAATGTTGAACTATCCCTTTAAAACTGAGCCCCAGTGTGACTGATCATTTAAGACCAATCTGATCTCACCTATCGATTATTGATCTGTGTCTGGCGCCCGTGTGGTGGTAAAGTCTGTGGAGATGAGGAGATTATTGTTGGTCGTTCCCCTTCGTGGGCCCGTGGCCAGTCCCACTCCAGAGCCACGAGAGGAGGATTAATCTGGGGGGTCGGGGGGGGGTGGGGGTGCAGGTTTTTGCTCGACGGCGTGCTCTGGTCTTGCTGCCCGGCTTACGTTACCTCTGCCTGGGGGTAAATACGGAGGGAACATTCGCAGGCTGGTCATACCCATATTGACCCAGATGTTGGACTGAGGGGAGCGCGTCGCCGGCTGTTGCCGTAGGAACAGCACGAAGCGAGGGAAGAGCTCCAGCTCCGCCTGGCCCAGCTTGCTCTCCAGGATGACCTGCAGGGGGGGGGGGAGAGGGCGGAGACCAGTGGTGAAGTCTGTGATGCTCAGGTAGACTCAGTATACACACTGAAAATGCATAAATATTTCACTATACCCAGTACAACAAAACTATCTAACTAATGGTTCAACTTTTTCTTGAAATTTTACCACTTTTTCCTAGAATTCTTTTACTTTTTTTTTAAGAAATGTCATCACTTTTTAAATTATTGTTTCACTTTTTTTTTTCCTAGATTTTTTTTGAGAAATTTTGCCAGTTTCTTCTCAAGTTTCTTATTTACTTTTTTTCAAGAAATGTTACCCCTTTTTGTATTATTGTTTGCACCTTAGTGAGAAATTTTCTACAATTTTAGAAATGTTACCACTTTTTTCTAAAAAATCTTATACTTTTTTTTTTATTTTATTATTATTTTTTTAATCTTACCACTTTTTTCTAGAAATGTTTCAACTTTTTTTGAGAAATTGTACCACTTTTTTTCCAGAAATTTCTCTATAGTCTTCCAAAAATGTACGCTCAACTTAAATTTACATTGATTGTTTGTGTATTTCTGGTGTTTGCTTCAAAATTTTGTCCAATGGGGGTCCGTGGTCTAATTTGTGTCAGTGATACAAGTATGAACAGTTTACCCACCTAAAAAGCAGTATACACCTACTAAAATAAATTAGACTACACCACTAGGGATGTCACGATCATACATTTTCTTGGTGCGATAATTGTCAAAGAAATAATCACAGTACTACGATTATCACGATCATTATGCATTAATTAATTTCTCAACATATGAATGTGTAAAATCTAATATAATCAAAATATAATTACATTACTCATTGTTTACACAAAATATTTCAAGTATCTATTAATATATGACCAATTATTAACCCCCCAGGGGAAGCGTTTCAAATATTCAGGTCATAAATTGTCATCTATACCAAATGTTTACATTTATTTTCATCTGTTTTTTTTTGTTTTTTTAATTAGAAACGCTAACATTTAAATTCCTTCCAATTCAAATGTTACATAAGGATCTGAGCATTTACCTTTACTTTGGTGCACATCTGCCAATAAGGTTCCAACATCATCTTTTTGGGAAAGTAACGGTATTTAGGAATCCTTACGATTAATTAATTGCGGCTTTTTATACCACGATTAATTGTGAAAACAAGTAATCGTGACATCCCTATACACCGCTGGCGGAGACTCAGAGAGAGCGAGAGAGAGGAAGGAGTCACTCACCGGTCGGGGGAGGCTCAGGTTGGCTCCGTACCAGTGGTACAGAGCTCTCCACACCGGCTCTGGTACCGTCTCAAAGTCTCGACCAGGAACCAGCTGGAGGGAGCGCTTCAACCGACCCCCCTCCATCGTCAGGGTGGGGGCCTGCAGAGGGGGTGTGGGGGGGGGGGCAACAGACAGACAGAGGTTAGAGAGGAGTGGACTGAGATCATCAGAAGAGCATCACATCTGGACAATGAGTCACTGCTTTGTACAACTATAACTACACAAAACGACACAAACTATACAAACTAGGGCTGGGACGATATGCTTTTCTCCCGATTCGATTCTTCTACGATTTTTTGGATGCCGATTCGATTTAAATTGCGATTCTACGATATTGCCGATTCTCTCGATTTTTAGTCGCATTTTTAACATTTATCTGCACACAAACACTGTAGGAGCCTATAAATTAACATACTCCATTATAAAATGAACTTAAACCCTTTTCAAAGCCTGTACTCTCTGTATGTAAAAGAGGCTAACAAATACACATTGCACAATATTTAAAAAAATTCAAAAAAAATTTTTCAAAAATTCAAAAAAAAATTTTTTTTCAAAAAAAAAAAAATCGATTTTTGAAAAAAAAAAATCGATTTAAAAATCGTCAAAAAAGATATCGCGATATCTATGTGAATCGATTTTTTCTCCCACCCCTAATACAAACTGTCTGTTGAAGCTCATTAAAGGGACATTGCGTGGCATTTTCAATGGATTATTGGCCGAAATGATGATGTCTGATGAACAAAAAAGGCTCACGCACATCCAGAGTGTAACCAGGTGCTGAGTCCAGGGAGGTGAACAACAAAAAGAAGGAGAGGACTCGCCACACTGTAGATGCTCCCAAAGTTTACAAAAATGTATTGGAGGACTACATAAAAACACATTGCTCGAAACGTTGTCTCGTTTTTCTGTAGTCCTGCAATACACTTTTCGTAAACTTTGGGAGCATCTACAGTGTGGCGAGTCCTCTTCTTCTTTTTGTCGAAATTGATGTCTGCCATTCATATATATGTCATCATAGGTGTATTATTATGACCATCTCTGCTTTTAAAGCCTACGCACCGGCTTTTAGTCTGGCTTTAGAAACCACGTATACATACAGCTCCACCAGAGGCGAATAACCGGCTTTCACCATATGTGAAGTGTCTGTGTCTGTCATGAAGTGTCAGATGACATTTGATTTCACCAATGTTGTCAAGCATTTGTTTGAATGCAATACACGATTTCAACGTTAGATGGGAGTAACTCCTACACAATGTCCCTTTAAACATTATCTTCTTCACTTTGAATGAATGAATGAATTTTATTTCCAACCAAATGAAATAAATTAAAAACAAAAAATAAGAACATAAGTATCGTCAAATCATAATATGCACAAGTTTGAAAAACGAGTAGGAAGAAGGAACTTTGCTGACCAGACGATGCTAAAACACTGTTTTTTTGGTCCTGAAGTTTCTACTTGTTTCACAACAGATCCCACAGGTCGTTGTCACAGCTGCTCCAGAAAATCTGCAGTTTAATCTAAGTTAATTATCTTTAATTTAATTCAGTGTGTTTATTTGTCGTCATCGCTTTTTGTGTCTCAGATTTTGTCTAAAATCTGGATCAATGAACTGATCTCACAGAATATTCTCATTTATCATTTCATCAACCTTTATCTTATCACACACACACACACACACACACACCTTCATGGGGTCGGTGTTGACCAGCGGCTGGTTGTCGATGGCGCCCGGCCTCTGAGCTGCGAGCTGCGACGCCAGGTGTCCGTTGGCTCCGGAGAAACACTGGTTGTTGTTGTCGGACATGTTGTGTTGACGGGCGAAGCAGCTCTCGGCGGCAGAGGGAGGGGCCGCCTGGGGGCTCATGGCTGGTGGAGGAGGAGGGGGGGGGGGGTTAGTGAGAGTTAACGTTACCATCAGCATTACCTATAATGTAAATGATAACATGCTTCCAGACGGTTTCCAGAATGAATGCAGCCTCTAAATAACACATTATCTGCTGAGAAACTCCTTCATTTCACCAATATTTAGTTCTGATAGGCTAGTGCTATTCCCCTCTGAGTCCGGGGTTAGCTGTTATCAACATCCGGGGTCTGTAGGTTGACCTGCTGACCTCTGACCTGGATGATGTCATCTCTGAGCACCGCCCGGCTCATTCTGATAATAATCATTCTGCTTCGGCATTCGGGTCCATTTTTATCTCAACTAGCCGGAGCTTTAGTGAGTCCAGGTTGAGGAGAGGAAGCCTGTGGAAGCTGAACTTCATCCAGCTGCTCATTTTGTTCTGACATGAAGGAGTTTCTCTGCAGATAATGTGTTATTTAGAGGCTGCATTCTGCTGCCCTGTAGACTCCATTATACGGATATACGCGCCTCTCGGCTGGAGCTCATTTCATCACAACCACTTGTAATGACACCAAAGTTATCTGGGGGAGGAAATGATCGGATTTTATGCTAGAAATAAGGTCCAGAATGTAAAAAAACGGTAATTATCCTTTAAAAAGTTCAACTCGTGCCGGAAATGATCGGATTTTATGCCAGATCCGTTCCGTCTAAATTTCTAAAGTGAGGCGACAGAAACTGTTAATTTAAGGGGCGGTGCGTGGCGCAGTGGTTAAGGCGGCCGCCCCATGTAGAGGCTGCAGTCCTCAACGCAGGCGTCCCCGGTTCGAATCCCGCACCGGGCAGACCTTTCCTGCATGTCATTCCCCCTCTCTCTGCCTCCCCCTTTCCTGTCTATCTCATTATGTACTGTCAAATAAAGGCGAAAAAGCCCAAAAATATACTTAAAAATAAAAAACTGTTAATTTAAGACAGGTAGGCAAAATGAACTGAAGTTTCAGCCTAAATCTTTTCGGTCAAGGTACGTTTGTTTTGTTTTTATACTTTAAGGGAAAAAAAAGAAATGAACAATTTTTTGTTGTTTGTTTATGTTTAAAGGTACATTGTGTAAGAATTCCTCCCATCTAGCGGTGCGGTTGTAGATCGCAAGCAACTCAGTCGTATTTTTCATGCTGCATTCACATGAAATTGGGCAGACGGCAGACGGACGACAGCCGCTGCACGTAACGGCATAAACAAGCCTCTATGTAAACAAGTGGTCCGTCAGCACCAGGCAAAACAATACACGTGACAATATGCTGTCATGGCGATGTGGTATTGTTTTACCGTCTTTCTCTGGACTTCTGTGACTAAAATGACATCTGGTTTGTTAGCGACGGCCGTCTGTCCGACTGCAGGTGAATGCAGCATCAGTGTAACGCTCCATTCCTCCTCACTGCGTTACCACGGTGACTTTTTATTTGATAGCACAGTGAGATAGACAGGAAAGGGGGAGGCAGAGAGAGGGGGAATGACATGCAGGAAAAGTCTGTCCAACGCGGGATTCGAACCGGGGACACCTGCCCCTATTCAGTATCTTTTATCCTTCTTTAGCCTGACCAGGGACAAAGACTGCAAATTAGCTGAAGCTAGACGTCTTGTATGCATCGCATTTTTCATTCTTTGTGGCAATGTTGTATGTATCGTCCCTGTTAAATAAACATTAAAATAAAAAAAATATATGAATGATATGAACGGCTAATTCAGAGCTGAAAGGAACACTTCAGTTTGTTGATGCGGGGGGATTACTGATTAATGAGAAACAGACTGGAGAACCAAATAATCGGTTTTCGTGAATAGATAACAGAAGAACTTACACAATGTACCTTTAAAACATGTGTGTGTATAATGTTGTTTATTGACGTGTGTAGTTGATTCTACAGGACCAAAATAAACTCATTAAACTACACTAAACTCAAACTGACCCGTCTCCGTGGCCTCCGACGCGCTGGACACGGCGTCCGGCGAGCGCTCCTCCGTGGGGCTGACGGCGGCGAAGCTTCCCCCCAGACCCCCCAGACCCCCCAGGCCCCCCAGCCGGTCCGGGGGGGCGGGCTCGACGGCGGCCGCGGGGCTCCGCAGCGAGGTCAGGACGGACGGCTGCTCCACCACGATGCCCTTGTGCTCCTGGACGGGAAGACAACAGCAGGCACTGTCCTGTCAGCGTCCAGAGCAACACAAGGGGTTAACCAGGGTAAATACAGGAATCTGGAAGTTAATGTCAATACCCTTTTAAGACCTTCTCAACATTTTTTAATACCTCACTGCCGCTTCAAGCTGTAACCATTTACATCAGTGACACTTTTAACTGAACAGTTTTAGTTTTTGTGATAAGTTTTTTATTTTTTATTTTTTATTTAACCTTTATTTAACCAGATAAAAGCCCATTGAGATCAGGATCTCTTTCGCAAGGGTGACCTGGCCAAAAATGATCAGCAGCACGCGGTACAGCAGCAATACATGTCAACACAGAAATGCAAAGAATAACAATTAGAAAATATACAGAGTTTTACAATTTCAGATACAACAATTGGAACAACAAAATAAATAATTTAAGATTTGAAGCACAGGCACTGCTGGGTGAATTTCTGCTGCCTATCTTTCAAAATAGAGCGAAAGGCTCCAAGTGGGATTAGTTTAGCGAGTTTCAGCTCTTTCTGTAAAGTGTTCCATGCCGAAGGGGCGGCGGAGCTGAATGCTCTTTTCCCAAATTCAGTCCTTACCCGGGGAACAGATAAAACAAGGGTTGAACAAGAGCGCAAAACATAACTACTGCTTGTTTCTTGCAGTAATAAGTGATTTGTGATAGTTGTTATTGAACCTACATATTTGACGTAGTCCTTCCACTGCTGCCACCACAGCATGGAGATGAGGAACCAGTTCTGGCCCTGCTGCAGCCCATGTCTGCTCTCCCTCTCCAGCCAGCCCCTGCACACACACACACACGGAGACACACACACACACACACACACACACACACACACACACACACACACACACACACACACACACACACACACAGAAACACACACACAGAGGTCAGCAGGTGTTAGACAGCCCCCTCTTCCTCCTCCCAGGTGAGTGTTCAGGTGAAGAGGATGTGGTGGTGGTCACCTGATGATCTGCCCCTCCTCCTCTGGTGTCGCCGGTCTGAGCCCCAGCACGATGTGACAGACCTGCAGGACCACGGAGGACACAGTCAGACCTGAGAGTGTGTGTGTGTGTGTGTGTGTGTGTGTGTGTGTGTGTGTGTGGCTAACTGTTGAACAGAGACTAAAAGATCAACTTGGTAGCATGACGTCATGTGACATTTATATAGAGCTTAAAGGTTATAGCTACAACTTTTCCATCAAAACAATTCATTTTTCAAAAATAATACATCCACAGAACGCCTAGAGGGGTGCAGAATAAAAGTATTAATTTTACTGATTTTTTTTAATATGATGTATAAATAATTGTTTTATAAATTTTGACGGGTCCAAAATATATAAATATTTAAATTTAGACAGGCCTGCACCTTTAGAGTGAACAACACTAGAATACCAAACGTCATTGGAAGGTGTAAAGGCCTCGGTAGAAGTCAGAGGTTTTGTTTGTGACGAGTTTCATTTTACTTGAGTGCCAAAATACAAATTTAATACATTTCAGAGAAAAATATTATTATTATATTATTATATTATTTATAAGTTAGGTGCCTTTCTGAAGAGCATCCTTCCTTTGTTTAAAGGGACAACGAGGAGTTTCTATTTGGTTATAAAAAAGTCTCATATTAATGTGGATGAATCTCCGTTACCACTTGTTAATGGTCCATTTTAGATAAATCTATGGTTTTGTCTCTATGGTTATTTTGTTATTATTAGTGGTGGTGGAAATGCTGGGCGAGCCGACCAGCGTTTCTTTACTTTCGGTTTCGTGGCGAGTCATGAGAATAACGCCGCCGAATCTCCGTTTATGGTGGGAACTACGACGGTATGTGATCGTCTTCCAACCTCTGACTTTAATTCTTGATGAATGAAAACATGAGTCTGTCTTGCGCCGGTCAAAGAATTTCACGGTGCGGAGGCTCATAAATGTAGTGTGAAAACACTTTGCTTTAACAAAACTCCTCGTTGTCCCTTTAAGTGATATTTTATTATATTGATTATTTATCTTTTTTTTTTCTGTTTCTTTTTTCCTCCAATTGTCAGAGATAGAAAGCATGTACAGCTACTTGCTACGCTTGATTACTGATACTGTCTAATGTTTGTGCTCCATACCAGGTACTTGGGATGTGAGGTTAAAAAAAAAGGAAAAAAAAGTGAATTGTACCTGGAAAAGCAGGTTGAGGAACTCGTTGGCCAAGGCGCTCTTCACGCTCCAGATCTGGTAATCCTCCAGGGTCAGGTGACCCAGCTGTGAGGAGAAACTCAGAGTCAGCACCGATCTGATCTCACACATCAACAACTTCTCCTTCTCCTTCCTCCTCCTCATCCAGTTTTATTTTCCCTTTATTCCCAGATACAGGAGTCGTGTCTCACCTTGGTGTTGTCGTGCATCTTCAGGATGTCCTCTACTATGTCCGACACGCTACTGTGCAGCTCCTGCAAGAAAAACAACACGACTCAAACTCTGCAAACATGGACACACCCATCTCATCCATGTACGTAATATAACACTGGGCATCAACTTTTCTGTTCATGTTCAAACAGTTCATCAAGTGGAAGATGAAATGATCTCCAAAAGACATAAAGTTAAACATGAAACACTCTTTTTTTTTCAATATTTTAATCCGTATCAGTGTATTATTTTAGTTTTCTACAGTTTCAGAGTGAAAAAGGAGAATAAAGCAGCAGCAGCAACAGAATGGGAAACCCAGGACAGGGTTTCACTCTGCAGGTTTCACCAGCTCAAATTTAAGACTTTTTAAGACCTTTTTTAAGACCATTATGGATGAAATTTAAGACCTATCATGACAAATAAAAAACGTACAAAAGAAATGCGGAGTCACAAAATTAGAAATTGATGATTTGCAATATATAAGTTGCGTGTTAGGCTTGTTTGTAGTTGAAAATACATTCAATAAAGCACAATGAAGTGTCGGGAGCATTTTATTGAGCATTTGCGGTAGCGAGGGCTCTACCATAACATTTTCCCCAAGGAGCTCGCCTAAAGTGAACTATTTGGGGGCACAAAAAGAAATTGGGGAGTGAAATTAAAAATGTTTATGGAACATATTATTTATTTCATTCACTGGCAACCAACAGGCTGATGGCTTTAAGCCGTGAATAATGTTAAGGGTCAAACGTGACCCATTTTTACATTGGAGAACAGTAAAAACACCAACACTTCACCTTCTAATGTGACCTAGAATAGACAAACATGGAAATATTTCAACTTCTTTAATGAACAGACACGAGCCACAACCTGTTCTGTATTATGACCAACACAATATTTGACACATGAAGTAAATACATTGGCCTTTGGTCACCCCTATATATTATGGTATTAAACTACATCTTTTTTTTGTGCACCCGCCCCATGTGTAGATCATTTCACATTAACATTAACAGAAACTTTAAACCTTGTAACCTGTGTATAACGACTACTTACTTTACGTACTGTGAGACCTTCGACTGTCTTCAAAAAATGTGATTATCCATAAATAAAATAAATAAAATATGGGGCTGACAACAGCTGTTATTGATTATTTTTATCTACTCTTTAATATTTATCTATTTTAATTGTATTCTCTCTAGTTATTATTTCTCATGTTTTGAATCCTAACATTGTCTACCGGTTCAGACGTAAGTATATATAGTATCCCAGTACAGGAGAACTGTGATAGAGGAGAGTCTAGGTGCTTTTGTAGTGCTGAAATTAATTTGTCTGTGTTTTTCTCTCCTGATCTGGTTTAATGATAAGAAATGATGACGTGTATACAAAATTAAGAGCAACATGTACAGTATGTGCTACTGTCATGATGTAGTGTCATGCACTTGGTTTTATCTCATACTGTTGATAATATGTTCTGTATTTTTAGATTAGCCGCCTATGGACTGGTGTTGAAAATTAGCACTTGTGCTAAACACACTCAAGCGAAGCATCTGTTCTGTCCACTGGAACAGTCTCAATGTATTTGTGATGTCCATATCAAATAAATAAACATGACATAACATACAGTATCACCTGTTTTTCTTTTCTTTAAAACAAAAAGTTTAACAATAACAAAAAAAAACACACCATTGCTAACAGACATGTAGTGAATCCAGTGTGTGTGTGTGTGTGTGTGTGTGTGTGTGTGTGTGTGTGAACTCACGGGGAGTGTGTCTGTGCGATTGTCCTTCCACACCTCCAGCAGCGCCACGACCATCTCATGGAGTTCATCTCGAGACAGGACGCCGTCGCGGTCGACGTCGAACACTTTGAAGCAAACTGAAGGAGAAGAGAAGACAGATGAAACACCAACGATCAACTGAAGAACTGGGATCATTCACTTTTATTTATTTATTTAATTTAATTTAATTTAATTTAATTTAATTTAATTTAATTTAATTTTATTTTATTTTATCTGGGATGAATCTCAGCTCACATTTCTGGCGCTCGGCGACGGGCCCCCTGCAGCACGCCGACAGGCCGCAGGAGATCTCTTTAAAGTCGATGTGATTGTCCCGGTTCTCATCAAAGGCGTGAAACAAACCTGAGAAAAAAACAAAACAATCAATCAATCAATCAATCAATCAATAGCCCTGATTAGTTCCTTAAAGGAGCTGTGATCAGCGGTGAACATGAAGCACTGTGTTTAGAATATTTATACTGTGTGTTGTGGTGTTTGTAAGTGCTTCGGCGCCACCTAGTGGTGACTGCAGAGAGCAGAGGATGTTCAACCAAAGATCCTCTATTTACCAAGATACCCCATGAGGCTTTTTCCATGAAAGAAATGGTGACACTTCCTGTCTCTCTAAATGGGCGTGGCCAACCGTCACCACCTCATCTGTGAACGTGAGTGTGGATTTATACAATGAAAGTGAGATATTTATATTTTCTTATGATAACATGAAATATTTACACTACTAACAGTCATATTAAACTGATTTAAATCATTTTCACAGGAGTTTGCGGCCGTTTGTTTGACGTTGCCTAGGAGATCTGTGGCCAAATCTGTGAGTGTAGTCGTAGAGACAGAGACAGGTCGTGAAGAAAGTTCATTTTCTCCTGATGTGTCCGTCTGAAAATTGATATTTTGGTGTCAAACTGTTCAGAAGAGATGTGGCTTGTGGAAAATGAGTCCAAAATTTACTTCAGTGACTGTGGGGAGAAAGGACAGACCATAATCTGTGTTCACGTTCAATTGTCCCATTGGACTCAATAGTCTCCTAACAAGGCGTGTATACAGGAAGCTGACTCGTCATGGGGGGTCTTGGTTTATAAACCGTCTTTGGTTCAACTACAGGAAGGGGGATTCATAGAAGCAGCGATCCCATTAACCAATCACCGAACACCTTCAGACGGCATCTATTATAACATTATACCTGTGTCTCTAATTATTGTGTAAATCTATAGCTGTAATTTAAAGGGATAATCCGCTGTAAATTTAACCCATGCTCTAACGCACCGTCAGACCCAGTAAGACCCGCCCCCGCCAAGAGATCAAGTCACCGACCACAAACTTCTCCAGTCGTAGCGACTTCAGCACAGACAGACAGATAGAAACACACTGCTGTCTATGGATCCACCAGCCAACCGCCATCAAAAAAGCAGCTCGTAGCCACAAATAATGCTCAGAACAGCATCAAACTTCATCAACAGTACAAACAGGGTCCCATCCCATAATGCGAGGCATCAAACACCTGCTGGTTTTGACTGGTTTCTATTGAAAAGAGACCAAAACACAACTCACCCACTCGGTAATCGACTCGTCAGGGCTTCTGCAGCTGGAGGAGAGTGGGTGAGTTGTGTTTTGATCTCTTTTCAATAGAAACCAGGCAAAGCCAGCAGGTGTTTGATGTCTCGTATTATGGGATGGGACCCTGTTTGTGCTGTTGATGAAGTTTGATGCTGTTCTGAGCATTATTTGTGGCTCAGCAGAACTGAGATCAGCCCCAACTGTCAGCACTTTTAAGTCCAGGTTAAAAACATTTCTCTTTTCACGTGCTTATAGCTGAGAACTTAAAACTTTATCTATTTTCTTTTATTTGCTCTTGCTTTTAACTCTGTTTTTTGTGTTTGTTTTTATTCTGTTTTATGCTTCTCTTTTTTTTTTTTTTAAATGTTTTGTCTTTATGTAAAGCACATTGAGTTGCCTTGGTATGAAATGCGCTATATAAATAAAGATGCCTTGCCTTGCCTTGCTTTGCCTATGAGCAGCTTGTTTGATGGCGGTTGGCTCTTGGCTCCATAGTCAGCAGTGTTTTAACTTTTATGTCAGTTTTAGATTACGGAGACATTTTATACAGACACGCTTCAGCTGCAACTCTACAACTACATGACACTGTTTATCATTCAGCCCTGAGACTCATCACTCTGACCTGTATGCTAAAGTTGGTTATAAGGCCTGATAGACACTGCATCTTATTCATTTTTAAAGCCCTCACTGCTCTTTTACCCTCTTACTTTTATAATGCTCAGAACAGCACCAAACTTCATCAACAGCACAAACAGGGTCCCATCCCATAATGCGAGGCATCAAACACCTGCTAGCTTTGACTGGTTTCTATTGAAAAGAGATGAAAACACAACTCACCCACTCGGTAATCGACTCGTCAGGGCTTCTGCAGCTGGAGGAGAGTGGGTGAGTTGTGTTTTCGTCTCTTTTCAATAGAAACCAGGCAAAGCCAGCAGGTGTTTTATGCTGGGTATTATGGGATGGGACCCTGTTTGTATTGTTGATGTAGTTTGATGCTGTTCTGAACATTATTTGTGGCTATGAGCAGCTTGTTTGATGGCGGTTGGCTCTTGGCTCCATAGTCAGCAGTGTTTTAACTTTTATGTCAGTTTTAGATTACAGAGACATTTTATACATCATTTATATCAGCTGCAACTCTACACCTACATGACACTGTTTATCATTCAGCCCTGAGACTCATCACTCTGGCCTGTATGCTAAAGTTGGTTATAAGGCCTGATAGACACTGCGTCTGATTCATTTTTCAAGCCCTCACTGCTCTTTTACCCTCTTACATCAATACATTTGTATCTTTTAACGCAAGCTCGAAGGACTGGATTACACTGCAGGCTCCAGCGGTTTTTTTTTACTGAACTTGGAAAATCCAGTTTTTCATTCTGTGCACCTGCAACTTGAAGCACTAAACAGAACAATCTTAAATTGACCTCCTTTTGATCATTAGGGTAATTTAAATCCTTAATTTAATCTTATTTTACCACCATCTGCTCCTGTTTTAATTCACTCATCTTCCTGATTGTCAATTTA
The DNA here is from genome assembly GCF_045865225.1 of Trachurus japonicus. NCBI lineage: Eukaryota > Metazoa > Chordata > Actinopteri > Carangiformes > Carangidae > Trachurus > Trachurus japonicus. The sequence goes on along the minus strand of NC_140919.1, from coordinate 8,573,692 downwards.
TTTTTAATGTGATCTTCTGTTATTTGTGTTGATTGTGTATTCTGAAGGTACTTCTTCGTCTCGGCTGAGTCTAAATAAAGGTTTTAATAATTTTTCCATCTGTGCTGAAGTTGCAACGACTAGAGAAGTTTGCGGTCGGTAACTTGATCTCTGGAGACGGGGTTTCTACTGGGTCTCAGGGTGCGTTCAATTTACAGAGGAATATCCCTTTAAGATTGATCATACATGTTTACATTCATACATTCATCTTCAGTGATATGATGCTGCATGAGAGCTACTATAACTGTTGCACTACCGACATTATTTCTGTGTTCTCGTCTGTAGTTTTACTGAAATTACATAATACAGCTCTGGAAAAAAATAAAGAGACCACTACTCCAAAATGTTGTTAATAAATCAGCTTCTCTACATGTGGCAGCCAACTGAACTCCAACACAAGCTCATCTCACTGTACTTAGCTGATCACCTGAACCAAATCATATTTAATAAGGAAGAAAGATTATAAATACATTTTAAAAAACACTGCTGTGATTAAAAGTTGGGATTATTTGAACTTGTTTTCTTTGCATTATATGGTAAGGTCTGAAAACACCAGAACTTTTTTTGTTATTTTGACCTGTTGCCATTTTCTGCAAATAAATAAATGCTCTTAATGACAATATTTTTATTTCCAATTTGGGAGAAATGTTGTCAGTAGGTTATAGAATGAAACAAAAGTGTTCATTTTACTCAAACACACAGCTATGAATAGTAAAACCAGAGGAACTGATCATTTTGAACTGGTCTCTTGTTTTTTCCAGAGCTGTATATTTTCCTTGTTTACCTGCCGTCTAACGAGTTGAGCATCGGAGATAAAGAGAAATAAAGATAAAGATAAAGAGTCTGACCTTCGCTCAGCGAGGCGTGGATCGGTGGAGACACGAGCGGGACGAACGTTTCCAAGTCAAAGCGTCCGGTCCGGGACTGAGCCTTCAGCAGCCAATAACGTTTCTCCAAGTCGATGATGTCAGACTCCTCCACTGCAGGAGGAAAAGGAGGAAAAGGAGGAGGAGAAATAGAAGAGACAGAAGAACAGGGAGGAAAAGAGAAGAAAGAACAGAAGTAAAAGAAGAAAAAGAAGAATAAGTTTAGTGTTCAAAGCTCAGACAGATTTGTTTTCTTCTTTGTTGCCTCCAGAGTGAAACCTATTTGTTGCTCTGTTGGTGCGACCTTAAGTTTGTCTTTGCCTATATATTAGAGATAAGAGAGATAAAGATTAGTGATAATATATGAGAATAAATCCAGCTAAAGCTATCTTATTGTATAGATTATAATGACAAGGAAGCTAATTTATGAATAGAGGGTGGGAGTAAATAAGTTTCACTTCTTCCCACTCCTTTTCGGATAAGAAAAATCCAATTATTTTCATTTTCAATTAGTCTTTAGTATTTATTTGTTGTGTCTGTCCATTGCTGTATTATTTCTTATTTCTTTTAACATCTCTGAAATAAACTGAAAAGGTCTGGTTCAGAAATAACGATGTGTGGTCATCACGTGATGAGACTGGAAGAAATGTTTTACCTTTATAGATATTTTTCTATATTATAAATTATATATAATGGATCCCATCAGTGGTCGACAACAGAACTTTTATCCTTCAGTAAAATAAAATGTGAAGTTCAGGTTCCATCAGCTCCAACAGCAGCATCAACGCAGTCATTATTAAAGCATCAAAACTGTTTCCATGGATATTTTCATTATCTTTAGTCCTGGTAGGCTACGTCTGCAGCCTGCAGAGCGGTGTTTGGTAAAAGTCAATATGATCAGTTTAGAGCTGGTATTCTTGGTCTTTCAGACTGAAATGCATTTTGTGTTCTACTGTCCTTTTTATGACTTTATAAGACAAAAACTGTTTAGTAAAGTAGATCCAAATAATGAATTTGTGTGGTTGAACGATGCTGAGAAGCTAAAACGTCTTTTTCAGTTGAATATATTTGCATTTTCTTTATTTCTTGCAAAGGCCTGGGCAACGAGATGAAGAGCGATGTACAGATGAGAACTGAAAGTGATCTGAAGTTGTTTATTTATGTGTCACACTTGTGTGGCAGGTAACACCAACAGGAAGGACTGTCTAGTCTTTGATTTGTCAGTAAATGTGTCTTGTAATCCCATATGGGATGGGCCACAATGGTGGCATGAGATGAGCCTGTGAATATTCTCGTAGTTATCTCAAGGAAATTTTAAATTGAATGCAACTGGACGTCTTCCTAGACAAATAACCAAGTCCAGTTGCATTCGATTTCAAATTTCCTTGAAATAACTACGACCTGGACAAATGAGAATATTCACAGACTTATGGCACAACAATAACATTGGGTTGGCTTCCCTTAAAACATGAACTGATGAAGCCTCTTGGATGAGAGGTGAAACGTCTTCCTACACAAATAACCAAGTCCAGTTGCATGAGATGAAAATAAATATTCATTCATAATACCAATCAAAAGGTTGAATAGTTGACTGATGTTTTGCTGAATATTTATTTCTTCTCTGAGTTTTGAATAAAAAGGTTTTGATCTTTGAGTTTAACAACTGACATTTGATTAAAAATCAGCAACAAATTAAAAAAAAGAAACATGTGATGATGTTGATGAAGAAGATGCTGATGTAACGGTCTCTGTGTGTGGATGTGTGACTCATCCTGTGTTGCAGTGACACAGATCAGACCGATATAGCCCTCAGAGCGCTGCCCCCTTCAACACGCTAATCTGAGGATTAGCCTAATGGGATTGGGCGGCCAACGGGCTAGCCTCTAGCCTCTGGCCTCTGGCCTCTGGCCTCTGGCCTCTGGCCCGCCGCCGCCGCCGCCGTCGATGACAGGTGTCAAAACGCAGACAGACCTGAACGTCAGACGTCAGGCGCTTCACTCCCGACAGGTGACGTCAGAGGCTGAGGTTTCTACGACGACGACTCAGAGTTTATTTCTCTGACTGTGTTGTGTCTTTATGATGGGAAGGTGATGGAGAGGCTCTGATTGGCTGTCAGGGGAGAGGGGGTGGGGGGGTGGGGGGGTTGGTGTTCACCTGCACTCAGTCACCTCCAGAGATGGACAGAGTACTCGACCCCAGTACTTGAGTAAGAGTACAAATACTACTGCTCAAAATTTTCAGTCGACATGTTACTCGAGTAAGAGTAAAAAAGTACTTGCTTTTAAAGGTACTTAAGTATCCAAAAATACATTAAATTTACTTTAAGAGTAAATCAATTTCTTATTTTTCACATCAATGAATTAATATAATTTTTGCTAAATGAGTTTAAGGAGCTTTTAACTCTTGTTTCTGAGAATGAACTCAGATAAGGCCAAGGAAGTTTCTGAAAGTTCCTCCGGATCGTTCTCAGCTTCAGACTGAGACTCAGCGGATTCTTTTCTTTCTTCTCCTGATGAAGCCGTTAGTAGTTTTGAGTTGACAAACGCAGTCGAGAGCGCGGCTAGTACTGTAGGCTACTTTGGCGGTATCCTGATGGGGAGGGATGACGACGTATTTCTGTTTGTACGTAGATCCCAGTGGAGAGCTGCACTGTGATAGGTTTCCTTCTCTGACAAACACAGCTTGTGTCCAATAGGATTTTAGAAAAAGACCTGAAAGTAACAAGTACTTTTCAGCCTTCCTACCAATTAACTTGAGTAAAAGTACAAATATTTGTCTTGGAAATGTATTCAAGTAAGAGTAATAAGTACCAAAGAAATCTAATACTCAAGTAAAGTACAAATCCTCTGGATATGTACTTAAGTACAGTACTCAAGTAAATTTACTCCGTTACTGTCCACCACTGCTCACCTCTCCACCACCGCCGCCGCCGCTACTTCCTGTTTCACTCTGAGTCAGAGTACGAGATGAATCATTTACAATATAAAGGCGACTGTATGGACACAGAGGAGAGTGGGAGGGGGTTGGGATGGGGGAGGGGGGGGGTTCACCATCCAACGTGATGAATTATGGAGGATGACGGGTGGAGGCGGCGAGGTGGCGAGCACCTTCACATCACTTCCTTAGCGACAACCATCACACAGTCAGTACGTTTACAGTCACAGCTTCATCGAGCTTTTCTCAAAATTCAACTCTGGCGTCTAATCGACTTCTGTCCTCGTCCCAGTTCACATGCAGCGGAGAAAATCTAATAACTGACGGTTTCTCCTCCTCAGGCGGCGATATGCGGCGTTTCAGCGGGTTAATACTGTTGGCTTTCTGTCATTGAGTAAAAAAACTGAATATATGCAACTTAATATCAATCAAATCAAATCAAATAAACTTTATTTGTCCCACCAGGGGAAATTTGTCTTGGGCAAGGGAGTTACGTCAGCTGCCATGTACATGTAAAACATCCATACAATATAATATACAATACACCAGTAAGAAGGGCAAACAAATCCAAGTAGGCTTAATAAATTCTCAACTACAGCCTTTAACCTTTACTTGGCTGGGTTTGGATGGCTTCCCTGCTCCACTTTGTGCCGTCTCTACTGTTGTGGAGCATGAGCACATGAACATGCATCGTCTAGTTTCAGTCCAATTAAGGCGAATACATGCTGAAGAAAATCGATTTCCAATCACATCATCTGGATGTCTTAATCGGAGTTGGAGAACTCCTGACAGGTGAAGGTACAGTGTGTGTTTTGTGCTGAGCAGATTAAAAATGTACTGTTTTAACCTCACACAAAGAATTTGATCTGAGAATTTGATATCAGAAATTTTGTTTTACATTGGTCCCCGACAGCTAAACTGAACTAAAACTACTAAACTAAACCTGAACTACTAAACCCAACACCATTAAACCAAACTGAACTAAACTAAACCTAATGAAACTAAACCATTTAACTAAACTAAACTCAAACTACTAAACCTCAACCTCAAACTCAATTTAAATCAAACGACTAAACTGAACTTAACCCTAACCAAACCAAACCAAACCAAACCAAACCAAACCAAACCAAACCAAACCAAACCAAACCAAACCAAACCAAACCAAACCAAACCAAACCAAACCACACCACTAAACTACTAAACCCTAAACTAAGCCAAACCTAACTCAACTAAACCATTAAACTAAACCAAACTTAACCTAAACTACTAAACCTAACTCAACCAAAACAAACTATTAAACCCAAACTACACTACATTAAACCTAAGATACTAAACCAAACCAAACCAAACCAAACCAAACCACACCACTAAACTACTAAACCCTAAACTAAGCCAAACCTAACTCAACTAAACCATTAAACTAAATCAAATTTAACCTAAACTACTAAACCTAACCCAACCAAAACAAACTATTACACCCAAACTACATTAAACCTAAGATACTAAACCAAACCAAACCAAACCAAACCAAACCAAACCAAACCACTGAACCAAATAAACTAAAATCAACTCCATCTACTAAACCTTACTCAACTAAACCAAACCAAACTACATTAAACCTTCACTACTAAACCAGACTAACACAAACCAAACCAACCTAAACTAAACTCCCACCGGTCCTGAGGAACAAAGCTGAGGCTCCACAGCCGGACGATGTCAGAGGGTGAGAACGACTGCAGCATCATTTTACGATATAAAAAAAGACTAGTTGAATATTTTCTACAGTCAAATTAAAGACTAAATTCCTCTTTTTTCTTGTTGTTCAGTTCAACTTTCCTTCTGTTGTTATTTTATTTCCTCCTCTGTTAAACACTTCACCTTTATTATCACCTAAGCTGCATGTTGTGTTCCAATAATATGGATATAAGTTACATAAAGTTGACTTATATATTATATAAAAGTTACACAGCACAGGTTATATATCATGTGGTGATTCAGTGCTCCATAGACATGAGTGCATTTTATCAACTAGTGAAAATCTTTGAGCAATAAATTTAAGTTGGAAAGAATCTCCAAGGCACTTTCTTTTAAAAGTTAAAAAGCCTTTATTCCTATTATGGCTTGGTCATGTTTAACCTTTAACAACTCTTACGCGTTTCGGCACAAAGGCCTTCATAAAACAATAAATTAATTATAGAAAACAGGTCTTTGTGTCGAGATCAAAGCTGAAAACTCAAAGATGATTATTATTATACCTCTTATTTATTATGTGATGATGATATCATCGTTAAGCTGATTAATAAAACCAATTAGATAAGTGGCCTTTGTCATTAGCGCCAATTAAAAAAGGGGTTGAACCGGACAACACCGATGGGAGCTCCAACTAAAACAAACCACTGACATTCAACAACAACATCAACAACAACGACTACAACAACAGTCTCCATGGTAACCGGTACCCACCTAGAGGTGCGACTCTGTCCGAGTGGCAGCAGAGATACCATACCATTATCCAGGCAGCATCCTTAAAGAGAGGAGTCGCACCACGCCACCGCGCCGCCGCTACGTCATCACGCCTGCTGCCTCATTCTGTCATTTACTCATTAGAATATTAATTATTATAATTATAATAATAATAATGAGTCCGAGGCTAACGCGTTAGCAGGGCGCTCATCATCGCCACCAACGCCGCCGTAGCCGTCCGTCAATCTCAACAACGCTCTCGCTCTGGGCCGAGTCATGAAGCAGGAGTGTGTCAATCACTCACTCTCCCTCTCCAACACACACACACACACACACACGGAGTTAAGAGGATCAGCGGGGAGCAGATTAAAGGGCAGTGTCCACCACGTTCTCTTTCCAGCTCTCCGTCCCTAATTGGTGAAATAAAGCCTGGCTAAATTTACTTCACAGAACTGGATCGCTGCACGTTTCATTTATTTATTTATTTACTCTCCAAGTTCTGATGCTGAACGCTGAGATGAACCGGCTAATAAGAAAATAATAATAACAGACACAAACTTGGCGTCTTGTATATGTAAGGTTTGTTGTGGGCGGAGCTTCTGCTGGAGGAGGTCTTGAGTGACACTTAAAGGCATAGTTCAGCATTTTGGCAGATTGGCCCATTGCCATAATCCCTATAGTCATAGCAGTAGGTTTGTTACCTTTAATTGTCGGTGCAAGCTGTTTTTAGAACGGCGGAGCAGAGCCGTGAGCTGCTCAGAGCTACGCTACGGAGGCTCATTATGGGATTTCTTGGTTTCCCTCATCAAACTCATCAAATACACAATCCAACAACTCCACAACGCTCTGGTGGACAAGTTGTGACCTGCACATTCACCACGCTATGATATAACAACACAACGTTACCACACAGAGTTGTTTTAGAGGGAAACACAGAGACTGTTGATGAAAAACTGTCCCTGAAGGCAACGTGCATCAGTGGTTTTGCATGAATTTACAAGTGTGCGCCCCTACATTTTCTGCTTTCTCTCCTAAAATTTTAAGTTAGGGGCCACACTGTGCTCCTAGTGAAAAATGTAAGTCTGGAGCCCTGCTGTTAAAGACCCCCTCCAATGAAAATTGTGTTTTTCGTGCTTTTCACATGTTCCTGTGACATTTTTCTGATGTTAGAGGACATAGCAGATGATAAGTAAGTGCAAAATTGCATTTCTGAGTTTTTCTGCCTTCAAATTGCTGTGAACCAATGACAGATGCAAACTGGGGTTGACGGCATCTGGCTCAGAAGTGAAAGACTAGATGGCTCAGTGTAAGGCGGCCTGCAACAGTCTGGTATGGGTCTGCCACAGTTTCTCACCGAGAAAAAAACGTTTTTTTGATGAGTTAGGACTAAGAAGTGTTTTATAGCGTCACTGTGACCTTGACTTCTGACCTCTGACCTTTAGAAATCTGATCAGTTCATCGCTGACATCACATTATTATTATTATTATTATTATTATTATTATAAATGTTGGTGTCAGAGTTGATGAGTCTCTGTTGAGGCGACATCGTGTCCACAAGAACGAGACGGACGACCTGAAAACAATACGACCGTCGCTGGAGCAGAGGAAGTAAAAATAACCTGAAAATGATACACACACACACACACACATACACACATACACACAGACACACACACACACACAGAGACACACACACACACACACACACTCTCACACACACACACACACACACTCGTCCTCCAGGTGAACTCAGACTCTTCTGTGACAGACGAGGTCGTCGCTGTTTTGACCGGAGCTCAGGGGAAAAAACAAAAACCCTGATGTGGACGTAGAGAAACCGGAGCGACGGGATGATAACGACGGAGAGGAGGAAATGAAGTGATGGGAGGAGGAGGAGGAGGAGGAGGGGGGGAGGAGGGTAAGTGAAGCCCGTCAGTTGTTTCTCCTCAGCACTCAGCGCCACTGATGGAGCAGCAGGAAGAAGAAAACAGCAGCACATGAAAAATGCATCTGATGCCATTTGTGATATTTCTTTAAGACATCTGCACTTTACAAAGGAGGAAGAGGAGGAGGAGGAGAAAAGAGGAAGAGGAGGAGGAGTAGTAGGAGGAAGGAGGTGGTTGGTGCTGCTGCCTCACATCACAAAGACAAGAGCGGAGTGAAACACACACCTGTACTTGGACCAAAAATAAAAGTGCAGATATATAAAACAAATCCTTTTTGATTGGGAGGAGTTATTTATAGACTCTGGTTATAAACTATTAATAACACATGTTTTTAAAAGTGTTTTATTTGATCTTTTTTATGTATTTATTTATTTGGGAAGTGAACAGCCTAGATTTCTAATGCAGACTGAGAGTTCCTCTCCTGGCCACTAGAGGGAGTCAGACTCAACATGTTCACTGATCTACTGGTCACTTCCTGTTTACACTTTATTAACCACCACTAGGTTTACTGTTTACTGCTGTTTACCTTTTGTTTTAAAATTTTTAAAATTAAACCAGTCACTTCCACTTTGCAGTTTTTTTTTGTTTTTGAGTGGTGTCACAAGGACTCAGCACTTCCTGTCCAGACGTTTCACATTAAAAGCCCCAAAACTTCCCCAGTGTAAATACCATGACCTGATCCAGCAGAATGAGTCACATTTCAAAACTGAAATTTTGGTATCAATGTAAAGAGGAGAAAATAATCTTTAAAATGAAACCCGAGTCAAAGTCATACATTGGATGGTTTTCATTCATGACATGGCCATTATGAATTATGCTCTTCACTCTCTTTTTCTGATTGAAAACCTGAGAAAACTGCGTTTAAACATTATAGAACATCTCTGGTTTAAAGGCGTCTGTCCCTGTACCACGTGATTACACGCACCCTATACGGTCCCTTGTTGTCATAGAGGCAGCATTCAATGACCCTCGGAAAGCAGAGAATCTCACAATTCAGATGCTTTTTACAGCTCGTCTCTATCATAAACGGTTCAGAAGTTGTTTAATGTTGTGCTCGTCTTCAGAGGATTAAAAGTTGCAGGTCAACTTTAATCGTCATTTACCTGCCTTTTCTCAATTATCTGGACTATTATATGAAACTTTGGCAGATTGTTTTTGAATGTCATTGCTTTGAAATTAGCAAAAAAATTTAAAAAAATGTTAGATTTTTTTATTGGTTTTCCACGTTATCAGCTGATTATCTAAAAATAAAACGTTGCGACTTCCGACTCATTTGGCCAGAGCGGGTCACTATGATCCATGTAGAGCAGCTCCAGCTCTGTGATTGGCCTGTTTTTTTAATTTTTTTTAAACACACACTAATTGATTGATTGATTGATTGATTGATTGACTGATTGATTGACTGATCGATCGGTGGACTCACGGTGTGTGACGCCGGCCAGCGTCTGGTAGAACGTGGGCGTGTCGCTGTCGTCGGTCAGCGTGACGCACACTCCTCCGGACAGAAGCCAGCGCGACAACGTGAACGCCTCCTTGTTCTGCAGCAGCCAGGACCTGAAGCGCTCGTAGGTCACCTTGTCGCCCTGACGACGCAGACACACAAACAAACAGACAAACAAACAGACAAACAGACAAATAAATAAATTGATCTTGGAGAATAACAAATATTAATGTATTCTTCTTGTTCTTGTGTTTAATACTTCAGTGTTGTTTCCCCCTCAGGTTTACAGGCTGCTTCAAAGTGTCGGCTTTCAAAGAGCAGATAAATAAATAAATAAATGAAATACAGTGAAAGAAAAACAGTCGACGGTCAGACTGAGAGATGAAAATAAAACTAATGTTCACGAACAGAAACAGAAACCTCAACATTCACTGAACCTGATGGAGGTTTTATGATTATTGTGTGACTTTTAAAAGGAGAAGCAGCTCCTCTAGTTATTTCTGCTTGTCCTGTATATTTCTTTTTTCCTAAATAAATGTTTTAATAATAATTATAATAATAATAATAATAATTTCCACTTGTTTCATGTGTAAAAACCTGCACGTCTCTAAATTAACACACATGACATCACAGCTGTGTATTTATAGCCAAACCAAACCAAATATCGTTTCCTCTGCAGGTTCAAATTGAGACGATGTTTGAATATGCAAAAACAAAACAGAGGAGGCTTTTATTGTGAAGCAGTCACAGGAAACTGGACTGTGATCCTTCAAAATAAAAGGTGGTTTTTTTAAAGATGAGACAGAGATTCCTGCAGAACAATGAGCTGCTGTTTCATCTCAGATCAGAACAAGAAGCTGCTTCATCATCATCATGTGACAACAACCTGAGACCTCAGCTGGAGAGAGAGAGAGTGTGTGTCTGTGTGTGTGTGTGTGTTTTGATGTGTGTGTCGGCATGGTGACGGACTGGATGTGGCGTTCACTGACCTCGCTGAAGCACTTCTTGAGGGAGGTCGGGACTTCTCCATCCAGGAGCTGGAGAACGGCCTCGATGTCTTCTCTGGCGGCGTAACCGCCCAGATCGCTGGCAAACAGGCTGAAGAGGTCTGAGACACACACACACACACACACACACACACACACAGAAACACACACACACACACAGAAACACACACACAGACAGACACACAGAAACACACACACACAAGGAGAAGGAAAAACTATTTAATCATCCATGTTTCTTCTTGCTGTCTTTTATTTTGAAGGCTGATCCATGAGAAGATCTAAAAACCATCTCAGTGTAGTTTTCCATCTCCTCTCTCTTTCAGCTTCTCTCTAGTAAAGGTTGAGTCTGGAGTTTTGTGCCCAAAAATAAATGAAATCCGTCTGTATTTTGGTCTTTTGCTCTGTTTTGTTCAGGTTTTGTTGTGCACGTGGACGTTTCTGGGTGGAGCTAGAGAGTCGCAAGAGAGCATAGATATCTATGGTGAGAGAGTCTGTGTTTTCTCTCCAGCCAATGACGGAGCTCAGGTGAAGCTACGTGCAGCAGAGGGTTACACCCCGCCTTTCCGAAAATAGACTTCCATTCATCGTAATAGCGGGGTTTTCCATTTTTTCTAAAGACCCCGCTATTCCGAAAAGGCTATTGGGGAAACCACCCCACTCCGAACGGACAGACGGACCTAATCAGAAAGGAACCGGAGGCTGTGCAGTGCGCAATGATCCTTTTTTCCTTTTTTGGGGTCAAACGGATCATGTGCATAATTAACTGCAAAACAAGCAAATACTTCATATTAATGAGTTTATGCTTCTAGCCTGTCTAGCCTCTACCTGGTCTTTTTACTAAACTTAACCAACTCTGTTCTTCATTGCCTAAACCCAACCAAAGCATCTCCTTCAGTAGCGGAAATAATTAAAGTAATGGCAAACAAACACAGCATATCTCCAAAATCAGGCAGGTTTCCAGGATGCCAAGTCGCCTACTCATTTTTTTTTTTTTTTTTTTGTAACAATTGCCGATGAGTACTAGTGTCAAAAAGGAAAAAAGGAAGAAAAAAAAAAAAATCGATCACGGACTTAAAGATCGATTTCCATGGCAACGAACGAAACTTTTTGGGTCAGCCCTAGTAAACAACGTCACGTGGTTCAGCACCTTGGACAGCTGCGGGGTGGGGGGGGGGGGGGGGGGGTCGGAACAGCGGTGTTTCGAAGTGGAGGGCCGTCCCCGCAGCAGAGTAGTAGCTCAGGGCTGCTAGCCGCACTAGCTGTCTCTGATGCTAACGAGTGCTAGAAGCTAGCACGTCTCTCTCTCAGCAGCAGCATCAGGACCGCAAAGAAAAAGAAACAGTCTGAGTGAAGCGCTGGAGCCGCGGACCGATTCCCCACCGTCCCCGACACTGGTAACATGTATGAGGGCCGTTGTGGTGAGCTAGCTCGATGCTAACTTCGGCTAGCGGTAGCGGTTAGCATCCGCCGCTAACACCGTCTTCCCAGCTCACCACAACGACATAACAACATAACACCGGAGGCTCCCGGTGTTGGTGACGGTCGGCTATCGGCCCACGGCTCCAGAGCTTCACTCGGACTGTATTTCCTTTCCTTTGTTGTCATGACAACTGCTGCTGTCTTGGGTAGGAGGCTACACAGCTTAGCCCCAGAGGAGGGGCTGAGTTTCAATGTTTTATTTACAAACTGCAACGAACAAAACTCCAGACCCTACCTTCTAGTGACAACAGGTCGGTGTCAGCCAATCAGAAGAGAGGAGGCCTCTCTGAGCCTCTCTTCTGATTGGCTGACTGTTTTCTAAAGCGATCAAATTAAAAAATAGAGCAGATTTCAGAATAAAACACTCAGAGAAACCAAATCCTGTAAAGTTGTTGTTGTTGGATGGATGGTGGGTGCAGGTGGTGAGGGGGCGGGGCTTAGTTGTGACATCACAAAGTAACAGGAAGTCGTGACGGCTGGTTTTAAGGCTCAGTTTCTGAATACAGGCTCCATCATGTTTTTTTTTCTTCTTTTAAACCATATTTATGTTTAAAAATTATAGATTTAATTTATAGATTTAAATAAAATGTAAAAAATAATGACAATGGTGATTTTGTAACATGTTCTTTACACCTGGATTAATAAATGACACGGTGTCAGATACTCATCTTCTCGTACAGCGACCTACTTTACTGACAATAACTAACACACTAAACTAAAAACAACACAGCATCAACATGTTGTTTCATCTTCTTTGAGCCTTTTATGTTGTTGTTTCCACATTCAGAAGCACTGAAGTCACAACGGGGGAATATCCGAGCAGCACCTGAACGCACCACCACCACCACCACCCACACACACACACACAGACACAGGGAAGCTTCTCTGATGTGACTCGTTAGTTGTAACTGAACTCTGACATGAATGAGGAGATGACTGACACTCGGCGGGACCAGGAAGAGGTTAACTCCGACTCCCATGATGCACTTGGATGAGAAACATGCGACAACAAAGTGAGCGAGAGCTGCAGATTCTGGTCTTTGTTCTGACGCAGCGTCGCTCAGCAGCTTTAATCCGGTTCTGGAACAGTTCAGCTGAAGCGGGTTTTTTTTGTTCTCGCTCCGCTGGATGCTGCTGCTCTATAGCCGCGGCAGCAAAGCATCATGGGTAGTAGCGTTATTATCATCATTATGATCATTCAGAGAGGAGAACACAGTCTGTCAACACACGATAACTCACATTTGGCCTTCTCCTCATCGCGCCCTCGGGTCAGAAGAACCAGACCCACGATCAGATTGTTGAAGTGCAGCCCCTTGGACGAGCCTCCGAACGAGGTGTAGATCACCTGCAACACACACACACACACACACACACACACACACACAGAATCAGAATCAGAATCAGCATCTCTACATCAGTTTTGGGTGTCGACATGAAAACGCTCGACAGTTTTACACAAAAGTGCAACAACAAAAAACAAAAAACAAACATTCAAAGCACACTGCAGGATTGGTGGAAAAATTATTAAAACTTCTGTGGATTCATTAAAGGGATAGTTCAACATTTTGTCAAATTGTTCCCATTGCCATAATCCCTATAGTCTTAGCAGTAGGTTCGTTACCTTTAATTGTCAGTGCAAGCTGTTTTTAGAACGGCGGAGCAGAGCCGTGAGCTGCTATGACATACGTTGTGTTATTATCTCATAGCGTGGTGAATGTGCAGCTCACAACTTGTCCACCAGAGCGTTGTGGAGTTGTTGGATTGTGTATTTGATGAGTTTGATGAGGGAAACCAAGAAATCCCATAATGAGCCTCCGTAGCGTAGCTCTGAGCAGCTCACGGCTCTGCTCCGCCGTTCTAAAAATACCTTGCACCGACAATTAAAGGTAACGAACCTACTGCTATGACTATAGGGATTATGGCAATGGGCCAATTTAACAACATGTTGAACTATCCCTTTAAAGCCGTATACAATAATCTAACCTGAGTCAGTCACATGGTACAGAGACTGAGGTGTGGATCGATGAATCAGTATTTCAGCACTTAATAACACTTAATATGAATCAATACAGTTTGAATAAAGGTCAAATAACTTCTGAGGAAACCGATTCTATGTACATGTTTAATGAAGCTGCTCTCTGATTGGTTGGACAGTGAACCAGTGGGTTTTTACCTCTTATCTTATTTAAATTACTTCTTAAAACACATTTTTTGTCTGACTCATTTTTTATTTTCTATAGTTTTATTCCTTCATTTTATTGTTTCCTCAACTAAAGCTGATTTGAGACGTTATTTTAATGTTTTCCTACTCATGATGAGGCAAATTTTAATTCCTCTTCTCTCTTTCTTAACGAGTTCAGCACTTTGTGACCTTGTTAAGAAAACTTCTGCATAAATGTAAGTAAATTATGTTATAAAATGCTTCATTAATTATTCCGTGACGTCCCTGGTCGTCCATAGACAACTACAGTCCTATGTTCTCTTTGTGGAGGTGACGGTGCAGTCAGGTTAATGAGGCGTAACCATGGCAGCAGGTTACACACTGCAGACGAGCTTCACATGTGGTTAAAACTAAAGTAAACAAACTAAAAAAAAGAAGTGAGTCAGAGAATTCAAAGTAAATCCACCACCAAACTTCCCCCGGACGGCAGCTCACCCACCAAATTTAAATATTGAAACCTCGGTCAAACACGTCACAAAGCAACTGATCACAGACACGAAGGAAGAACTGGTTGGTGAACGAGAAGAAGGTGGTGTCCCTGAAGTCGCTGCAATTGTTGCTCTGTGTGTTTCAGATAAGAAAAGAAGGTGAGGGAAGACGAGAGAAAAGTAAAGAAAATACAATTAAATATGAGAAAAGAAAAGTATAGAAAAGAAAATGAGGGAAGAGAAATGTAAATATGAGAAGAGTAAAGAAAAGAAAAGAACAGAAAATGAGGGAAGAGAAGAGAAAAGTAAAGAAAAGAAGAGAAGAGAAGAAAGATGAGAATAGTGAAAAGAAAAGAAAATTAAAGAAAATGAGGGTAGATAAGAGAAAAGTTAAGAAAAGAAAATTAAATATGAGAAAAGAAAAGTATAGAAAATGAGGGAAGAGAAATGTAAATATGAAAAGAGTAAAGAAAAGAAAAGAAAATGAGGGAAGAGAAGAGAAAGGTAAAGGAAAGAAGAGAAAAGAAAAAAGAAAAGAAGAGAAGAAAAGAAAGAAGTAAAGAAAGATGAGAATAGTGAAAAGAAAAGAAAATTATAGCTGCTGCGCAGCGATGGGTCGGGTCCGGGCTACTTTTGGGCAAATTTAGGCAATTCTGAGCAACAAACAGGAGAATAGGAAGACAAGACAGTTGTCCTTATAGTGTCCAATTTGCATCAGTTGAGGATTGAACCCACAACCTCAAGAACCAAAGACTGTTGTCTATCGCACTGAGCTAATTGACAAGTGGCAGACAACAGTGGCTTCACAAATTGAGTAAGCCATTCACTGTCGTGTAGGCAGATTTGAAACCACAGTAAAAAGAAAAATCAGTTTTTGAGGTAAAATAATGATATGTATTTGTCAAACATCTACTATGAATCTAAGATGTTAGGAGCCTTTGCACATGGTCCAGTCCAAGCTATATGGATTTTTAAACTTAGAGGCTTTCTGTGACGCGACAATTAGGACAATTGTCTTGTATTTCATGTTGAGGACATCTGACATTTTGATCTGTCATCATCATCATCACCCTTGCTGGGTCTCGAACTCACAACCTCTGACACCAAGAACCAGCTCCTAACTCGCTGAGCTAATTAGCTGGTAGTGAGACCTGCTGTGTAGCTTCATTTATCCACTCAGGTGACTCAGCTGTTGTGATGAAATGGTCAAAATGTTAGAAATTCAGTCATCTAAACAAAAATCTGATAATACATAAATTGCATCTTGACAGCATGGAAATGTTGGTGATTTGTTTTTTTTTGTTTTTTTAAAGTATATTTTTGGGGCTTTTATTGCCTTTAATTGATAGCAAAGTCGAGAGAGAGACAGGAAATGGGGAGGCAGAGAGGGGGAATAATATGCAGGAAAGGGCTGCCCGATGTGGGATTCGAACCGGGGTCACCTGCAGTGAGGACTGTAGCCTCAACATGGTGCGGCAGCTCTACCATGTGAGTTAAACGCCGCCCCTGGTGATTTGTTTTTAATGATAAGTGTTTTGCTTCATAAGAGAATGGTGATGTTTATAAATTCCAGTCTCACATTGACTGCAGTTGTTCCCATGAGAGCAGAATTCAAAATGTTCTCAAAAATTCAGTTTTTGAATTAAAATTCTGATATTTGCTAAACTTCATCAACCATGACTCCAGAATATTCTCATTTTTTTTCAGGAAGTTTGAAAATGTATTTAGCAAGAATTTGATGGTATATGTTTACAGTACTGTTTACAGTCAAACGTTTTCATGCACTGTAGGCTCAATTTTTGCTTAATCAAAAATCCGAGAAACAAGTTTTGTGGAGGACAGTCAGGAGATGCTCTGTAGCAAGTTTGGTGTCAATTGAGCAAAAATTGTGGGAGGAGATACATTTTAAAAGTTTTACAGTTATTGAAAAAAACAGAGTGATGGACTTCATAATTTGTAATAAGTTTAAGTGGACAAAAGTTTCAGCAGTATTGAGGCTACATTGTGGTGAAGTTTCAACACTGTAGCATCTACCGTTGGTTTGGTAGGAATTTTTAAAATTTTTAAATTTAAACGCTTATTGTGCCCCCCCTAGGAGGGGGGGGCACATGTCCTTGGAGTTGAGTGAATCTGGCATGGGACTGAACCTTTGTGCAAAGTTTGGTGAGTTTTCGCCCATGGGAAGTATGACTTCCTTGGAAGAAGAAAGAAAGAAAGAAAGAAGAAGAAGAAGAAGAAGAATTCCTAGGAATACAATAGTGTCCCGGCAGCTTAGCTGCCCGGACCCTAATGAGGGAAGATAAGAGAAAAGTTAAGAAAAGAAAATTAAATATGAGAAAAGAAAAGTATAGCAAAGCAAATAAAAGAAAATGAGGGAAGAGAAACGTAAAGAAAAGAAGAGAAAAGAAAAGAAAAAAAGAAGAGAAGAAAGAAGCAAAGTTAAGTTAAGATGAAGATAGTGAAAAGAAAAGAAAATGAGGAAGAGAAGATAAAAGTAGAGAAAAGAAAGGAGAAAAGAAAATAGAAGAGAAAAGTAAAGAAAAGAAGAAAAAAGAAAAGTAAAGAGGAGAAGAGTAAAGAAGAGAAAAGAATAGGAAAGAAAAGTAAAGTAGAGAAAAAAGGATGAGAGAAAAGAGGAGGAAACCAAAGAAGATGAGAAAAGACAAGAGAAAAGTAAAGAAAATGAGGGAAGAGAAAATAAAAAGAAAGTAAAGAAAGAGAAGAAAGGGAAGAGAAGAGAAGAGAAAAAAGAAAAGAAAAATATGCTAATGTGAGTCAATCACTCTGGCCACGCCCCCTGATGATGTCACAGAAACTGTTGACACCAAGCTGCAGCCAATGGGGAAACCCCGGCGCCGAGCGGTTCGACCAATGGGGTGAGTTCACCAGTCAGTCGGTCGGTGGCCCAGATGTTGTTGTGGTCGGTCCAGATGTGTGGGCGGCGCAGTGATGTCACAACACCTGTTATTTACATATTTCACCGTGACGACGCTGCGGGGAAACCCTGACCTCAACCTGATCACAGGTCAGCGGGTTCAGCTACCAGGGCTTTTATTCTGAAAACCAAGGACTGTATATCGGTGCCTTCATGCTATATGGTAATTATGGGAAATACCAAAAGGCCACGTGAAAAGTGCACATGAATGAACTCCCTCTCATGTGGTATTTTCCACTGGGTCGAGATGAGAATAACCTTTGACCTTTTCAACATGGTGGCCAGCAACGCAAGATTCGTGAATGGTAAGCAATGTACACTACTAAACGTGTTTTGCTACTGTTACTGGATAGTTTTTGTAGCCTATAAAGTGTTGTTCCATTGACAATTGACCTCTGGCTAAGCCCCGCCCCCTAACACGATGAGCCAATCACAGTGCTCATAGCTAGCCCATACACTCGGACATTCTCTGCTTCCACGTCCATTGAAATGCATTGCAGTTAGTCAGTTTTCATTGGTTTTTATATGTTTTTTCTTGACATTTTAAGTTTAAAATGGTCAAACGGTGTTCATGGGGTACATGTAACTCTGACACTAGGTATCCTGAGAGGCTGGGTGACAGAGTGGATTTTTTTTTACCTTTTTCCAAGCCACATCTCAACCGAGAGAAGTGTCTGAGCTGGAGCAGCATGTGACTCACACACTACATTCCCCAATACATCATGAAAAAAAGTACCTGAAGCTTTATCAGATTTCCTACAGAGCAGTGAACGCATCACCAGTTTCCTCCAGACAGAAACTCTTCTAACTCAATTAACTATTTAACTAATTGTTTGTAGTTTGTTGTGTATTTTTAGTTAACTGCAGGATGAGTGCTGTTTTAATTCTGTTACACACGTAAAAACACAAATTAGAGTTCAGCTACAAACTCTCTGGACCCTGAACGCATCATCTTAAAATGTTCAGATGTATAAATACGTTGAGAAGTGATGAGTTATATTAATTAAAGGTCCAGTGACACAGTCTTTACTGTTATTAAAGGTGTACAGAAATGGCCGTTTGTCCTGTTTGTCGCGCCGAGTTGTCCCGAGCTGCAACACGAGTTTACCCGAGTAAGGAAAACGGATTTGATTGGTCGTTATCGAGCGGGCGGGATATTCAAAGCTTGGGGCGAGACCGAGCTCAGTGTGTGTGTGCGTGTCTCAGACGTTTGAATGACGGATTACGGATCCAATATCAGTGGCTGATGAATCGTGTACAGGCTGACGTATAATCCGTGCACCTGCATTATCCAATGCGAAAAAAAAAATACACACTTTCATCCCGGATTTACTAAAAAATAGAATTTTGCACAAAGTTTGGCCTACATCGTCTGAAAGATGAGTTATCACATTAATTTTATGATCCAGAGTGGGCTCAAATTCAGTTTTCTTTTCTGTACACCTTTAAGGTGAGTTTCTCTCCACACGTTGTTGACGTTGTGGCTCTGCTCTTATTGTGAAAGACACTTCCTGTTTCCTGTCTCCACTGTGTTGCATCATCTCTTTGTGTTTGTGGCTGAAGCGACAAAACAAACTCGTGTGAATCTACATCAGCTGGAGACGGTCCAGATGTGAGTCCAGATGTGAGTCCAGCTGAGATTCTGCTCCTTTGAACCATCACAACCTGCAGCAGCAGAGGAAGGAACTCACATCTGGACATCTGTCACCGTAGTAACTGCTGCCATGGCGACAGAGGAGGAGGAGGAGGAGGAGGGGGATGTGAACTTCCCACAGTTCACTGATGTTAACGTGCAGCAAAGAGAGACAGACTGGGAACAGCTCTGTTTAGACGCTGAAAATGTATCTTCAAGTTATAAAAAGGTGCTTTTCCACTGACTTTTAGTTCCTGGAACTTTCTTTTGAGGAACTAAAAGGTTCCTGTGGCGTCTGCGTTTCCACTGATATGAGGCCTAAAGTCCCAGGAGATTATATACGATCATTAAATGTAGCCTCCTAGACTTAAAATTACACAAACAAGATCAAAGATTTCGCACAAGGATCAAGAAGCAGTGTTGGGCGAATTATTCTGGAAAAGTGTTTAAATTACTGATTACTCCTTTTAAAAGTAGCCTAATCAAGTTACTGTTCTGATTACTTTATTTCAAAAAATCACATCTTATCACGGTCACGTCTTATTAATAATACATTTGCAACGTAATGGAGATAATAACTTCTTGTTGTTAATATGGTAGCCTATCCCAGTGGTTCCCCAGTGGACCCCGAAACTGACACAAGTTAGACCACGGACCCACATTGGACAAAATTTTGAAGCAAACACCAGAAATACAGAAATATTTGTTCTGAGACTTAAGAATATTACTTTTTTAGTCAATGTGCGTTCATCTTAGGACCAGTGGCGTGAATTTTTGGAAATATTGTGGAGAAATTTCAGTAAAAAAAAAGTGGTACAATTTCTCCAAAAACCTTAAAAACAATTCTAGAAAAAAGTGTTATGAAAAAGTGGTAAAAATTTCTCAAAAAACAGTGGAATGAATCCATGCAAAGACACAAACCAATCTCAGTCCGTCTCAACACAAAACCACCAGACCCCGGTTCTTCTTACAGACGCTGGTCGAGGTTTCACACCTGCAGGTCTCCGTGTGCAAATGCAGCCTCTAAATAACACATTATCTGCCCCGAAACGCATTCATTTCACCAACATGTTGTTATGATTCTCTAGTGCTGTTCCACAACAACAACACCAGTTACTATCTATTCACAGACGTGCAGCAGCGGTTTGTTTTTCTGCCTCCACTTGCTCCTTTTAAAGAGCTGCTCATCTGTAGACTGTAGTACTCTACTAAAGTCATCGTCCACAACCTCAAAATCTGACAAATATTCAGCCACGTTGCACAAAACTAGCAGATTCCAGGTAAACAAGCCGACCGACGCAGAGTGAATGCCTTTCCCTGCCTTTTTTTTTTATTGCTTTATTAACAATTATATACAGAACGATCCTGTACAGCGAAGGGTATTATACAGTAGTTATAAAATGCTGAACACACAAAGAGGCAGAGTGAATGAGCTGATCAGAGATGACATCATCCAGGTCAGAGGTCAGTAGGTCGATCTACAGACCCTGGATGACGACAACAGGAAACTCCAGAGTCAAAGGGAAACAGCACTAGTGAATCATAACAACATGTTGGTGAAATGAACGAGTTTCACAGCAGATAATGTGTTATTTAGAGGCTGCATCACTCCCACTATATGGATATATACGGCTCTATAAGGCTCTATAATGCAGCTCAATATCCTCTGAAGGATCCTAATGACACCAGCGTTATATGGGTGAGTGAGTAAACCACCGTGTTTTATACCAGAGATAAAGTCCAGGTTGTAAAAAGTTGCACTTCTCCTTTAATAAAGTAAAGCATTTCTGATCTTTGAACTCTGGGAAGAGACGGCCACAGCTGGTTCACTCCAACACCTCCAGAGTAACCTGAGTAACCCTCCCACTTTGGCTCCACTGAAGCCTCGTTTCCACTGTCAGTACGGATCGGTACGGGTACGGGTCGGGTCGGATGTGGTCAGCTTTGAGTTTCCATTGTAGGCGGAGTGCGTGTCGAAGCGTCAGTACGTCGACGCCCCCACACACCGCCCCGACGGCCCGGCAGATCAGCTCAATAGACCGGCTACTGCCCTTGTGACAGTCGCTGCCACCTAGGGCTGGGCGATAAAACGATAACGATATATATCGCGATATAACTTTACTCAATAGCAATATGAAACGTGGTCGATAGAAAGTCGATAGGTTTCATTCATTCATGTTTTGAAACAGCCAATGAAAACGAGAGTTGCGCCGCGCTGAACCACTGGCTGAGCCAGCCAGGTTAGATTGACACAGCAGGAAGACTGTACACAGCACAACAACACGTGGTAATGTTTGGGCTGCTGCAGCCTGGCGTCAGCAGCGGGGCATCGCCAGTAAAAAAGAGAGAGAGAGGAGTGTTGCCTCGAAAGAAAAAATGGAGGAGAACTAGGACGAGTGACCGCGAAAAGACGTGGTACGTCATGTTTACATTAACCCAGATTGATTGAACTCTAATACAGTAGGTGTAAACAACACTAAACTTTAACCACGGAGACAGCAGCAGTCGGAGCGGCTCGCCGTCACACATCAAAGGGAGCGCAGTCACGGCGTGGCCGCTCTGCTGCTGCTGCCGCTGCTGCTGCTGCTGCCGCTGCTGCTGCTGCTGCTGCTGCTGCTCCTGCTCCTCACACCAGAGCGACACTGTTCAGCTGTGCCGACATAAACACTGGCCACTTGCGAAGCAAACGCTAACCGCGGCGATTTCTCTTCCTTTTTCTTTTCCAGCCGGGTTTAGGCTGAGAATGATCGCTAATTAGACGGGCCACGTGAGGTCCAGGTTTTAATTTTCACGTCCGTTTCTAACTGTAGCAGCAGCAGAGAGATGGAGCAGCTCCTGTATGGGGAGCCTGGCTCTAGTCTGACCTAACTCCTGTCTGATGTAATGTTAAAGAACGCCTGAACAGCGGAGTGATAATGTCTGTAAAAAGACCCAGTGCTGTTGTACTGTAGGCATGTATGTCTCTTGTCCAATCAAATTATTTGGTTGAAACTAACTGTATATAATACCAGTTTTATTTATCTGAAACTGTTATTAGGCTACTCATTGCTTTTATATGTTAATCATTACATCTGAAATGTTCAATTTTTGACGAAAAATAAATATTTAAATCAGAAATAACCTTCTGATATCTTCAAATCTCACTTGTGAGTATGATGGAACATTTAGGCTTGACAAAAACAGTGACTTGAGTCCTATCGTGATATATATCGATATCGACTGATATGAAAAAAATTATCGTGATAGGATTTTTTCTCATATCGCCCAGCCCTACGGTCCCCGTCACGACTTCCACAGACTCTGCACTTCTTCCCAAAACACCGGGGCAAATTTCCTAGCCAGCGTTATAAACTGACCACAGACTCTGGATTAAACTGTGACGTGTTAACAGCACTAAAGCCAGAGTTGAAACCGTTTTTAGCAGCTTTACTGCTATGGCTTGGTTACCGCGAAATGGCTTTAGCGATGCTAATTTCAGTCAGCCCGTCTATGTGGTTTTACATTATACGTTAGCATTGAGCTAGTAGCGGACTTTATATGCTTACGCCATTTGCTCGACCAATCAGCAGCTCGCAGTGCTTCGGCTCCTCCCCAAGGGAACCGGTCCTGTGTGCTAGGTACCCCAACCAGAAGCCAAGGCTGAATTCCGATTCTCCCCTTAGCCCTAGCCCTCGGCCCTAACCCTTCGTTTTGCGCGTTCACGTGAAGTGGTAGGGGTGTCCCAATTCTGGTTCAGACGAGGGTTAGGGGGAAGTGGTCTGGCTATCTCGCCCTCGAAACGGAGATTTTTCAGGGGCACACTACGGACCGAGGGCTATGGCAAGTTTCCCAGAATGCATCTTGCGGCAACCGGCAGCTGATTTATTTCTCACTGTAGCGCTGTTATTACGTCATTTTGTTAAGTTTTAATATTTTTTCATGCGAGAAAGTAGCTGTTTAGATCCCCAATGTGCGGCCGGTTTATCCACATGAGGCTGTTTAGACGTTTGCTCCGATGTTTTTCGGAGAAGTGAAGCTCCACGGTGGAGCCTCCACCTGTGGAGCAGATCAGCGGCTCGTCACAGAGACACCACCCCGTCCAGAGAGCTCGTCAGCCGGCCAACCTCCCGACCTCATCAAGGTAGAAAAGACGACCGCTAATTAACTTACCCGCAGGGTTTTAAAGGTTTAACGCCGCGTAATTACATTCTTTTCAGGAGATAAATGCTCGTCTCATTGATGAAATGTAACAATTGTCGCATTAGTTTGTTTGAATTAAAAGTGAAGCTTCATGTGTTTTGGACACAGGAGCAGCACTGCCTGGGGGCTCTGTAGCCGATACAGAAATCACCACATTTACATCAATAAATAAATGTTTTACAATGAACCGATCATTCTTCATTAAATTTTATTTTATTTTATTAAGTTAACGTGGTTCTGAATAGAGGATTTGTGGCAAAAGCTCGTCACGTCTGCTTATGTGAAAGCCAGCAGAGACGACTGATGACGCATGTGATTGTTGAAGTGGTGTCCCAATTCGTAGGGGTTCCCTACTCCTTGTTGCTCCGTTTCAAGGGCAAGGGTAGGGCTAGGGGTAGGGGTAGGGATGAAAAATAGAATCGGAATTGGGCCCAAGGGTTATAAAAAAGGTAACGGGTACCATGGTAACCAGTACGGTTCCATGGTCGTGGAAACACTGAAATGTAAGCGTACCGACCCGTAATGTAGCGCACAGTGGAAACGGGGCTTTAGACTGGTGTGAACGCTGCTTTCAACAGAAACACCGAGGGTCTGAGGAACCACACACACACACACACAGACACACACACACACACACACACACACTGGGAGCGTTACCTCGGCCACTTTGGGGGGGACTCCATCTCCCAGCACCTCCCTGTAGAAGCACTGCTGGGTCATGTAGTAGGACAGACCGCTGGTCCTCTTGAAGGCATCCTTCAGCCGCTTCAGCTCCACATCCGTCACTGTGGAGGGACAGAGGAGATGACATCATCAGCATCAGCATCATCATCATCATCATCATCATCATCATCATCATCAGCATCATCATCATCATCATCATCACCCTTATCTTCCTCCTCTGCTCTGCAATAAACCTGATTCTGAATTTAAACTTAACCAAAACAAACAAGAGACTCAGGATTTTATGTAGAATTTATGATTCTTGGACAAAACAAGGAATTTCAGGCTAAATGTTGAGACTTAGGAAATTATGTTTAATGTTTTAGAACCTCAATTATTATTATTATCATTTAAAGGGATAGTTCACTCAAAATTGAAATTTCACTCATTATCTCATGTGGACTAAGGGCTGGGAGAAGTTTCAGAGTCCTCCGTGCAGCTTCTCTGAGTTACAGGGGGTCTCGGCGTAGCAGTGCATGTCCACCATGCATCCACCCATTCTCCATCCCTCCATCATGTATCAATCCATCCCTCCATCCATCCATCCCTCCCTCCCTTCATCCATCCAGTCAGTCCATTCAGGTTCAGCGTTTCACTCAGTGAAGTTGAACAGGTTCATGTAACGAGTTGTAACCGTGGCGATAAAACCATCAGAGACATAAATCATCATTTAACCACCGAACCGCTGCACCGCTGCTGCTCTGAGCTTCACACCGACTCAACTGAATTAACACGAAACGACACGACGATGATTTATATGTACTGTAAAGATTTAATGTACGGTCTTGTTGACTGGTCTCATTCATGTCATGATTGTAAATGTTTTTAAATGTGGAAATAAACAAAACATAAACAACAACACAAGAGAACAGCTTCTGTTTGGCTCCTTCATCAGGGTTTCATGTTGTTAAATCTGTTCTTGTTATATTTAAAACTCGGTTTCATGTAGTCAGTGTTGAAGGACATGTATGTATTGTACATTTTATAGTGTTGTATGTAATTTTGATGTCTTTCTTCTTACCTTCTTTTTTTCTACTAAAAGCCTAACTAGGGACGGGAGTTGGAAACTAGCATGAGCTATAAAAATCTCTGTCTGCAGAACATCAGTCACATTGACTTGTTTGTAACGAGTGGAAGTGTCACTATGTTAACCTGCATCGTCCCTATCAAATAAACTGAAATAAATTAAACATGACGTGAAGGTTTAAACTGAGCTCAGACTAAAAAAAAAAAACCCCAAAAAAAACCTTCACAGAGACAAAAACAGAGATCATTTGACTGGAGAGGAACCGTGGTGGTGGTGGTGGTGGTGGTGCGTTCACAGACCGTGGGAGAGAAGAGAGAGACGGAGACTTTGCAGATAAGAGCAGAGAGAGGAAGGAGAAGGAGCGAGCGCTGTCAAAATAAAACGACTTATGTAATTACTGAGCTGAGACTGAAACACCTTTATCTCACAGAGAGCATATGACTGTGGTGACACACACACACACAACCACACACACACATTTTAACACACTACTGCAGCAAGGAAGAGGGGGAAGGAGGCTGGTCTGGGATCAGCTGGTGGTCTCAGGTCGTTGAGTCTGATCTGCAGAGACAGTCGAGAGTCTGAAGCCTCAGAGAGTCGAGATACTGAGGATCAACTACGTCTGCGTTACGACAAAAACACTGCAAAAACTCAACATTTTACCAAGAATATTTGTCTTTTTTCTAGTTAAAATGTCATTTCTAGTCAAAACAAATCTCATTATACTAAAAATAAGACTCAAAACATAAAAAGTAGCCTGTTTTTTTATACACTTTTTACTTTTTTCAAGCAGATTTTCACTTGAAATGAGTAGAAAAATCTGATAGTGGAGCAAGTTTCTTATTACAAGCACAGAAACCTGCTTTTACTGGCAGATTTTTCTACTTATTTCAATTGAAAATTAGTTTGAAACAAGTGAAAATGATCTGAAAACAAGTTAATTTTTAGGTGATGAGTCTTATTTTAAGTGGAAAGAGGTTAGTTTTGATTAAAATTGAGACATTTTGACAAGAAATAAGACAAATATTCTTGGAAAGATTTTGAGTTTTTACACTGAATCTGTTTTCTCTGTTATTTTAACTTATTTTAACCAAATACGGTGTTGTTGTGGTTCATAGATTCTGTTCTTCAGTGTAATTCGTGCTGTTTTAGTTTGTTTGCTGAGCCGAAAGCTAATTTTTAAACCCAGGTGGACAATAGAGATTTATTCTTTTCTATTCTCATCACTCGCTCCTCTCTAGAGCCTACAGTACAGTGAGAATGAATATAGCCTATACAGTGGACTCATATAGTGTCCAACAATGCAGCACAGAAAGCAAATATATCCCATAATGCATTTGCTGTTATAGATGCATGATAACTAATGGGTAAAGATAATTATCAGACCATCAGGTAAACATGTAATTATCCAGAACTAGAAGCTCATTATTCTTCCTGACAGTCATGTGGCCATCCCGGCTCAGTTCATGTCGTCCTGTTTTTCTCTCTAAATGCAGAATGAACATGTCAGACAGTGATTAATAATATTAATATTAATACTCTGTGTAAACTACACAGTTAATTAATGGATTCATTCAACCTGTTTTGACGTTTCATTTATTTCGAGGAAGCAGAAACGAGACGTTGAGAAAAGAAGAAACGCCGCTCTGTGGTTTCATGACGGCCTTAACGTACAGTGACTTCCTGGAGCGCTGCCGTTTCCACGGTGACACAGAAGACTTTGCATGTTTCTACACATCCTTACATTACATTACTTTACTTTACATTATATGACACAAGTAAGGAAACCCCTTCAAAGTAAGAGTACATTAATAAAGGTTTAGTCATTGTACGTTCATCTTAGGGCCAGTGGCGTGAATTTTTGGAAATATTGTAGAGAAATTTCTGTAAAAAAAGTGGTACAATTTCTCCAAAAACCTTAAAAACATTTTTGGGTAAACAATTTTCAGGAAAAAAAAAAAAGTAAAAAAAAAAAATTCTAGAAAAAAGTTGTATGATAAAAAAAAAAAGTAAAAAAAAATCTAGAATAAAGTGGTATGATCTAAAAAAAAAAAAAAAAAAAAAAAAAAGGGAAAAATGTATAGAAAAAAGTGGTAAAATTTCTCCAAAAAAAGGTTTTTAAAAAATTGTAGAAAATGTGTTAAAATTTCTATAAAAAATAAAATAAAACAATAATTTCTCCAAAAAAAAAAGTTGTACATTACTTTTTAGTATCAGTGCAGGAAGATCGTTTTATAAAAGATAAATGAAGTGTTAAATAAAGTTTTACAATGTGATGTGATGTCATCAAGTGTTTTCATACAGGCTCACTATTTGGCAAGATTAAAAGGCATTCACTCCGTTCTATCCTTCCTTTCCTTGATTACTAATAATCAATATCTGTATTTATCTTCCCTGAAAAATCATATCAGTCGTTCCCTACCATGGATTGCGTCAAACCGTTGCCTTGCAAAGCATTTTGGGTAGGTGGTGGCGGGCCGCGCAGCCATTTGAGCAGCTGCGGCGCATCTGAAAAGTTGACCGCAACTCAACTTTATGCAAATTGATAAGCGAGGACAATGTCCAATGGAGAGCAAGATGGAGAACAACTCGTTTTATGGTGTTAATCCTCTTTTCTTGCCTCGTCAGTCGACACGCTCGTCTGTGTTCCCGCCTCCCAAAACCAAAAACAGAGCTCGCAGTCGTGTTCTCGCTTTTTACCATGCACTGAGTCCACAACAAATTTCCCCTGTGGGACATTAAAGTTTATTCTATTCTATTCTATTCTATTCTGCCGGCAACAATACGTCGTAAACTGTTCTTTGGTGTGAAACCAGAACCAACCGGATCAGATGGAGACGATGGAGCAGAAACAGGAACATGAAACTCCCTCAGTTATTAACTTTACTCATAAAAGGAACCGTATTGTATGATATAAAAACTCGTCATCATTTATTAATGAACTGCAATAAAACTCCTTTCACCCGTTGGATTAATGAGTAGTGAGCAATAATATGAAATAGTGACTCTCCTCCATCGACGTCTGAAAACTGTTATGACTCGTTTTAACTTGTGAATCTTTACAAACAAACACTATTTGCACGGGATCAGTTTTACCTGGGGACCTCAGGTAATTTGTAATAATTGCGGAGGACGTCTGTGATCTTAATCCCGTGCGATTGCGCCATGTCAGTAAAAATTTCCCCGCAAATGACCAACTAGTATATTTCACCAAAGACCGACATCCTGTGGTAAAACCAAGGGGGCAGTTGTGGGTCTGAGAAGTGAAGCTCACTTCCGCGTTCAACAAACTGCAATCCCCTCTTCTTCCTCTGGGGGCTGGTGTCAGAAAGCAGCATTCCCCATAGACCCCCATGTTAAAATCACTGACTTTACATCCTCAATAAACATGTTAAAAGCCTGGTGTCAGCACGTTTTCTGGTCTCAATCGATAGTTTCTACCCCCGCACACACTCTGAGGGGGGTGAATTTTTTTTTAACTCTACCGTTTTACTGTTATTCATAGGTTGCAGTGACGTCACGTCGAAGGGACCGCCGCCATATTTGTGTCCGATGTGACAGCTCTCCTCATATGACAGCATCAAACCGCAGGATTGAAATGACAGTTTCTTGACAAAATGACAGGGTTTCATACATCCTGTCTGGGTTTATATCTCTATAACAACAGACTAACTCTATATTATCCCACTTATTACACAGTTTATTAATTAATTAATTAATTTGAGACGTAATGTTGATCAAAGTCCTTAGTCCGGTCACTTCTCCGCTGTTTGCTCCTCACCCTCCTCCTGTCGACTCGTGTGTAGTTGTTTTCAACGAGCTTTTGATAATCAATCAGTAGATTGATGAATTATGTAAATGTTACGATGTGCGCATTTATGTCGTCCTGTCTGTCATAAGAGACTACGATACGGGACACGTTTGTGTCACGGACTCGCGGTGGCACAGACACAGCTGGTCACAGCTGTGACACTGCGCTGGCCCGTCCGCTCTGTCCGCTCTGATCGCAGGTTTGGTTCCAGCAGCGGTGAGGGAGGCAGAGAGCCTCCACTCTCCCTCTAACAAGCTACAAGTCATTTTTCTAACATCACAATTAGTCTGAAGCTGGTAAAAATGAAACACAAGGTAAAAACCCTTCATAGTTCTTCTGCCCTGCTCCGCTGATCAGAGCGGCGTCCCTAGCAACGGCCCGTTTTACTTAGCAACGGTCTGTTATACAGAAATAAAAGACCCTAAATGCAGAATCAGTGAGTAATTAATAAGAAAGTAATCAAAATGCAGAATTCAATATATCCATGTTATTAAAAAGTGAATCCCCTCTTTTTGTGAGACTTGTCACAGCCCATGCTGCCACTGACAGACTGCCTGCAGTCAACTATTTATTCCGTCTATAACTTTACGTCTTTTGGGATGGAATAAAACTGCAGTCCGGGGTTTTTTTGGCGACTGCTATCACAGTCAACAGCACAATATAATCCTGGCATCTTTCAAATAACGTCAATTTTCGGTCTCTTTCTGATTTCCTCCTACTACTCCACTTGTTCTGGTAACGTGACGCTGTGATCTGTGCCCAGATCGCCCTGATTCGGACACAAATATGGCGGCGCAGAAACACAGTGACGTCATGTGAATCTAATGAATTAGGTTAAAATTCTGGCCAATCAGGGCGCGGAAACGTTGAGTGACAGGTCCGAGCAGCTCCGTGGACAGCTGCTTCGAGGCCAGTGGGCGGGTTCTCGGCCGGCCAATCCAACATGGCGCTGTTCAGGCCGCCATATTGGAGTCACAAAAACGACTCCCCAAAACCAATGGGGGACGTCACGGACGCTACATCCATTCTTTTTACAGTCTATGGTTTAGACCTAAAATGTTAGGAACATACAGCCCCAAGTTGAATTTGCCCGGAATTGTCCTTTAACTTATTAATTTATGATTTACAAATAAACAATAACTTACTTATGCTGCAATTTTATTTTGTTTATCTTTTCATTTTACTATCCGCTCCTCCTCTTTGACCATATTTGGGCGTTCTGGGAGTGAAGGGGGCGGAGTCAAACTGGCAGCAGTTTAATTTACAGTGTGATATTTACAGCGGCTGAAACAGACAAACTGCTGCTGAGAGTGAAGTGAAACCAGCTGTAAACTAACGATAACGACTCGGTGAGTTAATTAGAGCCACTGGTGGTGGTGGTGCTTTCAGGTGAACAGGAAGTTTGAGAACTGTTCTAATCTAACCCTTTCATAGAGTAGAGAGGTTTAAACCATCAGCAGACACTTTAATTACTGCACACAAAAATCTGCCTCAAACCAAAAAAACCAAAGTTGGGTCACAAGACAGGAAGCACAACAACACACAGTTACACACCACACAACACAACACAACACCACACAACACATACACAACCATGAGGGGCCCTGAACGCAGCACGGAAAACCAAGACATGTTTTCAACAAAAACAGTCGTGGGAGATTAAAAAAAATCCTTCACACACATCGTCGACTTCACAACAACAACAGGAACATCAGGTGATGCGTTCACAGTCGACATTCACACTTACATTTAATTTGACGTGAGAAACCACAACCGCTCTCTCAGCCTGGTGCTACTTCACTGTCTGTGGGAAAAACACACGCTGGCTTTTGTATAAACATGATAATAAAGTGAATCTTCACTTATCTGTTACTATTTGCTTTGTTGATTTTTCCTTTATGAATCCCCAAATGTTTTGTTTTCTTTGCACTTTTATATATTGCATTTAACTTTCACCTGTATTATTTAGGGATGTCACGATCATACATTTTCTTGGTACGATTATTGTCAAAGAAATAATCACGGTATTACGATTATCACGATTATTATACATTAATTCATTTCACAACACTATAAATGTGTAAAATCAAATACAGTCAAAATATAATTACATTACTCATTGTTTACACAAAATATTTCAAGTATCTATTAATATATGACCAATTATTAACCCCCCAGGGGAAGCGTTTGAAATATTCAGGTCATAAATTGTCATCTATACCAAATGTTATGTTTATTTTAATCGTTTTTTGTTTTATTTTGTGTGTTTTTTTAAATACAAATGACACACTAACATTTAAATTCCTACTGATTCAATGCTACGTTAAATAAATGGACCAGTATTGGTGCGTTTACCTTCATTTTGGAGCACATCTGCCAATATGGTTCCGACATGTGACGGTATTTAGGAATCTTTACGATTAAATAATTGTGGCGTTTAATACCGCGATTAATTGTGAAATCAAGTAATCGTGACATCCCTAGTATTATTGTAATTATCCTCTTGGAGAGTTTGTGTCTTCAATTGCTCAATAAAAAATAAAGTGAATCTCTGTGTTTTCAGACCCAACGATTCATCACAAACAAACACATCTGTCCAACTGAGTCTCTGTTCATCCTGTGACCTGTGATTTTACACTAAATTAACCACAAACAGCTGCATTTAAATAACTCCAACATCTCACAGCTTCTCGCACACGTCATATAAAACCACTCTTCTAGTTTATCTGTGTAAAAGTCACATTTCGTGTGTCTGCAGCTTCTCTGGCAGGAAAAAACCTTTGTTAAAGGGATAGTTCAACGTTTTGGCAAATTGGCCCCATTGCCATAATCCCTATAGTCATACTGCAGCAGTAGGTTCGTTACCTTTAATTGTCGGTGCAAGCTGTTTTTAGAACGGCGGAGCAGAGCCGTGAGCTGCTCAGAGCTACGCTACGGAGGCTCATTATGGGATTTCTTGGTTTCCCCTCATCAAACTCATCAAATACACAATCCAACAACTCCGGAGTTGTTTTAGAGGGAAATTCATGCAAAACCGCTGATGCGCGTTGCCTTCAGGGACAGTTTTTCATCAACAGTCTCTGTATTTCCCTCTAAAACAACTCTGTGTGGTAACGTTGTGTTATTATCTCATAGCGTGGTGAATGTGCAGCTCACAACTTGTCCACCAGAGCGTTGTTTGTTGGATTGTGTATTTGATGAGTTTGATGATGAGGGAAACCAAGAAATCCCATAATGAGCCTCCGTAGCGTAGCTCTGAGCAGCTCACGGCTCTGCTCCGCCGTTCTAAAAATAGCTTGCACCGACAATTAAAGGTAACGAACCTACTGCTATGACTATAGGGATTATGGCAATGGGCATCAGCGGTTCTGCATGAATTTACCTCGATACTGAGATTGTAACGGGTAAAACTTTACAGAAATGTTATTAGTAATGCGTTTTTTTATTTATTTCTAACTGTTTTTATCGAGTTTTCAGAAAACTGTAGTGAGAAAAAAAAAGAAAATGTGGAGTAATGCATTATATTATGGTATGTCTATGTCCCAACATAGCCTGTGACAGGAGTTGAGCCCTCGGGGCCACCGTAGTTTGATTGAACAGACTTTACTATGTGTGGTTCAGCTCTCGTTGCTTCTCTTGATAAAAACACACAGACACACAGACAGAGAGCGATCGGTATCAGCCGGTGCAGTTGGTGTCGAGAAGACGACGATCGGAGGGAGAGATCGGGTCGGGGCATCCCCGGTTACCATGACAACGCGTCTTTCTTTCACGAATCTCTCTCTCTGCCATTTGAGGAAGCTGAGAGACTCCGAGTCAGCGACGTATCACACACACACACACACACACAGCTCGACCCTGAGCAGCAGCAGAGACAGACACAGAGAAATACAGTAACTGTACCACACACACACACACACACACACACACACACACACACACACACACACACACACACACACACTGAAACAAAGAGCACGCACCACTCTCTCTCTCTCTCTCTCTCTCTCTCTCTCTTTGTGTATTGTGATGCTGCCTCACAATGGGCGACGCTGCGCTGCATTAACTGCACTGGTCACTGTTCAATTCACACAGAACACAAAGGGCTTGATTTCTGCAACACCAACACACACACACACACACACACACACACACACTGACACACACTGACACACACACACACACAGACACACACACACACACACACACACACAGTCTCCAGACATGGCCTGGGACCATAACATACAGTAGCATCCTCCTCTCCGACCAGCGGCGTCACCATTAACAATTACAAAACCAGTTTTTATATCACAAAGAGAGCAATAAGGATCATCAACAGGGCTGATTATCGAGACTCAACAAACACATTTTTCATAAACCTACAGACCTTTAAATTCAATGATCTTGTGGACGATGAAAACTGCTCAAATGATGTATGAAGTTAATAATAATCTGCTTCCAGACGGTGTCCAGAGGATGTTTCAGACTCCAACCAGTAGAAAGCAAAGGTATGAACAAATGTGAAACAAAGATGTAGCTATATCAATTAAAGGAGTCAATCAATGGAATCATCTAAACTGTGCAACACACTTAACAGATTCAAAAAGTTATTTAAAATAATATTATTAATAAATAAAAAACTGAATTATAAATACTTACAGAAAATGTTAATTTAAGAAGGGTAGGCAAAATAAGCTACACCTTTTCGGTCAAAGTGCATTGTATTGCTTGTTGTGTTTTTGTATCTATACTTTTATATTTGTCTATTGTACTTGTTTTTACAAGACCGAAATAAACACACTGAACTAAACTAAACTAAACTAAACTAATCGCGGTATCAAACCCCACAATTAACAGATCGTAACGCTTCCTGAACACCGTCACTTTCCACAAAAGAGGTTTATGTCTGAACCGTGTTGGTGGATGTGTGCAACAGTGAAGGTGAACTCACAGATACTGGTAAATACCATTTACCAAACGTAACATTGAACTGGGAGTTTAAATGTCAGCATGTCGTTTGTAATTTAAGAAAAACTAGCGCTGCCCCCGACCAGAGATTTTCTTGGTCGACCAGTAGTCGTCATTTATGGCGATTAGTCGACTAATCGACGCTGGCTTTCTTTTTCCTTTTTTTTGTTTGGTTTTACAGTTATTACAGGCAGTATGCCTTTCATATACAGTTCAGTCATATTGATTTTGACTTAATTCTGACAAGACACGGCTCCAAATGTCTGTTTTTTTTTTCCTACTGTACAACCAACCGACCAATGACATTTTGGTCAGCTAATGATTTTTGGTCGACCAGTGCTTGGTCAACTATTTGAGGGCAGCACTAAGAAAAACGATTAGAACAAACTTTAACATTTGGTTTATGACTTGAATATTTCAGACATTTCCCCTGGGGGTTTAATAATTGGTCCTATATTAATAGATACTTAAAATATTTTGTGTAGGCCTATTTAAGTAGTAGCCAAAGTGTATTTGTCTATATTTGATTTTACACACTCATAGTGCTGTGAAATTAATAAATGCTGAATAATTTTAACACCATAATTATTTCTCTGACAATAATTGTACTAAGAAAATAATTGTGACATCCCTCTCTCTGACTGTATACACTCTACACACACACACACTCAGACACACACACACACACACACACTCCCAGCAGCTCCTCGGTGTAGAACCACCTCTCTAAATCAACACGGCAGCCGAGCAGCGAGCGCCGCGGCCTCCGCTGTGACTCTGGATTTGTCGCTGTCCAATGAAATGAGCCGATGGCCGACGCTGCTATCAGCAAGAACCACTGCACACACACACACAGACACACACACAGACACACACACAGACACACACACACCCTGGCAGGGCAGCGGCTGCAGAGTTTTCTGGAGCAACAACAACATGCAAATCCAGATCTGACATGATGAGCTCCGTGACCTTTGAGTCGACACAGAAACACACAAACACCTGCAGCCTGTTGCTGAAACGCTGCTGAGCTTCACCTGGCTGTGACCATGTGACCACGTGACCACGTAACCACGGCGCCGGGCACCTACAACCACATATATATGTCTATTCCTTGTGTTTTTCCTCTCTTCTGCGATTATTTTCATTAACAATTAATCTGTCAGTTATTTAAAGGTGTAACAGAAATGGCCGTTTGTCGCGCCGAGTTGTCACGAGCTGCAACACGAGTTTACCCGAGTAAGGAAAATGAATTTGATTGGTCGTTATCGAGCGGGCGGGACATTCGGTGTGTGTGTGTGTGTGTGTGTCTCAGACGTTTGATTGACGGATGACGGATCCAATATCAGTGGCTGGTGAATCGTACAGGCTGATGTATAATCCGTGCACCTGCATTATCCAATGCGAAAAAATACACACTTTCATCCCGGATTTACTCAAAAATAGAATTTTGCACAAAGTTTGGCCTACATCGTCTGATAGATGAGTTATTACACTAATTTTATGACCCAGAGTGGGCTTAAATTCAATTTTCTTTTCTGTACACCTTTAAACAATTAACTCATTAGTTGTTTGGTCAATAAAATGTTGAAAAATGTTGAAAAACATCAATCAGCGTTTTTCAAACCACCAAACAACGTCCTCAAATGTCTTGTTTTGTCCACAAACCAAAGAGAGACTCAGTTTATTGTCATAAAGGAACAAAGAAACCAGAAATATTCACATTTAAGAAGCTGGAATCAGAGAATTTGGACTTTTTTTCTTTAAAGAACTACTCAAACCGATTATTAGATTATCAAAATAGTTGACGATTAATTTAATAATTGATTTTTGTGCGATTAATCGATTAATTGTTGCAGCTCAAGTCTATTAATTTCTAACCAACTCGTTGTAGGTTTTTGCTCATAGTCACGTGTGTAATTATTGTTTTCATAAATGAACGTCATATGAAAACAATAACTAGTGAGAAAAATACAGTTGCGTAAAAACCACGAAATGGAAACATTGTATTAACAGCTGGACCCACAGGCCACAGCGGTCTGTAGTAGAGATGCAACAACTAATCGATTAATGGAACAATAATCGATTAATAAATGAATCGTCAACTATTAATTTAGTTTTTTTAAGAGGAAAAAGTCCAAATTCTCTGATTTCAGCTTCTAAAATGTGAATATTTCTGGTTTCTTTGTTCCTTTATGACAATGAACTGAGTAAATTAAATATCTCTAAATGAATCAATATCTAATCGGGACCTTGTCAATCGGAATCAAATCAATCCAGTAAATCAATACCAGCCCTATCAGCAACTCTACTGATGACTGAATGATACTGTTTTTGTCAGCTGCTGAGACAAATACCAGGTCGCCATGGTAACGGCCTAACATCATTAAAAAAAAAAAGAAGTCCTCATCCACAGATCAACAATGAGGTTTGTGACCAACTCTGAGCTCAGTTGATTGATCCAGATATTATTATCCATCTCACTGAAAGGAAGCTGGTGACACAACAACAGACAGACAGACAGACCATAATAGAAACAACACACCTCCTGGAGCCATGGAGACGCCTCCGCCTCCGCCTCCTCCTACAAACCCATCAGCTAGAACCTGAGTGACATTATTAAACCGTCCATTTACAACTAATGAGAGGTGACGTGGGTGTGTTGTTTCTTGGTACCTGAACGCACCACCGTGTGTTATCTGGGCAAACAGCAGCGTGACGCCATAAAACTCTTATCGAAGCTCCAACAAAGGACTTCTAATGAGGTTTTAATATTTACCAGCTGCTAATGCTTCACCTTGTCAACCTGTGTGTGTCCTGGAGACGCCTGTTGTGATGGGAGCTGCTTGTAATATATATTATAATACTAGAGAATGCATTTCCTGAAGGAAATACGGGGGAATGCTGAAAGCTGGAAGCTGAACTTATAATATATAATACTAGAGAATGCATTTCCTGAAGGAAATACGGGGGAATGCTGAAAGCTGGAAGCTGAACTTATAATATATAATACTAGAGAACACATTTCCTGAAGGAAATACAGGTGAATGCTGAAAGCTGGAAGCTGAACTTATAATATATAATACTAGAGAATGCATTTCCTGAAGGAAATAGGGGGGAATGTTGAAAGCTCAAAGCTGAACTTATAATATATAATACTAGAGAATGCATTTCTTGAAAGAAATAGGGGGGAATGCTGAAAGCTGGAAGCTGAACTTATAATATATAATACTAGAGAATGCATTTCCTGAAGGAAATAGGGGTGAATGCTGAAAGCTTGAAGCTGAACTTATAATATATAATACTAGAGAATGCATTTCCTGAAGGAAATACGTGTGAATGCTGAAAGCTGGAAGCTGAACTTATAATATATAATAGTAGAGAATGCATTTCCTGAAGGAAATACGGGTGAATGCTGAAAGCTTGAAGCTGAACTTATAATATATAATACTAGGGAATGAATTTCCTGAAGGAAATACGGGTGAATGCTGAAAGCTGGAAGCTGAACTTATAATATATAATACTAGAGAACACATTTCCTGAAGGAAATACAGGTGAATGCTGAAAGCTGGAAGCTGAACTTATAATATATAATACTAGAGAATGCATTTCCTGAAGGAAATAGGGGGGAATGTTGAAAGCTCAAAGCTGAACTTATAATATATAATACTAGAGAATGCATTTCTTGAAAGAAATAGGGGGGAATGCTGAAAGCTGGAAGCTGAACTTATAATATATAATACTAGAGAATGCATTTCCTGAAGGAAATAGGGGTGAATGCTGAAAGCTTGAAGCTGAACTTATAATATATAATACTAGAGAATGCATTTCCTGAAGGAAATACGTGTGAATGCTGAAAGCTGGAAGCTGAACTTATAATATATAATAGTAGAGAATGCATTTCCTGAAGGAAATACGGGTGAATGCTGAAAGCTTGAAGCTGAACTTATAATATATAATACTAGGGAATGAATTTCCTGAAGGAAATACGGGTGAATGCTGAAAGCTGGAAGCTGAATGAGCTGAATAAGTAGAGTTTTGTTTAGAGCCGTAGCGTATTCTATATTATAGCTATAGACACATACTATGGCTCGTTTGAAAGGTGAAACTTTCTGCTTCCATTGGGGACGAACCGTTTATTTCTACCTGCCTCCGTTCCTGAGACATCCCAAGATAAACAGTGGCCATCAAGTTTCCATCAAAATCCCTGCTTGTTTTCTAGAAATGGAGATACAGCGTCAACCATCAAAAGCCGAATTATGATAAAATGTCCATATCGTGAGTTTTCATGAGTTTTGAGTTTTTACTTTACTTTATTTGTTTATTTGGATGGGACAGTGCACATTAATGGACATAAAAACATGTAAATGTGCCGGATTGTAACAAAAGTGCTTATTTCCATCCGGAGATTTTGATCGTCATCTATTTCAGTTCTGTTCATCATAGAGTTCTCAAATTCACACATGAGGTGTGTTAGAGTGTCTATTTTCATAATTTAAAAAGAAATCAAAAAACCTAAAATTACATCTTTGGCATTCAATGAGATATTAATAATAATAATAATAAAAAGAAAAACTTTAAATACAACTACAGAGCAAAAGAAAAGTATTTACGCCTTAGTATTATCCTGGTTGTAGGTTGGTGAGAGACTGGCCTCAGGTTTAATTTAGTATCTGAACAATATATGATTGTATTTCACGTAAATTTAAGTGTGTGGGCATACCCTCTCTTTTTTCTGGGACATTTTTTATTGTCCTGCACCTCAAGACAGCCTGATGTGCGTATAAAAACCCTTAGGCTACTTTTCCTGTATTTCACGTAAACCCACGAACCTGTTGTCCCAAATTTTGACCGTTTACCCTCCCTCAACCCAGATCTAATGCACTGAAAAGAACTGTATCATACAGAGCAACTGGAATACACTTCTAGATTATCCAATAATAAATTGTGATGACTTTCTTTCTTTCTTTCTTTCTTTCTTGTTAACTGTTGAATTCAAAGTGTAATTTCTTTGTTTGTTCATCTCACAGAGGAACAGGAAGAGTAGTCGTCACCGCAGTGTGACAACTAATTGGGATCCATTTAACATTTAACAATAAAGAAGTATTTATCTTTCCTGGAACAGGAGCGTCACCGCATGTGATCAACCTCATGGTGACTAAAATAAACGCCACTTCAGCTTCGACCTCATTAACTTCTCACACACACACACACACACACACACACACACACACACACACAGGACTTCGACTTCGGTTCAGGTTCAGAGAAAAAAAAAAAGTCCTTCCTCAAACATTTGACCTCTGTTGTCACGGTTACTGTCATACCGTCGTCTTAATTAACCTTTCCAGCGAACAGGAAGTGTCCTGGTTTGTCTGTGTGATGTCACTGCTTTGTTTTCTTTTTTTTTGTTTGGAGAAATAAATACAAAGTGAATTTCCTATACAGGTGCGTGCGTGTCGGTGTGTGTGTGTCAGAAGGTCGACATGTTACATCATGTTAAACTGACACACTGACACACACACTAACACACACACAGCCTGGTTGCCGTGCAGCCAACACCAGCACTAATGGCTTCAGACTGTGTGTTATTGATCTATAGAAGCAGGAAGTCTCCGACCGACACGATGGAGCAACTCATCCTTCAACCAACTGAGCATTTCACAACTTCACCAAATCACTGACGGGCTGTTGAAATTTAAAAAAAACAAAACATTAGAGTTCACGTCTGTTTGCAGCTTTTTCTTATTCATCTGTAGAAAAAAAATATATATATATATATATATGAAAAATCAAAAAACAAAAAGGAAAAGAATCATTATCATCGTCCCGACACAGAAAGTGACCGTCTTCTTGAGACTTAAAGGACAATTCCGGGAAAATTCAACTCAGGGCTGTATTTTCCTAACATTTTAGGTGTAAAAGAAGGGAAAAAGAAGGATTTTCAGTTTGATTGCTCCTGTTTTGCGGTAGTTGTGTCTGTCCCCGCATCGCCACGGCAGCGATGGATGGGAGCGGATTGAAGTTCTGCTGCTTAGGCTGTTTCCATCCCTCAAAGCTGCAATAAAAGGTTAAAAAATGTTGGAAAATATCAATCGGTGTTTCCCAAACCACCGGACGACGTCCTCAAATGTCTTGCTTTGTCCAGAGACTCAGTTTATTGTCATAAAGGAACAAAGAAACCAGAAATATTCACATTTAAGAAGCTGGAATCAGAGAATTTTGACTTTTTTTCTTTAAAAAACTACTGAAACTGATTATTAGATTATCAAAATAGTTGACAATTGATCTAATAATCGGTTATTGTGTGGTTAATCGATTAATTGTTGCAGCTCTACCAACTCATTTCAGGTTTTGCAAGCCGACATGTTTGTAAAACTAGATCTAATTCAAAGTCTGGAGGAGTCGAGACCCAAGTTGACGCTCGGTGTGTTCAGGTGCAGTCGGAAGCTCCCGTTTGTGTCATAAACACAGGAATATCAACTCTGGACTAGCTTCAAGTAAATAAACTTCTGGCTGCATGTTTGAGTCTCCATCTGACGCTGTCTGTGGCTTTGAGGGATGGAAACAGCCTAAGCAGCAGAACTTCAATCCGCTCCCATTCATCGCTGCCGTGGCGATGCGGGGACAGACACAACTACCGTAAAACAGGAGCAGTTAAACTGAAAATCTTCAGATTGCTTCTTTTGTGTGTTATTGTCTTACAAATGTATATTTATTAATGTGTACCGAATGTGTCTTTGGTATTTTACCTCATTGTTGCTCTTTGTTAAGGTTGCCCTTTATCATCAGGCAGAGGGACTGGCGATGAAAACTAGCTTTTTTAGCTAACTCGGGTGCATTTACATTTGTTTTGTTTTTTACAATGTTTTATTAATGTACATTGTCCCTTGTTAAATAAATGAAACTGAAACTGAATTTTAGACCTAAAATGTTAGGAAAATAGGACGAATCGCCTTGTTGTTTACAACTAGGTACTTCCGGGTAGAAAACCAGCATGAGAACAATAGTGACGGACGAGAGTTTCGCTATATATATCTACTTTTTCATGTCACTATATCGCCGTTTAGACTAATCTGATGTTTGTAAAGTTTATAAAACCAATGATTGGACAAACATTACTATTTACGTGTGCACATTTTTGTAATTAGTCATGGTTATCATAGATTAGCCGGGCTAACGGTTAGCTACCTGTTTAACTTTAATAACTCAGTGACTCAATAAACGCTCCATGAAAAAATATTTTCTCCAGCGGATATCTGAGTTCCAACATGACTGAGCTAACTGGAGTAGTTTCATGTGGTGTCCCACAACGGGAGGGTTTTAACA
The DNA here is from genome assembly GCF_045865225.1 of Trachurus japonicus. Classification (NCBI taxonomy): domain Eukaryota; kingdom Metazoa; phylum Chordata; class Actinopteri; order Carangiformes; family Carangidae; genus Trachurus; species Trachurus japonicus. Next base: position 8,532,263 of record NC_140919.1, on the reverse strand, counting down.
GCTGACGTCCTGCTGTTAGCTTAGCTACCGCCGTTAGCTTAGCTACCGCCATTAGCTGTCCCTGTCAGCTGAGCCACTGATGCTTTCTAGACACCGCGATTCCCCCAAACTGAATAAATACAACACTTAGCAACACAAAACACACACACAGAAATAGTGATGTTTCTTCAATCATTTCAGATTTGTCTAAACGGTGATAGGGCGTGAAAAATATGATATATAGCTAAACTCTCGTTCGTTACTATTGATCTCATTCAAATTACGTGCTGGTTTTCTACCCGGAAGTAGAATGTAAACAACAAGGAGATTCGGTCTATACAGTCCCGAGTTGAATTGTCCTTTAAAATCCCATGATGAGCAGAAGTGTCTGATTAACGCGACTCCCATGAACGCAGCACAGTGTCAGCAGCAGAGACGATGGGGAACACACCTGAGAAGCTGCAGCCTTTTTCTGTCTGTTAGTTTGTTAGTTAGTTAGTTAGTTAGTGTGATGTGCAGCAGCAGCAGCAGGAGGGAAAGAAAAGCTGCTGTCTGTCTGAACAACTTTCAACTTTCAACTTTCTGCAGGTCATCATTTATTTCTCATCAAAACCGATCCGAGCGAGGGAGCGTTCAGGGAGGAAAGTGGACGATTTGGCAGAAACTCAGCGAGAAGCAGCAGCGTGAAAGATCAAGAGGCTGTTGGACCGTTTTGTTGTTTTGTGCTTCGGAAATAATAATAAGTGAGAGAATTTTAAAAAATCTGTCCTCATTATAATAATAATAACAGCAACAACAACAGGGATCCAAATGCAGAGAGGAAGTTAGGACGCGAGCTGAATGTTGAACAGTTTGCAGTCAAACTTATGTTAATCTGTGTCACTCCAACTCTTTAAAACTAAAAACCCTCCAACCCCCCGAGTTTCCACATAATCCGCCTGGAAAGTTTAACCCACCGAGATCACGGGAGAGCTACGAGCTAACGTGATAACAGCCGTGTTTAAGCCGCTGCTCTGCACTAGGGATTTAGGTTTTTACCCCGATACCGAAGCAGCCAGATCGGTGCTTTAGAAACGGTGCCGGTGGTTAAACGGCGCCCGAACCGAACCGAACCGAACCGGCGCTTAAAGATGGAAAACATATGAACTTTGTCCAAAAACGCTGCCTTTTCATTTTTAAGGCATTTTGTGACGTGCAAGTTGAACAGAATATTAATTTAACCCTCCTGTTGTCCTTCTGGGTCAAATTGACCAAATCTGTTTCCTTCCAATATCCTTCCTTCCTTTCTTCCTTCCTTCCCTCCCTTCATCCTCACTTCTTCTTCCTTCCTCTTTTGATCCAATTGACCTGATCTGTTCCCTATCCCTCCATCTTTCTTTCCTTCCCTTTTCCCTTCCTTCTTTCTTCCCATCTTTCTTCCTTCTTCTTCCTTCCTTGAACAAATCTGTTCCCTCCCTCCATCTTTCTTTACTTCCCTTTTCCCTTCCTTCTTTCCACAATCCTTTTTCCCATCCTACTTCCTTCCTTTCCTTCGTCCTTACTTCTTCATTTCATTTTTGACCCAATTAACCCAATCTGTTCCCTCCCTCCTTCTATCTTTCCTTCCTTTTTCCCTTCCTTCTTTCCTCCCATCTTTCCCTTTATCCTTCCTTCCTTACTTCTTTCCCTTCGTCCTTCCTTCCTTCCTTTCTTCCTTGACCCAGGAGGACAACAGGAGGGTTAAATAAAAATACAACTGAGACTAAGGAAAAAAATAACCAATATAAAACAGAATTAACAACAAACTGTCATAATTATCAACACCAGCAGCTTGTTTCACTGTCGATCAGTTTTTTTTCTTGCCGATGTTATAAAGCACATACACACACACACGCTACAGCTGCAGCGCCACATCCATTGTTTCTCTGATTGCACCAGAGCAAAGGAAGGGACAGGTAGCGGTGCAACGGCATACAAGTGGTCCGCGGATCAGTTGATGAAAAAAAAAAGTTGTGCGTGTACTGTGGTAACACTGGGCGCACCGCCGCAGCCGAATAAAGAGGCAATTAAAACAAAAAAAAAAACAGCTGGTATTGGCAGCTCTATGCCGCAGCCGCACACAACAAAAACCGATGTGACGACACGTGTAGCGCGCTTACGGGGCGCTACTACGTCCAATTAAAAATTCAAGGGCACCGAAATGAAGAAGCGAAATCTGCGTTGCTTTTTGGTCTGGTTACTAACGTTTACATCAGCATCGGTACCCATCGCTACTCTGCACATTCAGGAACAGTAAATCATTCATACCACATCATCGCAATAGAGAGCGGAAGTGGAAGCAGGAAGTAACGTCGCCATGGGACCTCAATACGGAAAAAGTCTCCATGTAAGTGAACGGGAGTCAAAATTTATTATGTCATGAGAAAAATATCTCACATCTCAACAAACTGCTGATTTCTCTTCATGAAACATGGTGTTTTAAACAGGTAGAGGTCATATTTTTAATCTCATGGCACAATTCAATCGGATCACGAAATAAAACTTTGACTCCCGTTCACTCACATGGAGACTTTTTCCGTATTGAGGTCCCATGGCGACGTTACTTCCTGCTTCTGCTTCGGCTCTCTATACAGCTGTACAACACCTCCGTCTGATTCACCCATACACACCCTATACCTGCACCTTTTACCCACATATTTACTGTGTTTTCATACATGATATGTTTTATGTATCTTTGTGTTTTCTTGTCGTTGTGCCATGTATCTATCTGTAAAGACGGACGTGTATCGTCCTGTTAGCTTCAGGAGCCTCCGATTGATTGACGACTCGTGGTTTGTGCCGCGACTGAAACTAATATTGATAAAGTGGTGGTTTATTTTACAATCAGAAGTTCCATTGTGTTATATATTTTGGATTGGATTGATGGTGAGATCTGACTTCTGTGACTTTTTAAAACCGAGTAAAGCACTAATGACACAACACAATGAATCACAAACCCTGCACGCCGTCGCAGCCGCCTGCAGGCTTTAACTGTATCTCTGATAACCACAGCGTCTACGGCCGACCGGAAAATGCACCGACATGCAACATGCAAACAACCGGCTGCTCATGTTTCCACAGCAAACATCACACTGAGAAGCTTTTGTGGCGTCGGAGGACAAATCCAAATCCAAATCCACGGCCCGGTGAGGATGCAAAGCAGCGACCAGCTGACTGTTAGTCTGCGTCACTGAGCTGCCATGTGGACAACCACTGGGACGGATACTTCAGGTGCTCTCTGGGAAAATATACATATATATAAATAAGAAAACTGTGAGGCAGGGAGAAGGGAGGAAGTTGTTTAAAGGAAAAACACGCAAATGCAAAAAGGCCACGCTCAAGTTTTCTGTGTTGGGACAATTTCAATATATACATAAATGAGAAAAACTGTGAATGAAGAAAAGGTTTTTATGGATATTTGATTCGTTCTTATGTTTTTTGTTCTCCTTTAGTTATAGTTAATCAATATTGTCATCTTTACAATTCCTCTGTTTGTTTTCTGTAAAACACAGAAACACTAAAGTTTAAAGGTCCAGATTAGGGCTGCAACTACCGATGGTTTTCATTATCGATTAATCTGTAGATTATTTAGTAGTTAGTTGTTTGGTCGATAAAATGTTAAAAAATGTTGACCTACGGTCACGCTGCCACTCAACGTAAAAAATGGCGATGCAACATGGCCGCCTCGGTTCGGTGCGTCGCCCACTTCTGTATTTGTAACGACTTGTAACAACTCATTCTAAGGAACCAGAAAGCTTTCATTTGGATGCAGCTGTGATTCACCTTCAGTGAAATACGGATTTATGAAAGACAGGTTTGATTTTTGATAATAAAAAGCCAAATAAGTTACACACTGGAGCTTTAAACAAGGTCTGTCGTTTTGTGAATTAGACGTTACCATCAGTGATGGAGCAGGGTTCCTACGCAAGTATGGAAAAGTATGGAATTTGATTTTATACATTTCCAGGTCTGGAAAAGTATGGAAAAGGGAAATTATTGTATGGAAATATATTTATCTTAATACTTATCTGGGTTTGGTCTTATCTGAAGTTATCTGGGTTAATTATTTTTGTATGCGCTATTGTACCTATAGCTACAATCTTCTGGAAATGATTTGGTTACATAATGGCATACACATTCAGAATAATGAAAACAAATGATTAAATGCATGCTTTTCTTTTATATAATGCACAACTATTTACTCAAATATCACAAATTATTTGATTTTTTTTTTACCAAGAAGTATGTAGGAAATTAGGGTGTGGAAAAAGTCTGGAATTTGGAAATTTCAAATGTGTATGAACCCTGTGGGAGCTTTTCTCTGGCTTCATGTCAGATCGCATCGCACAGAGTTTCAAAATAAAGGCGATGAGACAACAAGGCAACAACGAGCTCTGAACATTAAAGCTGTGCTGTTGTTACTCGACACCTGCGTGTGTCAAGGTCGGCCAGGTTCAGTTCTGGTAAAGGAACATTATCAGGTTTTTATCTGCTGCTGCTGCTTCGTCTCCACGCTGTGAGTGTGAACTGCAATTCAAGACGGAGATTTTAGACTTTAAACATTAACCCTGACGTTACTCAACAACACCTGGATCGTTTCACAACACCACCACCACCTCCACATACTAGATAATAGATGCGTCATCGTCGACTCGTCACGCACGACCAATCAAGTGTTTTGAAAGACGCAATAAGCACGAATCATCTGAGCTGCTGGACCAATAAAGATGAAAGAGCTCAGGAATTAAAGGCTTCTGTCGTTGAACCAGGAACTGAGAAAGAACTGTCTCGTTCCTTCTCCGACCGACAGCAATAAAATATTTATCATCATGACTGGTTTCATCATCACACTTTCAATGCACAAACTTATCCAAGGTCGTTCTATTTTAAAAAATATATATGCTCTAATAGAGTTTGTTTCCAGGGTTGAAGTCAAAACCCTGAAGTTCATCACGGCGCTGGTTCCAGGAAAAGAAAGTAAATGGGATTTCTGCATTGTGTGTTTTGGATGAAGTCAGAAAAACACAAGTTTATGATCCTTCCAACTTTAGTTGAGTGAGATAATCTTCTTTTCTCACCTCTTTTCATTTATTTTTACTACCAACATCTTCCCTGTTTTTTTCATTTTTTTCCTTTCTTTTTTTTTTTTAAATTTTTATTATTTCTATACCTTGCACAAGGTATGTGATTATTATTTCTTGACTGTGCTTCAATTATTTGTTAGGTCAAGGTGAGGTCATGTTATAAGCCTTTCGGGTTTCAGACGTCACCTGCAGATTTCTTTTTCGTATCTATCTTACTAGTAAGAGAGAGAAGTAAATGTTTTGTTTAATTTTTTATGTGCAAATAAATAAAGTCTAAAAAAAAAAGTCTAAAAGTCTTCACATATGAACTCCTTTTCTACCGTATCTGAAGCTTAATGCGACGTCCAGAAGTAAAAAGCTAACGTTAGGCTTTAACGGACGACTACACGGTCACCACCACCACTACTAAGCTTTCCACTGGTTTCAGCTGCTTTATGATGTTAAAAACATTGTCTAATGGGGAAATGGGACTGTTTCTACTTGTTGAAGAGCCATAAATAACATCAGATAACCTCCATAAGACACTCTGGACGTTTAATGTCCCCACAGGGTTTGTAGTCGTATGAAGCAACTTATTGTTAGCAACCGCCTTTTTGACCACACGTTAAAGCTTCAACATTCACCAGTCGGGGATTTACTGACCTGTTTTATGTCCTACAACTAAACCTGGAACTCGCTTAAAGGGATAGCTCAACATAACCCCTATAGTGATAGCAGTAGGTTTGTTACCTTTAATTGTCGGTGCAAACAGAGTTGTTTTAGAGGGAAATAAAGAGACTGTTGATGAAAAACTGTCCCTGAAGGCAACGTGCATCAGAGGTTTTACATGTATTTCCCTCTAAAACAACTCTGTGTGGTAACGTTGTGTTATTATCTCATAGTGTGGTGAATGTGCAGCTCACAACTTGTCCACCAGAGCGTTGTGGAGTTGTTGGATTGTGTATTTGATGAGTTTGATGATGAGGGAAACCAAGAAATCCCATAATGAGCCTCCGTAGCGTAGCTCTGAGCAGCTCACGGCTCTGCTCCGCCGTTCTAAAAACAGCTTGCACTGACAATTAAAGGTAACGAACCTACTGCTGCAGTATGACTATAGGGATTATGGCAATGGGCCAATTTGCCCCAAAAAATGTTGAACTATCCCTTTAAACCAGGCTTGAATGATCCAGAGTTTACGGACCATCATCATCATCCCAGTAATTGGTCGAGTCCGTCAGTCCGGCCCTGCTGAGGGAATTAGGAATGCTGCCATGTGACCGGTCAGATAAGGCTGGATGGCTGGATAAGTCCACCACCAACCCCCCCCACCCCCTCTGTGTGTGTGTGTGTGTGTGTGTGTGTGTGTGTGTGTGTGTGTGTGTGTGTGTGAGAGAGAGAGTGTGTGTGTGTGTGAGCGTGGTCACATGTGATCATGAGAGTTGGAGCGGTGATCGGCTTGAGGAATGTTTAAAAAACCACGACACAAGGAGGTCGACGCCGCAATTACGGCACATATAGGTAACAAAATACTGTAGGGTCTGGGTGAGATAGTTGTGTTGTGTTGTGTTGTGTTGTGTTGTGTTGGTTCTTATTGAGCTGAATGTTGAGTGTGTAACACAACGGGACAGACTGGATGAATGTGTAACGGCGTCTCTCAAAGGTCGGCTGCTGCAGGGAGTAAAGTGCAACGAGGCAACGAGGCCGGTCGTCCATCAGGGATAAGGATCTACTGGAGATCTGCTGCTGCTGCTGCTTCACTTCCTGATAAATAAATGCTCACCCACTTCTTACATAAGTGCACCAACACACACACACACACACACACACACACACACACACACACACACATACACTTGAGTTTGGTTTATGAGTTCCTTTTCAAAGGATAGCTACTAGCCCCTTGAGATCATCATGAACCATCTCATTTTCGAGGGGATTTCAGTCGTCGTCAATGGAACAAAACCAGAATAGAAAGTCAACACAAAACACGATCCAATACATTCACACACAATCGCACACTATACCTACACTCACAAATAAAATAAAGTTCATTAACAAGAACAGGAGGAGGACACACATGTTTAGATAAACTAAATCCTTGAAAGAAAAGCAAGAGAGGGAAAGGTGAATGAGAAACTAGAGCAGGATGTTTGGAAAGTGAATTGTGAGGATTTAAAGAGGTTATTTACCTAATTTAGATTGTTCCAGTCTGTCGGAGCTTTAAATTCACTTCTTTTCACTTCCCACAGCAAAGAACAAACAGCAGCTGCACCTGAGTCTGCATGAGGTGAAATGTACTGAGTGTCTAATGCTCAACTAAACTCAAACTTTATTTATAGAGCACTTTAAAAACAACCAAAGTGCTGTAAAGGTCAATAAAAACATACCGTTATTAAAATATCATGAAATAGGCCTACATATACGTAAAGTGCAATAGAATTCAAACTATAAGAGGAAACAGAAAACATTATATCCCGCATACAATCAATCAAAAATGACTTCATTGTTCTGTATATCTTGGAAGCGTGTTTGTTTGGTTTGTTTTTTCTCTTTTCTTTTCTTTTAAGATGACACGCTATTCTTGAATGTATGTATTTAAATGTCTAGTGTCTTTTAAGGTAAAAAGAAAGAAAAAAGCTCACCCATATCCAAAATGCAGTAGGCTACAGGTGCTGAGTTCGAGGAAGTTACAGTAAACAAGGCAAAAAAATCATTAACCTGATGAAGAGCCAGCAGCTCGAAACGTTGTCTCTTTTAATATGTCGCCCTGGAATAAATATATTCTCTATTTAGGGAGAAAACAGTGTTGCAGTTCTCTTTTTGCCTGTTGTCTTATAAGCCTATGTGGGCTGGGCACAACAAATGTGCATGAGACTCAAATAAAACTAATCAATAATAAGGTATTAAAACCTACACAAATAAGCACAGTAAACTACAAGGTAGCGGTGTCATTAATACTTGTTTTCACAATTAATCGTGGTATTAAACGTCACAATTAATTAATTGTAAAGATTCCTAAATACCGTCACTTCTCAAAAAAGATAATATGTCAGAACCATGTCCGCAAAGTAAAGGTAAATGCACAGATACTGGTAAATTTACATGTATGTACCTATGTAGTAGACTGAATTGGTAGGAATTTAATAAGTGTGTCATTTGTAATTTTAAAAAAAAAGACTAAAAAGAACATAAACACACATACACATTCATAGTGTTTAAAAGAAAATGATTATTGCATAATAATCGTCATAATCGTAATACCATGATTAGGCTATTTCTCTGACAATAATTGTACCAAGAAAATCTGTAATCGTGACATCCCTACTACAAGGTTATTAAAATACCATAAAATACATAAGTAAAGTGGAATTGAATAAAACTATACGGTATTATTAAAAGCTGCAAGTAAACAAATGAAAATGAAATGAAGTAAAAGAGTCAACTCAACCAAATGCCAGGGAGAAAAAGAAAAGCTAATGTCATCAGAGATGAAACAGCTGATAAGAATAAAATAAGATAATAAAACGTCCACAGGTTTCTTTCTGAGTGCAGTTAAAGCAAAGCAAAGTGAAACCCAGCACCACGTCTGTCTGTTTCTCCTCCCTGACTCCACATTCAGCTCCACATTATCATAAAAACAGCCTGAACAACCTAAACATCCTCTGGTCTGTCACCAAACACAAACACTCACTGAGCACCAACCAAACTGTTAGCTTTAGCATTAGCTCCAGAAACAAACACATTAATGACATGTAGACACACACAAACAGCCTGAGGTGGTGGTGGTGGTGGTTATCAGCAGCAGAGAGCCAGCTGACTGTCTCTTAGCTTGACAAGTGAGCTGTTGTTGTAACTGTAACTGTAACTGTAACGTTACTCAGCGCTAGGCTAGGCTAAGCTAAGCGCTAAGCTAGGCTAGGCTAGGCTAGGCTAACTCAGGTGATAAAAGGTAATAGGCTGCTGTCAGACTAAAACAAAACATGTCAGACAGCTGTAGTTATAACACACCTTCACCACTGTCACTACTATTATTACTATTATTATTACTGTATGAGCCTGTGCTGTCAAAGCCTCCACCTCCAGCTCCTCCACCGGGAGCTGCTGCTGCTACAACCCGGGGAAGACGCACCATAGCCCGGCCGTAAACCTGTCACCTTACCGCCGCATGGCTCGGCAGCAAAAGGCCGGTAGTTCATCAAAACACCAAACTCTGCTGTTATTTTTAATGTTTTTATGACACAAACTTCACATCGGGGTGGTTTTTAGATGAATAAAAATGCTGTAATCTACTAATTATTTAAGATTTAACGACAAGGAAACGCTCCTTCTCCTCCTCCCTCCTCTCTGCAGCCAAACGTGGTGTGTTTATAAGGAGGAAATAACAGACTATAGTTAACCAATTCAGCTTTATTTTAAGAAATAACTCCATGCAGATGTCATTTAAGTGTCTTAACGGTGTCATAGATAAATAGAGGCCGTGTTGTGTTGTTTACCAATGTCCACCACCACCATCACACTATGCCACTTTATATTTGTGATTGTGAACACGGAAACACACATTAAAAGCTTTTCAACAACACACACTGACATTATAATTATGGTTATTAGAGAATCAATCAGGTCTACTAGCCACTACTAGTAATTCCTACAGTCTTCTACCTTCCCATACCATAATAATTACTACTCTTCCTGCTTGTCTTCCTGTCTGCTTTATTATATATGTCATAATCAACCTGCTCACCTGACCCAGCTGCTTCTTACATACCTGCTTCCCTTTCTGGGTGTATTGTTAAATGATTACCTATCTGTCTGTCTTCTTTTAGTTTTCCTTTTTGTGTTTGTTTTGCTTGTTTTATACATGTAATATAGGCCTACTTGACCATTTTAGACAACATATGTGCATGTGTTTCAGTGTGTGTTGTGTTGTTTTATTACATAGATAGGCTGGGGGGCTGCAGTTGACAATTAACTAGCCACTTCCCAATTGGCTATAACACTGACATTTAGTTAGTGTCGATTAAAATCTGCACTGTTTCCCTGCAAGAATACATTCATGAATACATAAATCGCGGCTAAAATACATAAACTAGAGCCGCCGAGGCCGCTGAAATCAGCAGGTTAGCGGCGTGTGGTCTCCTCCTCCTCCTCCTCCTCCTCCTCCTCCTCCTCCATGTAAAGCTAAAGCAGCTAAAGCTCTTACCTCTCTTCACGGCCTCGTCATACGACAGGAATCCGATCCTCGACTCTTTGGCCCCCATGTTGCCCTCATTTCATGGCCCAAGTGGAGGAGAGAAACGATGCAAGCCGAGCTGTTTATGTCGCTGCTGCTGTTGTTGTTGTATCCATCTAGGTTCCTGCTGCTGCTGCTGCTGCTGCTGCTGGGTACGGTAGTGTGTGTGTGTCTGTCTGTGTGTGTATGAGTGTGTAAGTGTGTGTATGAGTGTGTCTGTGTGTGTGGTGAACGGGTGAATGTGTTCAGCGACGCCTCCTCCTCCTCCATTCAGTCACATGATCCTCAGACTCCACAGGTCAGTTGATCTCAGCGCCGCCTTCAGCTTCAGCGTCATCAACGGAGCGTCCGTGAACGCAACACGGTTTTTGTTTTTTTGTTTTTTTTCCTTTTTTTCTCCCCTCAATCTTTATTGATAACAGCATCAAATACAGTACAAGTGCAGGTGTTTTTATTATTATAATGGCACAAACGTTTTATAAAGGAAATGTGAATATTTTCTTTATATGTCGATTTGTGCCCCTACATTTTCTGTTTGTGCGGTTTTATTTGAACTTCTTTTTTTAAAATTTTTTTAGTTTTTCACAAATTTTTTTTAAAAAATCTGATATTGTTAAATGAAGTAACTGAAGTAGTTAAAAGAAAGACAGATGCTATATACAATAATCAACGTCAATCATAATCAACCTTTTTTTTACAGTCTATGTAATCAACACGTTTTTTTTCTCCCCCCTCAATCTTTATTGATAACAGCATCAAATACAGTACAAGTGCAGGTGTTATTATTATAATGGCACAAACGTTTTATAAAGGAAATGTGAATATTTGCTTTACAAGTCGATTTGTGCCCCTACATTTTCTATTTGTGCTGTTTTATTTGAACTTTTTTATTTTTTTTATTTTTTATTTTTTATTTTTTCACAAAAAATTGAAAAAAAAAAAAAAAACTACATACAAAAAGGTATACAGCATCTGACACTGTTAAATGAAGTAGCCTAACTGAAGTAGTTAAAAGAAAGACAGATGCAATAATCAACCTCAATCATAATCAGTACGTTTTTTTTTTCTCTTCCCTCAATCTTTATTGATAACAGCATCAAATACAGTACAAGTGCAGGTGTTATTATTATAATGGCACAAGCGTTTTATAAAGGAAATGTGAATGTTATAATTGCTTTACAAGTCAATTTGTGCCCCTACATTTTCTGTTTGTGCTCTTTTATTTTAACTTATTTATATATATATATATATTTATTTTTTACTTTTTCTTTTTTTTTTGTAATTTATTTTTTATTGACATTCAGAAATCAGACATTTACAACATATACATCATGTGTGCATAGGCTACTTCTTGCATCTGTCGTCTGCCCTAAATGCTGAAATAATATTTTAGTTTATATCCAAGTAATGAGAAGAAAAACGAACAACCATGACAACAACAATAACAACTAAATTAAATAAATAAATTTAAAAAAACTATGTACCAGTATGGAGTGATCTTTCTCATACATCATAACTACTTACTGGTTTGTGAAAATAAAATCTGGCCAATGAGGCGTGACATATTTGACCCAGTTTTCCCAGTATGATGTAGATTTCTCCAATTTGTGATTAACAAATGCTGTTATCTTCTCCATTTTATAAATGTCCATTGTAATATCCATTCATATATTTAAGGTTGTGCTCTTATGTGATGACCATTTCCTGGTAATGCTCTTTTTACAGGCCACCAGCAAGACACTTGCATGTTTATCTCTTTTCAGCCATTTTTTTTTTTACTTATTCACAAAATTAAAAAAAAAAAAAAAACTACATACAAAATATACAGCATCTGACACTGTTAAATTAAGTAATTGAAGGAGTTAAAAGAAAGAGAGATGCTATTGAGGATATATACAATAATCAAAGTAGTCCAGTGCTGTCTGTCTAATGATACTAATTTTAAATAAGGCAAGGCATCTTTACTTAGGTCTATATAGCGCATTTCATACCAAGGCATCTCAATGTGCTTTACATAAAGACAAAATATTCTGGAGCCCGGTTGTTGCACTTCGCTAATGACACGAGCCTGATTCTGGGCTAAATGCTGATAATTATAACGTATGATTGGGTGATAGTGATGTTAATTTTGTTTTTTAGAATTCAGATTTGTTTATTGATCCCCAGAGGGAAATTTAAACTCCTGAATAGTGAGGGGGGAAAAAAGTCAACAAACTAAAGTGTGATATAGACAGGTGTTGAACAGGATCAAGATAAATAAAAGTATTATTACTAAAATAAAACCAGAATAAAAATAGGATACAATAGAATAAGAATAAAAAGTAATATAATTATAATAATTTATGTACATGTAGCCCACACATGGTGATACTGTATGTTTAAAAAATAAGCCCTATGATTACACAAACGTTTTTATCACTGTATGTGCATGAAAGTGTTTTGGTTGGATGTACAAAACGAGAAGGAAAACTGCACACACGATTCAGTGCTTTGAGGACAATAGGAAGGAGAATTACTTCTTCTTTTTTGTGTACAACTTATTTTATTGTCATAAATGTCACATTCTTTTCTTTTTTTTGTAATGGACCAACTCCAAACCAAGTTTCACTTTGCATGAACTGAACTATATCAGTATATCACCACTACTGATGGAGTGGAAAACCACAAAGTATTAAAAACAAACTCTGTTTTGGTCACTTTTTTTTTTTTTGATTATTTATTTTAGTTTGTTTCCCCCTACTACATATGATTTATTAGCTCTGGCTAAAACAGTATTGTTCCAAGTTATTATTACACAAACAATACAAATAGTTAAACAGGTGCCAGGGGGAGTTTTCAAATGTGCACAAATGAAAAGTTTAGGCAGCTTTTTTGTTGTTAGAGCCAGATATACTTTGGATGTAGGCCTACTGTTCAGTTTCCTTTTTCAAAAGCTATAAAGGTTTTGAGTGACTACATTTGCTTCTGTGAATATGGAAGCATCTTATGGGACCCAAACAGTAGCCTACATCACACAACTGACACAACACTACAGTTGTTTGCTTTGTCTGTAAATGTTATTACCTGCACTGTACACAATTATTATTATTAGTAGTAGTATTTATTATTTTTTATGGCACCATTTTATCTTACATCAACCGTTTCCCCGTGTGTTTCTCTACTAGGAACTACAGGTTATTAATGTTGACTCATCGTGCACAGTCATACCGACCTGTCAATGCTGCGTTCGAGACAAACTCCGAACTCAACTTGAAAAAGTGCAATTGAACGCCACCTCACTCGAGAAAGGTCGGAGAAAAAAAAAAAACTTACCCCGACTTCTCCGAGAATCACATAACAATCTGCATCCGCGCAAAACCACATCGTCGATGGTAAAACATCAACTACAATTTTTTTAAATCTAATTTTTAATTGCCAAAATACTGCGAGATTCCGAGTTCCGAGTCGCCTTGAACGCAGCATAAAGTCGTAAAGAAAGAAAGAAGATTGAGTGCCGCCGCCGCCATCTTGTGGCCACTTTTGTGACTGACACACTAAAACGAGTTGACGATTCACCAGTCACCACATAACGACACAAGACTGACAGAAAATATTGATGTTTGTCACTTATTGAGTTTCTATTTATCAATCAATATGCGCACAGTAGCTAGTTAGCAACATTATAATGTGCTAAAAACGGTAGCTTGTTGCATCACCATCGCTACGTCGTCATGGTGACGTTTACGCTGAACTCTGTTGGAAAAACGGACCAATTTAAAGGTGTACAGAAATGGCCGTTTGTCCTGTTTGTCGCGCCGAGTTGTCACGAGCTGCAACACGAGTTTACCCGAGTAAGGAAAACGAATTTGATTGGTCGTTATGGAGCGGGCGGGATATTCAAAGCTCGGGGCGAGACCGAGCTCCGTGTGTGTGTGTCTGTCTCAGACGTTTGAATGACGGATTACGGATCCAATATCAGTGGCTGGTGAATCGTGTACAGGCTGACGCATAATCTGATCTCTCTACTGGCCCAATGTTGTCGGTGAGAATAAAACATTTAAATGACTTGTGTTTAGTATTATGGACTTTATTGTGACTTTATTATTATTATAGATAGATAGATAGATAGATAGATAGATAGATAGATAGATAGATAGATAGATAGATAGATAGATAGATAGATAGATAGATAGATATACTTTAATGGGCTCTATGCACGCTTATTGGACAAACTAATTAATCCAGGTGTGTTTGAGTAGTCACAATGGTCAGACACACCTGGATTAATTAGTTTGTCCAATAATGTAAGACAGGAAACAAAGGAGCTGCCTTAAATTCAGGAAATAGTGGAAGCTGTGCATAGAGCCCATTGAAACGCAGACCAGTACATAGCCTACAATAACGGGACAATAACATAAAATAAAATAAATAAACACAAATGAGGCAGTACAGTAAACTACACTAAAAGTATATGCATAAATATTGAAGTTTAATCTGACCTCGACCGTGTGTGTGTGTGTGTGTGTGTGTGTGTGTGTGTGTGTGTTATAGGTTACATCAGGATCGTTCTGCTGCTGTGCGCCTGGATGGCCTTGGACTGTCCAGCTGTGTTTGTGCCTCTGTACTCAGCCAATGTAGCTCTGGATGGTAAAACACACAATCAAACACACAACACAACCAACATCACCTGTCACCTGGACTAAATGCTGATAAATATAATATAACATAGAGGACGGAGAGTGGGGTAAAATGAGCATATAGGTGCAAGTTGAGCCACCACAATATTTAGGAGGAAGCTTCATTTAATTTCATGGAGGCTATGAAAGACATCCTGAAATATATGACAATACTATAACTGTCTTGATGTAGTGATCCTGAATATGAAACGTGGCTCATCTTACCCTGCTCAGTGACCGTGTGTGTGTTGTGTGTGTGTGTGTGTGTGTGTGTGTGTGTGTGTGCAGGGCTGGACGGCTGGCTGGCCCGCAGGCTGGGTCAGAGCTCCAGGTTCGGGGCCTGGCTGGACGTGGTGGTGGACAACCTGGGCAGAGGGATGCTGTGGAGCCAGCTGGTCCAGGTGAGGCTGCAGCACACACACACACACACACACACACAGCTTCTCATCAAATACACAATCCAACAACTCCACAACAGTCTCTGTATTTCCCTCTAAAACAACTCTGTGTGGTAACGTTGTGTTATTATCTCATAGCGTGGTGAATGTGCAGCTCACAACTTGTCCACCAGAGCGTTGTGGAGTTGTTGGATTGTGTATTTGATGAGTTTGATGATGAGGGAAACCAAGAAATCCCATAATGAGCCTCCGTAGCGTAGCTCTGAGCAGCTCACGGCTCTGCTCCGCCGCTCTAAAAACAGCTTGCACCGACAATTAAAGGTAACGAACCTACTGCTATGACTATTATGGCGGGATTATGGCAATGGGCCAATTTGCTAAAACGTTGAACTATCCCTTTAAGTTGTAAGTTTGTGTCTTTTATTGTTGTGTTATTTCTTGGCCGTTTTTCAGTTTTATTGTGTAAATGTTGTTTTTGTTAGTGAGACTTTTATGTAGAAGTTCAACACTGTGTGAAAATTACACTGAAGACACAAGAGGCATCATATTGTTGAAATTGCACATGTTTTTCTCTAGAAAATTCAGGTCATTTATAAATCATGTGTTTTTGTAAAAGGATAGTTCATTAAATGTAAACTTCTTTACAATGCACTTGTCCTTTTGCACTAAAACAAAGGTAAACATTTAGTTCTTCTTGTTATTTATGGATTTATTATGTTATTGTTTCACTTGATCAAATTACACTGGATGTGAACTAAAATGAGTTTGACACCTCTGCCTTAAAATGAAGGTGGAATGAATACTCATAATAATATTAAGTGTGTGTGTGTGTGTGTGTGTGTGTGTGTGTGTGTTGCAGTGGGGTTGGCTGGTGTCGGCCCTGGAGTGGTGCGTGTTCGTGTGTAACCACGGTAACCGAGGCGACCACTGGAAGAGCAGCTTCACCGGCAGCCCGCGACTCATCCGCAGCATCATGGCCAACGGTAACGATGATGACGTCAGAGCGCCGTGCTGCCTTCAGGGCCGTGGTGGACAGTAACGGAGTACATTTACTTGAGTACTGTACTTCAGTACATATCCAGAGGATTTGTACTTTACTTGAGTATTAGATTTCTTTGGTACTTATTACTCTTACTTGAATACATTTCCAAGACACATATTTGTACTTTTACTTGAGTTAATTTGTAGGAAGGCTGAAAAGTACTGGTTACTTTCAGGTCTTTTTCTAAAATCCTATTGGACACAAGCTGTGTTTGTCAGAGAAGGAAACCCTAACCCCTAAAAGCAGCACATCAGTGCAGCTGCTTTCAAAGAGTTCATTCTCACTAACAAGAGTTAAAAGCTCCTTACATTCATTTAGAAACAATTAGAGTCATTCATTGATGTGAAAAATAAGACATTTACTCTTTTTTTTTTCAATAGATTTTATTGATTTTTATCGAACAAAACATCGACAACATACAAGTGCTCTCTGTATTCACATATCAATACGGAAAGAAAAACAAGCCACCATCCAAACCCAAATGTAAACTTAGCTCATGACTGTCCTTACCCCAGAAGTAAAAAAAAGGCATCAGAAAGGAAAAGACAAAGAAAAGAAAAAATAAATAAATAAATAATAATAATTAAAAAGGAATTGATTTTTTAAAAAGTAAGTAAACAAAATACAGACAGATAAACAATAAAATTAAATTTAAAATACATAAATAAATTACACAAGTAGATATAGTCGTATAAGATCTAAACAAAAGCAGTGAAGGGGAGAGTTAGAGACTGGCAATAACACATCTGATACCATAAATCATCTAGTGGAAGTATTCCAGTCTAAAGTATATCTCCCCTTATTCACAGTGTCCCGGAGGGGTGTACTCTTACTCTTGTTTTTACTTAAAGTAAATTTAAAGGGATAGTTCAACATTTTGGCAAATTGGCCCATTGCCATAATCCCTATAGTCATAGCAGTAGGTTTGTTACCTTTAATTGTCGGTGCAAGCTGTTTTTAGAACGGTGGAGCAGAGCCGTGAGCTGCTCAGAGCTACACTATGGAGGCTCATTATGGGATTTCTTGGTTTCCCTCATCAAACTCATCAAATACACAATCCAAGGGAAATTCATGCAAAACCGCTGATGCACGTTGCCTTCAGGGACAGTTTTTCAGCAAGCAGTCTCTGTATTTCCCTCTAAAACAACTCTGTGTGGTAACGTTGTGTTATTATCTCATAGCG
The DNA here is from genome assembly GCF_045865225.1 of Trachurus japonicus. NCBI lineage: Eukaryota > Metazoa > Chordata > Actinopteri > Carangiformes > Carangidae > Trachurus > Trachurus japonicus. The sequence continues at coordinate 8,514,695 of NC_140919.1, read as the reverse complement.
TGGTGAATGTGCAGCTCACAACTTGTCCACCAGAGCGTTGTGGAGTTGTTGGATTGTGTATTTGATGAGTTTGATGAGGGAAACCAAGAAATCCCATAATGAGCCTCCGTAGCGTAGCTCTGAGCAGCTCACGGCTCTGCTCCGCCGTTCTAAAAACAGCTTGCACCGACAATTAAAGGTAACGAACCTACTGCTACGACTATAGGGATTATGGCAATGGGCCAATTTGCCAAAATGTTGAACTATCCCTTTAAAAGCATCTACTGTACTTTTGGATACTTAAGTACCTTTAAAAGCAAGTACTTTTTTACTCTTACTGGAGTAACATGTGGACTGAGCTACTTTTACTTGTAACAGAGTACATTTTGACCAGTAGTACTTGTACTCTCTCCAGGCTTCAGGACGCCGCTGGGTGTGTGGGTGGTTTCTGGGCTGCACCTCCTCCCCCTGTGGCTCTACCTGCAGCAGCACCACCTGCTGCTCCTCCTGCCCCCGGGGGTCCGGGCCGTTGCCACGGCGCTGCTGGCCGCGGGACGCCTGCTCGCCATGACGGCAGAGGTATGTATGGAGGACCGGGGACACCTGGTCACCGTGGCAACCAGGGGGACAGATTTAGTGTTGTTAGGCCAGACTAAGGCAAAAATGCACTGATTAATTTAGAGATTTTGGGCTATTTTTCTTCCTGAACATGTCTTCTTTCAGAAAAGTCAAAAGAAACGGTAGAAAATCCACATTAAGGTTTTTATTTTACTTCATTTTGTCTCTATCGTCAGTAGATTTCTCCTAAACTCACCAAAAGTTAGTCTGACCCATGTCATGTCATTGTAAAGCTCTCTCTCTCCTGAACAATGATGTGGCTCCAAAAGTTGCCATTTTCCTCCGTATCTGCAACCAATCGTAAAAGTATAATTTACATTAACATCTATGTAGTTTTACAGTCCAAGTCTTTAAAGGCCGTTTTCTCAGAAAGAGTTTTTCAGACTCAGACTCTGAGCTAGAAATCTCCACTTCAGCAGCACTTACAGACACCAAACCTTCCACTTTGATCCCTTTCTATATTCTGAAGGTTTTTACAGAGGGAATTGTTGATATATCATTCACAGCCTCATTTATACAACATTTTATTACTAAAAAACAGGCCGAAATTAGATGTTTTAGGGCTGGTGACAGTATTTTCTCATTTACAGAGTGATAAAAAGAGATATCACTGTAAAAACTTCTGACTCTAATATGTCAACAAAATAAAACAAGAATTTTGAAAGTAGCTTCATCCATTGTTCAGATTTCAGTTCTAGAAATGTATGCAAATTAGCGCATATTTCATCAGATATTGCCTCATTTACATATTTAAACAGAAAATTTGACAAAACTTGTAATACAAAAAATATTTGTCTTAATGTGAGTGATAAACTTGGGAAGTTTCATGGTGATATTTGTTAGTTAAAACTTTTACCCTATTCACCTTAATAGTTGTGTTGGTGTGGTCTCCTCTCTCTCTCTCTGCAGATGTGGTGTTTGTGGACACATGTTGATGACCTCATCAGAGACGAGCCGGACGACAGGAAAAAGAACTGAGAGTCAGTGAAGGCATCGTCTCCTCCGGCTGCTGCAGGTTTTACTGTTTGAACAAAGACGTCGGGTCGTTTAAAGTTGTTTATTATTTTATTTCATTTTATTTTTTCAACATGAGATTTAATTCTATAAGAGAAATAAAACTTCCTGTTGCACTGGATTCATCTGGACATTTACAGGGATGTCAGTGAACGCCTCGCTGGTTGATTTAATGCAACTGCGACACTTTCGAAGACCGTGGGAATTCAGACGCACGTCAAAGGGAACACAGTTAAAGGGACAGTTCAACATTTAGTCAGATCCTCCTCTCACCATAATAACCCCTATAGTCACAGCACCATCACCTTTAATTATCGGTGGTATTTTCTTGGTTTTTCCTTCATCAAACTCATCAAATACACAATCCAACAACTCCACAACGCTCTGGTGGACAAGTTGTGAGCTGCACATTCACCACGCTATGAGATAATAACACAACGTTACCACACAGAGTTGTTTTAGAGGGAAATACAGCCGGAACTACATTATAATAGTATAGTATTTGCTTCATGTGTCGTAATGTTACATAATTATACATTAAATGTTGAACTATCATGTGGTCACAGGAACATTATGTTATTATTTACATGTTTATTGACGGGTTAACTGCTTTAATTCATGATATTTATTATTGATTTCTACAATAATAGAGTGAAAGTTTGTCCAAATGTTTTCAGATCCTAAGAAATGTCACACTGTCCTACACAAACCTTTTTTTAATGCTTTTGTATGTTTCAAATGTCTTGTCTTCTGTCCTTATATGTTTTTTTGTGTTTCATCCCGGCTGTATTGTAAATGAGGTTACTCCTCAATATATCTCAGAGTTAAAAAAATAAAGGTTATGAAATGAAATGAAATATTATTATTATTGCTTTAATTCTCCTACCTGAGTGACCGTGACTTGAACGCAGCAGATCTGGGATCAGTCAAACTCTTCCACAACAAACTTCAGAAACGTAAATGCTATTTTTGTTATGAGGGATTTTTTGTATGAAGATTTCTGTTTAATTACTTTTTTTTTTTTTAAAGAAAGAGTTTATTTTGGATATTTTTGAGTTTCTATTTTTCTGAGAATTGGAAATGTTGTGTATGATCTCGTTTTGTTTGTTTGTCGGCTGCAGGTTGTTTATTCTGGTGCCTTGTAATAAAATGCTCAGAGACATTAAACAGATCTATGAAACAGGAAACGTGTCGTTCTCTAAAGTTGTCCCCGGACCAAAGTGCCTCAAACGCATCACGACACACAGGCTGAACTCAGCAGGTTTCTGTTTAAAACTTAATAACCATATTAATAATCTCTGTATCAAACCATTTGTGTTTCAGTTTACTGGGATGTGAGAGAGTACTGCAATTACTAATATCACCTGAACGCCTCATAAGAGGACTCTTGGAAAATGCTACAATTTACAGATGTCCCCTAAACATCTCACATGAAGACTGTCAGTAGATGGCAGTGTTTACCAGCGTCCCCTGAACACCTCATGGGAAGCCTTTACTTAGTAGTAGATGCTATGAAATACAGTAATGTGCAGATCGACACTCAAGAAACGACACTTTGATACCAGATTGTTTTGGAATCGATTCACTAATTTGGGGTTAACAACAATTATTTTCCTCACAGTCGACGGTTATTTCACCATCGACAGCAGCGGTTCTCAAACTGTTTTACATCAAGGACCTTAAATTGACACAAATTAGACCACGGACCCATTGGACAAAACTTTGAAGCAAACACCAGAAATACACAAATATTTACTTAGTAATTGTACGTTGAAGTTTTGGAAACATTATAGAGAAATTTCTGAAAAAAAAAAGTGGTAGGCGACAGTTTCTCCCAAGAAGTTGAAACATTTCTAGAAAAAAGTGGTAAAAAATTCTCAAAAAAAGGTTAAAAAAAGTATAACATTTTCGAGAAAAAAACGGTAAAATTTCTAAAAAAAAAAATTAAAACTAAGTAAAAAAGCGGTAGAAATAACGAAAAAGCGGTAACATTTCTAAAAAAAAAAATTTAAAAAAATGTTGTAAAAATCAAGAAATGGTTAAATTTCAAAAAAAAAAAAAAAAATGTTGTAAAAATCAAGAAATAGTGGCAAAATTTCTAAAAAAATAAAGTGGTAAAAAATCAAGAAATAGTGGTTAAATTTCAAAAAAATAAAAAAAAGTGATAAAAATCATACATTACATTACAACTTGTGTACCCACTCACTCATTTGCATGGCTGTGTCAGTAAGTGTGTTTTACAGCCCAAAAACATGTTTTTTAGGTCAGAAACTAATATTTTGGACCAAGTCTAAATTTTGATGAGTATCGATACTGTTGAAGTTTGAATCAGGTAACTTGTATAAGATGAAAGAGCAGGTTCCTAGTAGTCGGGGAGCCACAGGCTCAAAAGCTCAAGGAAATGGGTTGAACCTGACATCGTCCGTTATACTTTTTATTTGTGTTTTTTCTGGTAACTTTGACACTAGGGAACAATAATTGAGGGGTCTGCTCTGCCGGAAATATCGCGAAAAAAAATTGTGGCCATTTCACTGTATGCACCCTTTATTTTTCGACAGGAAATTGTAAAAAATTATTTTTTTCTTCAAATCCTCAGTAGCCTGGGTAGGCTGTCAATGAATGCATTTCAGATACACAGAACACATGTGGTGACAACATCCACTGAAAAAATAACTCTTAAAACACATTTCTACATGATTTTGTATCAATTTTATGGAAAAAAATTAGGCGTTTTCTCACTTTTTCCCAATATTTTCATCTTTACTTATTGGCAATCAACTATGGGTCCAGGCTATGATATCAGTCAATGTGTCATCATTTTCAGCAAACAGTATACTCATTCCAGTGAAAAAATTTTAAAAATCCAACCAAAATCATTGGTTCTATGATCATTTCACTACTAGCTGGCAATCAACAGGCTCAGAGCCTCAGTAGAATTTTAGGCTAGGCCTACTCTCGAAATTCCAAAAGACAAACTGGATGTTTAGCATCATGGTACACTCACAAACATGAGCTTAGTATTTGAATGAGTTTGAAACAACCAACAGTTACCAGTGTTTCTAGTTTAGTTTAGTTTATAGGTAAAATATGAGTCATTTCATTGATGTTTATTTCATACCACCATGCTGGTACAGCTGGTCAAACAGTGACTGACGGGGGTGGGGAAGGTTGCAACACCTTTTACCTTTGTTGTTTTGTTAAGTGTCACAACCATCTTTCCTGGAATTATACATGAATTATGATCTGCTTCTGACCTCTTGCTGAAGGTTTCCATTCATACATGTTCACCTTTCATCTGTATTATCAGAAGATGTTCTTATAAGAAGCTTTCTAACGTTACGATCCACACCACTGTCACTGTTCTTCATTAAACCATCAGTGATGAGTTCTTCTTGTTCATACTGAACCACAGGAAGATGCTTTAGTGTTGGAACATGCACAATAAACTTACATAGATGCATGTTTTTTTGGTTTGGTCTCAGTTTTTAGTTTTTAATCTCACTGTTACAATTGACCCCAGGTTGTGTTTGACATCAAATTGTGAATTCATTGATATACTTTGAGAAGTTCAAGGCACTGCTATTTGTAGTGGACAAATGAGGGCATTCTGTGTCAGAATTTGAGAGCCCTACCATGAACACTATGCAAGTTATGTGAGCTCACTGAGCTGAGACAAAAAGTGTTACAACCATCCCTGGTCTCCCCTAGTCAATAATCCTCAAAACTATGTTATAAATTAGCAGATTTCCATAGATTAATATCACAGAATTGTGGGGAAATTCACTTTTAAAGAAGATTCTGGGGAAGGACTCTGTCTCTATACTACGTTTACACCATTGTACGCACCGGTATTATGTGTATTTATTAGTGTTTTATTGCCATTGACAACTCAAATTAAATCAAATTAAAGGGACATTGTGTAACTTCTCCTGTTATCTATTCATGAAAATAGATTATTTGGTTCTCCAGTCTGTTTCTCATTAACCAGTAATCCCCCCCATCAACAAAGTGAAGTGTTCCTTTCAGCTCTGAATGAGCCGTTCATATCATTCATATCTCCATGGAGCGGGTAAGCTCGGTGCTGCATTCACCTGCAGTCGGGCAGACGGCCGTCGCTAACAAACCAGATGTCATTTTAGTCACAGAAGTCGGGAGAAAGCCGGTAAAACAATACCACATCGCCATGACAACATATCGTCACGTGTATTGTTTTGGCTGTCGTCCGTCTGCCGTCTGCCCAATTTCACGTGAATGCAGCATGAAAAATACGACTGAGTTGCTTGTTGTGATATACAACCGCAACGCTAGATGGGAGGAATTCCTACACAATGTACCTTTAAAGGGATAGTTCAACATTTTGGCAAATTGGCCCATTGCCATAATCCCTATAGTCATAGCAGTAGATTCGTTACCTACCACCGGTCGGTGCAAGCTATTTTTAGAACGGCGGAGCAGAGCAGCAGGCTTCTCAGAGCTACGCTATGGAGGCTAAATGAATTTCTTGGTTTCCCCTCATCAAACTCATCAAATACACAATCCAAAAACTCCAAAACGCTCTGGTGGACAAGTTGTGAGCTGCACATTCACCACGCTATGAGATAATAACACAACGTTACCACACAGAGTTGTTGTAGAGGGAAATACAGAGACTGCTTGATGAAAAACTGTCCCTGAAGGCAACACGCATCAGTGGTTT